>NC_041391.1:16758415-16772926 GCF_002162155.2 Triticum dicoccoides | reverse complement strand
CTAGAGATTTCAACAAGTGACTACACACGGAGCAAAATGAGTGAATCTACACTCTAAAATATGTCTATATACATCCGTATATGGTAGTCCATTTGAATTCTCTAAAAAGATAAATATTTAGGAATGGAGGGAGTACTAATTAGTGTAAAAAATGCAGTCAGTCTATGTCCTAGAAAGGGCCATGGAATGTCGGCTCCTCTAGCGACGATGACACTCACAGTCCCGCTACAAGCGAGGGTTCAGGTGCGCTGACGTAGCCCTCTTGCCCCTACACTTACGACGACCCTAACTTTATCGAGGTCATGGAAGGGTTGAAGGACTCCTCGGAGACCGACTCAGAGTTGCAGTATCCGGAGGAGGAGGAGGACAAGGAGAACAGTGACGGCGACAACGACAACTAGCCGACGGTCTGTGAAAAGCGTCCTCGCCCAGATGATGTCGTAGAGGTGGCATTCAAGATGAAGGACTAGACGCCCAGTTCTGTAGCTAGTCTTAATTTGAGAGTCCATAAAATCCTGACTCATGGTCTTACTGAACTTGCAAGAAATGCAGATCTTTTTGTCCTAGCGAACGTCCTAGAAGGATTAGAAGAGATTTTGTACTAACTGTAACTCAGTTGTTTTGATCAATTTATTGATCATTTTTCTCAAACAAAAAAATATTTATTTTATTTTTTAGGGGAAAAGCAAGATTTTTTTATGAAAACAAAAAAGAAACTTCATTGCAATATGCCACTACAAGATTAGAAAAAAAATCGTGTATACGAGGAGTGAGTCCATCCCAGTCCCAGCCCAGCCCATTATCAGACCACACCACACCACGCTCATCCTCTCGCCCTCGCACTAGCCGCCGGCCGTTCCCTCGCCGCCGGCTCCACCACACCGCCGCGGCGCCATGCTCCATCTACGCAGCCGCGTCATCGCCCATCTCGTCTCATGTCCAGCGACCTCTCCCGCATCCCCTCTCCGCCGCCTCATCTCCGCCGTCTCCCCAAGCCCTGCCTTCGGCTTCTCGGTGGAGGAGTACCTCGTCACCACGTGCAGCCTCACCGGACCCCAGGCCGTCAAAGCCTCCGCCAAGCTCTCCCACCTCAAATCACCATCCAATCCCGACGCAGTCCTCGCGTTCCTCGCCGGCCTCGGCCTCTCCGGCGCCGATGTCGCCGCGGTCGTCGCCAAGGACCCGCAGCTCCTCTGCGCCGGTGTGGAGAGAACCCTGGCCCCCAACGTCGCGGGGCTCACCGGCCTCGGTCTCTCACGCTCTGAGATCGTGCGCATGGTCTTGCTCTCCCCTGACAGATTCCGCTGTAAATCCATCATCTCCAAGCTGCAGTACTATTTGCCTCTCTTTGGGTCCTCTGAGAACCTCCTCCGGGCCCTCAAGAGGAGCTCCTACCTTCTCTCGTCTGACCTCGACGGCGTGGTCAAGCCAAACGTCAAGTTGTTGCGGGAGTGCGGGCTAGGTGCTTGTGATATTGCCAGGCTCTGCATAGCTAGGCCATCCCTGCTCAGCATCATCACGGAACGCAGCAAAAACATCATCCCCAAGCTGCACTACTACTTGCCTCTCTTTGGGTCCTCTGAGTACCTCCTCCGGGCCTTCAAGAGCAACTCCTACCTTCTCTCGTCTGACCTCGAGGGTGTGGTCAAGCCCAACGTCACCTTGTTGCGGGAGTGCGGGCTAGGTGCTTGTGATATTGCCAAGTTGTGCATCTCAACACCGAGGTTGCTCACCACCAACCCCAAGCGTGTCCAGGCGATTGTGGCATCCGCTCAAAATATAGGTGTGCCCCGTGGTTCTAGGATGTTCAGGCACGCGCTGCATGCTGTTGCATCTTTCAGAGAGGAGGAGATAGCAGCCAGAGTGGAGTACTTGAGGATCACGTTCAGGTGGACGGATGATGAGGTGGGCTTTGCTGTTTCTAGGGCTCCAATGGTGCTGACGAGGGCTAAGGAATCGCTGCAGCGCACGTCCGAGCTCCTCATCTCCGAGGTGGGGTTGGAACCGGCATACATTGCTCATCGGCCGACACTGCTCACTTTCAGCCTGAAGGGCCGGCTAAGGGCCCGACACTATGTTGTAAAGTTTCTTAAGGAAAATGGATTGCTAGGTCGCAACCGGGATTACTATTCCGCAGTCAAGATAACCGAGAAGGAATTTGTGGAGAAGTTCATATGCCCTCACAAGGAAGGTGCACCACACCTGGCTGATGATTATGCGGCAGCCTGCAAAGATGAAGTGCCGACTAGATTCAGATTTATATGAACCAAGACTGGTCAGAAAATTCATAACTGCATATGACAGGACAAAATTTTTCACTCTTCGTATTAGGCTATTCATTCCTGATTCAGTGTTGTTGGCCTAACTGAATGGTGGTTGGCTGCTATCTATAATTTATAGTATGTCTGTTACATGCTCATTTGGTGGTGCTAATTCAGGATGAAACTGATATTTTTTTTAGGGGAGATGAAACTGATATTTTGGTTTCTGAGTCTCGTTGTGTTCATTGCACTGCTATGAACTTGTACTTTGTCATTTCATATTGACACGCATATTGGAACTAAGAGAGTGAGATCATGGCACTCTACAACTGCTCTGAAGTATCTGTGAGTAGTATTTATGCACACTCTATCTTTACATTCTGAAGTAGCTATCACAGTTTTCAATGCAATCCTCAATCTATCTTTCCATGAAAGAATATTCTCATTCTGGCCATGAAGATGATAATAAGTCTCAAACTTTCCTGTCGAGTTGGACTTCTTTTCCGCGAGAATTCTTTTTGGATTTGCTGATGTCCAGTTGGCCGCAATTTGTTGATCACTGCAGAGGATGCATTTTTGATCTAGTTTGTTAGTTTCTTGCTCTAGCTCTTCTAAGCTGAAAATCTTCATCCTTCCTGTAGTAGCTTTGTTTATAAGTTATTAACCGTTCTAAAAGCATGCCATTTTTTACTAGTAATTTTATCAGTTTATTTTTTTGTTTAATTGTCTCATGTATTTTTGGATGGCTTACTAAATAGCTGAGTAGTAGGGGCCAGTAGCATTTGTGTTCACAGCCTACTTGTACAACACCATGTAACAGATGTTTCGAATGCTCTGGTATTCGACTATTCGTACAGGAGAACAAATCGATTATTGTGTGCTACGGTGCTGAAAAGCAGAGGGCATTTCATACAATAAGGGAGCTTATGTTATGGTAACTTTGAAAAGGGTTATGACATTACCATGTTAATTTCTGCCATATCATTTAGCTTTTGTTCCATAATAGCACTATCTATATTGTACTACTATTGTTGTGAGTAGACTATCATCTGGTGCTTTAATCAATTTTGCATTTTGTTGGATCTTCAGTTGGATGTAAACAGATTGCACGAGTGACACTGCATGTAAACAGTATGCATTATGCAAATTTTAGAGTATTTTGATTCTCCTGTATAAATATCCAATTTAGTTTATTAAAATAGGCATATTTTCATAAAGGTTCACCAAAAGCGAAATGTCATTTTTATAGTGTCACTGTCAGCAGATAAAACTGTTTTACCTTGAAGTGTAAAGCGTACGTTTAGTATCTAACATATGTATTGAAGGCATGTGATGAAATCCAAGTGCAAATGCTAGCTGATTTGCATCATTCTTATTTCTGGAATCTATTTCTCCAACATTTATGCAAATTCATTTAGAGTAGATAAACAAACTTCACTAGTGAGCTACTACATGAAGGCAATGTGCTAGCAGTTGATGATAAGTTACGGATCCTTAGTTAATCCCGAAAATTATAGCATTTATCTCTATGGAGCAGAGATGAAAAAACTCATGGAAGAGGCCATGATGAGCAGTGAGGACGACCAGGAGAACAGCGTCAACTCAGCAAGGTTGTATAACAACTGAAGTTTACACAAAAAGGAGAGCCTTATAATCAGAGATTCAGGGGGTTGGACATGACAATAAATTGACGAGTCTAAAAAAACAGGGGCTCACTGCGTTTGAACGTAGACAGGTGTGGTGCCACGTATGGGGATTCAGTTCAACTAAATAATCAGAGAGAAGACCAAGCAGCACAAGATAGTCCAAACTACAAAAACACATCAAAGTGCCATTTACCCAGACCCTAATAGCTTCGCCGTGGAGGAGTACCTCGTCTCCACCTGCGGCCTCACACGACCCCAGGCCGTCAAGGCCTCTCCGAAGCTCTCCCACCTCAAGTCCCCCGCCAAGCCCGACGCCGTGCTCACCTTCCTCGCCTCTCCGGCGCCGACATAGCCGCCCTCGTCGCCAAGGACCCCCAGCTCCTCTGCGCCAAAGTGGAGAAAACCCTGGCCCCCAACGTGGCGGGGCTCACCGGCCTCGGTCTCCCGCCTTCTGAGATCGCATGCCTCGTCTCGCTCTCCCATAACAGCTTCCGCTCTAGATCCATCGCCTCCAAGCTGCAGTACTACATGCCTCTCTTTGGGTCCTCTGAGAACCTCCTCCGGGCCTTCAAGAGTCCTACCTTCTCTCGTCTAACCTCGACGGCATCGTCAAGCCCAATGTCACCTTGCTGCGGGAGTGCGGGCTAGGTGCTCGTGATGTTGCCAAGTTGTGCATCTCAACACCGAGGCTACTCACCACGAACCCCAAGCGTGTCCAGGCGATGGTGACATGCGCTCAACATATAGGTGTGCCCCGTGGTTCTAGGATGTTCAGGCACGCGCTGTGTGCTGTTGCATCTTTCAGAGAGGAGGAGATAGCAGCCAGAGTGCAGTACTTGAGGAACACGTTCATGTGGACGGATGGTGAGGTGGGAATTGCTGTTTCTAGGTTCCGATTGATGCTCATGAGGGCTAAGGAATCACTGCAGCGTAGGTCTGAGTTCCTCATCTCTGAGGTGGGCTTGGAACCAGCGTACATTGCTCATCAACCCGTAATGCTCTGGTACAACCTAGAGGGACGGCTCAGGCCCCGGTACTATGCTGTCGAGTTTCTCAAGGAAAATGGATTGCTCAAGCGCGACCCCGGCTACGGTACCATTTTAAGGTGAGAGAGAAGGTATTCAGGGAGAAGTTCATATACCCTCACAAGGAAGCTGCACCACACCTCGAAGAAGACTATGCTGCCGCTTGTAAAGGGGAAGTGTCGACTAATTTCAGATTCACACGAGCCAAGAACGGGCTATCATGTAATTGTGTGTTGGTTGTCCATGGTTGTATGACTGTTAGATGCTGGGCTGGTCGTTGCTAACGTGTGATGGAATTGATAATTTGATCCCTGAAGACTGGTATGTAATATTATCACTTCGCAATGGGTTGGTTATGAACTTTCTCGTCCTCATTCATGTTCTAAGCACACGTATTGCAACTAATTAAGTGTGAGATCAGTCCATTCTACAATGCATTAAAATAGTTTTCAAGATCATTCCATTCTACAATGCATGGAAATTTCAGTTTTCAAGTTAGTTGCTGGTGCATTGAGACAATGATCCATATAATGTCTTCTTCGTGTGGGTAATTCACTCCTACTGTTCTATTGATGTTTTTGCAATTCATAGTGGATAATTGGAGGATCAATCTGATGCCCGTCCCAAATATAGGTAAATAGTCTTCTTGGTACGGTCAATTCACCTGCCTTTAGCTTAATCTATTTTTCAGTTATGGTTTGATATAAAAATCATTTTGGTTTTCTCATATGCAGATTCATAGTGATCCATCTTTGCTTTAACTAATGAAATAGGTAGATATTCATTCAATTATGGGAAGTGTCTGGAAGTGAGTTCTCCTCTAGTTGGATCAGAGGTAACCATTTGTAGCAATTGGTCATATTGGAAATACCAACTAGGCTGCATTATGAAATGTGGGGGGCTCCCATATGTACAGATTATCTGCTAAAGAGAGATGACATAACTAAACATCAAACTCTCACTTGGAGGAGGGTTGGCAACTTAGCATCATTTAAGTCCAAGCAATTAAACTTAGGTTTCTCTGTTCATTTTTATGCTGGTAATGTTATTGATACTAGTAACCTTATCGACACAAAGAAGCACTAATTTTGTATTGTGTGTTTGTGGATTTTCATGCTCTGCACGATGGCAAGCATTTCAGAGCTGGCCGTACTTCAACCTATCATACATCAGTGTTTGCTACGTGTCATTTTGCCGTGTTGTTAATGTTCTACTTATTTTACTTGTCAATGCAGGGTTATGGAAAGGCTACTGGGGGTAAAAATTGATTATGTTGGAGAAGGACCTTAAAGATGCATCATTGTTCAACTGCCAACTATTTGTTGTTTCCAGTAAGACACAACCCTGTTGAAGTCTTGCAGTGATTTTTGCTCCTAGGTTTCATTAAGATTTTGTTGCTTTGTTGGCATTGATAAAGGATATTTTGTCGCAGTTCATGCAGTAAATCTATATCATACACTTGTGTGTTTATATGTTTCATCAGGTTTATCTGACCTATATGATGATATCGAAGCCCAACTGTACATTGACCTTGACTTGTTCTGCCCAGTGTAGATGATAAAACAGTTCCCCTTATAAGTTGTGATTGTTTGGATTGCTAGCAGATTCCTCTTTTAGCATTTTCAAATCTCTCATCATTCCTGTGCGTGTATTTAATTCTGTAACTAAAATGGTAGGATGCACAAGTTGACATTTGGTAATTGGCCAAGTAAGCTGTTAAGTTTATTAGTCTACCACTTTTTTCTGATGATGTCTAACTTCTCATGAACTCTTACATTTAGTTTTATATCTAAATTCTGGCTATAGTTTATGGATTTCTCGAACGGTAAAGCACTATGTTAGTATTTCATGAGATAATTTGCCAATAATATATTTGCAGTAGTGTTTGCATTTGTGTCCAACGAGCCAGTGTTGCAATCTACTCCCTCTGTAAAGAAATACCTCTGAGATGACCATGGTGTAGCATAAGACAGGTGGTATTTCATAGTGTAGCATAAGACAGGTAGTGTCCATACTAGATTTACTTTGCTTTCAATGTCAGGTGGTAATGAAGAAATACCTCTGAGATGACTATGTGCGCTTAGGGGATGGGAGTCGAGTTCACTCACAAGAGATGGGCCATCATCCTTTCTAGAAAGACTTTCCTCTGGATATAAAACCTATTTCACAGGATTTGTGATCAAAGTTTGTATTCCAGTCCTGAAAAACTCATTTTTGTATCAATTGAAATAGCTGTAAACCCATAATATTTTTCATGTCAGCTTGGCTAAAAGAGGCTGACTTGCTACAGCTTCCAATTGCCTCCTCTCTCTACTCTGCAGTTCATCGGAATCTTATTGTACTTCATCTATGTCAGTGTTTTAATTTTGCTCCTGATGTGCATATTTTTTTAGAAATCTTAGCAACCTTTCTGGTAGGGGTATTATCATTTCTAATGCTAATGTTTCTCAGAGAAAGTTAGTGTATCTTCAATCATCAGAGTTTAATGTAAAAATCGACTGCATTTAGAATTTTATCATAGCTGTGGGCTAATTCAGTAAAGAAAAGCAGTGAAGCAAGTTAAATTGTAACTTCATACATGCTTAATACCGCACTTGAGACTTGTTGCAAGCATGTGCCTATTGCAGCCTGATGGATACATTATACATTAAGAATTTGTATGACATGGCATTCATCAATGCAGTCACATGAAAATGTGGCTTAAACTTTTGATTGATGCCCCCCGCTCTTTTACCTGTACCCTTGTTTGTTTCTTAATAACTCTGTACTTAGTGTATCAATCTGACTATTGTTTTTCTCATTTCATCTTCCGTAGAGAATTGGAGCGTGTACTTGCAGCCATTGCATATCAATGCAGTCGAAATATAGTAGGCAATCAAGGTGCATTTCAGTGTATGTTTCTTTTCTGATATCTGGAATATATGTTCAGATTATAGTATCTGGAATATATGTTCAGATTATAGTATCTGAAATATATGTTTGCTGCAGTTTGCAGGGTGATATGCTTATGATCTTATGGATGGAAGCCCTAAAGTTGAATTGCCAGGACTTTCACAAGGTTAGTGTACTGCAGGCCTAGATCCTTATTTATGTTACTACAAGCTTACATTTTAGACTGCACCTAAGTTGACATGTTTCTATGGTCTACATTTTGCGGATTGGAGAGTTAGGATCAGCTGGCCCTGAGTGCAAAGAACTTCAAGAAACAACAAAGAGTTGTTAATGGATAATTCAGCCTGCTTGCTCCTCTGTTAGCCAATTGTTTGGAGCTACGAGGGTAACTATTTACTGTATTAAGGTAGATTTCTTTTGCTCTGATAACTAATCAATTTTAACTGATTTTAGTGTGCTAAATCTCTAAATGCAAAAACTGTATCACTGGATATGTTGCCATTCAGAGGTGGTGCTGGAAGGATCAGTGGCGAAGCCAACATAGAGAAGGAGGCGATCGTTTTCGTAGCCGAGGGAAGCAAAAGCATGTGGAGGGGCATTCCTCAGCCTACTGGTACATGTCATTCTTCCAGCAAGCGGCGTCAGTTCCAAAATGAAGATTTGCTTAATTGTGAAAGGATGTTTTGTCTCAAACTCTATATGGTCCAAGATATCCAATCATTTCTCATATTACCTCCGTCCCAAAAAGCTTGTCTTAGATTTGTATAAATTTTGAGTCTAAGCTATCTTCCTTGGTTTGCATCAATCAAGGGTTACATGTAGTTCCTTTTTATGCCCAGCCCGGCAAGGTAGCGGGTATATATGGAAGAAGCTATGGTGTTAATTTGTTATATCATGATTTAAGACCACCAAATGGTTAGACTATTAACCCTCGGTTAGCATGGTATCCAATATGCCTAGATTGACATAAATTGTTGCCTAGATTAATATAAGTTGTTACATTCACAGGCTATCTTCATGCAAACAGAGTTAGGCATTAACAGATGCAAGCTGGCTCTTCCAGATGGCATCTAATCTGTTTTCAGTGGTGTAAAAATGTATCTTCACAACAATATTGAGCTTGTTCTGTAGAATGTAGTCCTTCAAAAAATTGAAGCCAGAGATGTGATACTGGACAGTCTGAATTATCGGCTGTCTAGATTTTTTCTGTCCCAAGAATAGATTGCAAACTGTACCTGCATAGTTACCATTTTTTGTGCACATTATGTTTTGCTTCCATGGTTTGTAGGCTTATGGACTACTACTGTCTTCATTTAGGCATGGATGTGGTTCATAACTTAGTAGTTTATTTTGTTCAAAATATCGGCTGATAAATCAGGTAAGTGGCTGATTAATCCCTACTCGGTGGGTCACCGAGTAGCTGATTAACTGTCATTCGCCTATTAATCCCTTCTTTGCCAGCCGACCAAATAGTTACCAGCTAATGATTTTCTTAAAAAAATATATTTTGCTATCTGTTAGCATCAAAGATGGCAGTGGAATTATATCTTACTTATTTTTCTATGTGAAATTCAGTCTATTCATATATGGTAGTTGATTGATTGATTTGCTGTATTGCTCAAGAGCTTTAGATAGTGGTCCATTTATTCATAGTTAATCATGTAGTTGAGCTATTAAGAATTTATTTAGGATCTTACTTCAAGACATTTTGTGTCACAGGCCACTGTGGTTGTCTTGAAAGATCATCCTCCCTATGTATTAGCAATCTCTTAAATATGCGGGATTTTTTGATCTGCGGGCATGCTCCAGGAACTCCTCATGACAAGTAAGCACCCCTTTGGCTAGGTACTGGTTCTCTTATGCATTGAAGGTTATGTTCTTATTTTGTCAGACTTTGGTATATAATCGGGAGCACTTGGTGCTGTACGAGACAAACTCTTAGTAGTCCAATTCTATCTGGAGAGATTTTCATTTCTATCTGGAGAGATCACTGTCAAGAAGAATTGAAAGACATGGTTCAGAGCAATGATCACATGACAAGATTGCACCATCGATGTAGTTTACGAATTTTGCCATTGCTCTTGTACGCTCCCACACGCTGTAGCGAGACATAACAGGGGACCCCCTAAATTCATTAACCTTTCCTCTCCAATATATGGACGTAGTACGTTCTTCATGAGATAGTTAAAAGACTGGTGCTGTTTTATGCAATGCGAAGATCAGACAGATGATCCCGATACGAAAGCCAAAGCTCTGTTATTCGGTCGTTCCATCCGCACAAAATCAGCAAGGCTCTCTGGTCTTTGGTCCAAGATCCAGCAGTTGGACCAGAGTATTATTAACTATCTGCTAGTGTTTGCCAACCTCTATAGCTTTGTTGAGTACTGCTGTCATTTTCGGTCTCTAGTAATGCAATGTAATAATTACATTACTAAAAAACGCCGCTTAGCTGTAAACAGATGGGTAAAAGCTGGAGCATAAGAGGTATCTAGCGATTTTTTTCTGAAAAATAAAAGGTATCCAAGGAAACTATGTCTAACCAGTCGAATCAAGTAAGGACGAAAATAATCAAAAGTTGCAGTTTTCGGATGAGAAAGGACGAAAGAGAATAAATGAGAGCTATAAAGAGAAGAAAGGGTAGCCGTCCATTGCCATCTACGGCTGAAGACTTGCAATCCAACTCCCCTATATATATACAGCACCTACCAACACCAATCTCCATCCATTCACTCCCTGTCCTCTCCTCGCTTAGCTTTCTTCCTCCTTGGTAGCTCTAGTCTTCTTGCTGTGGGTAGCCATGGCGGCCCCGATGTTGAACCAGCTCAACACCCTCGTGGCCAAAATGTTTGCCGCGGTAAGCTGTTTACTATTTTGGTGCCAATTATATGGAACTTATTGAGGTGGATAGGTAACGCGATATTTGTTGGGGAATTTGATTTTTTTTTCTGTGTTCATTTGGTGGGCTAGGGTTTGCTGGACGATCAGTTCCAGGAGCTGCAGATGCTCCAGGAAGGGAGCGCCCCAGACTTCATCGACAAGGTTGTCACGCTCTTCTGCGAGGATGGCGAGCGTATCATCGGCGAGATCGCCAAGCTGCTGTACACAAGCTTCCTTTCCTTTGCTCGCCCACCCATGTTGTGTGATCCGACCATTAGTGTAGAGTGGTTGGTTTGATTTTTAGCTTGGGGATTTGGTTGCTGTTTTTGCAGGGACAAGCCATGTCTGGACTATCACAAGGTGAGCCATTTTGTGCTTGAACTCAAGGGAAGCAGTGCATGGTGAGCTCTTTTCTTCTTCTTTCATGTCCTCTTTGTATGTGATTGTGCAATAGTATAGGAACTGTGATTGTTTCGGTTCTTCGCGCGCAAATTAGGTGTTTAGCTCGCTGTTCAATACATGGTAAGGTGTCCAATCATCTTGGGGAAGAATTATGGTCTGTTTCATCATTTATAGTGTTTTATGTCGTAGATCTGACAAGGATGGTCCATTTCCTGCATTGGTTGGACGACTCAATGAGTATAGATTGATGTTCTTTCGTATTAGTGCCACTTCTGGTCGACATGCGGAGGGCTGTGATCTGTTGGGCATGTTGCAGTGATTTACCATGTTGATCCGACAAAAATTATCCGTTCCGTACACATTGGGCAGCTCAACAAGTAGATCTTCCCATTTATTTGGGGAGAGGTGACATCCATTTGGCCGTTATACTCATTTAGATTTTGATACGACGAACAATTTTGTCGTCGTACTTTTTGTGATTTAGATACGACAAACTGATTGGCCGTTGTATTGTTCTATGATCTGCATTCGACAAATAGTTTGTTATATTGTTTATGATTTAGGTCAGACAAACAGTTAGGCCATTGTACTGTTGTGTGATATGCATCCGACAAATCGTTTGGCCATTATACTGCTATATTATTTAGATCCGACAAATTGTTTGTCCGCTGTTACCATTTGATGATTTGGATCCGACAAATATGATCTGCTTCCCATAAACCAGACAGCTCAATGAGTACTGTGTAAAGTGGTCCAACCGATTAAGAAAATCCATTCATCCATTGTCATGTTTAATAATTAGATCCAACATCCGCCAAAAAGAACATCATATGTTCCACACACATTAAACGGCTCAAAGATAGCACTTCACATCTCCTTTTTAAAGTGGGGCCTCCTATAATTAATTTGGGTAGGATTATCATATTGTATTTTATGGCCACAACGTTCCATGACATAGATCGGAGAAACATGTCTATTCAGCCATTGTCTTGTTTAATAATTTAGATCTATCAATATGTTCCGCACACATCAAGCGGCTCAAAGAGTAGCAGTTCACATCGTTGGTCTCTTATAATTAATTTGGTGAGGATTACCATACTCTCTTTTATCGTCACAACATTGCGTGACATAGATTGGAGAAACATGTTCCACTGCATTCACATTACATGGATGGTTCCGTACACTCGAGTTGTCTTACATATTCAGGTCAATTGATCCCATTCGAACTAGTTGATAGTTTTGCAAGTTTAGCCCTTTGTGTGATTATTAATATACATTGGTAGTATTATCCTTAGAAACTAATATTATTATGCCCAAACTGTTCCCTTGCCTAATCAAGTTAAGTCCGTGTGTATTGGTTTTTGGTCTATACATGTAGTTCTTATGGAATCAGACGATGTAAACCAATGAGTCATTACCACTTTACATGTAAAATATCTAGCTTATTCAAAGTCATTTATCTTGGATTAGCACTTTCATTACAGAAACTACACATATTTCCTGCTGGATTAATGTTTCATATTGCATATGCTCTGTTGAAATAAATTGCTTTGCTTACACCGGGCTTTCATAGTTGTAGTTGACTTCTTAACTCAGGTACAGATAATAATAGTGCTACATCTATTCGCTTAGGATTGTGAAGTGAAGAGATAGAATTGCGATGTTCATTTTCATTCATTAAAGCGATTTTGTGGGTCTTTCTGATTGTATGCTCTTGCATATTGTAGTATTGGTGCTCAGAGAGTGAAGAACAGTTGCATTCAGTTCCATCAGTGTTGTCAGGAGAAGAGCAGAGATGGGTCAGTACCTTCTATCATTATGTCACACTATTGTATTTTCGATCATTTTGTTACTGAAATCTCATACTGAATGTGATGGCCTAGTGTGCTTTACTCATCTACTGCAACACATTTCCATATTATTAGTGTTAGTATATTTTGATGCAATTGCATGTTCATTGCCTTTGTAAACTACTCATTTTACTCAGCCTTTATAGACACAGATTATGGGCGAATCCACTGAGCTTGTTGGGTTAGGAATATAACTGTGCCAGTACAGTTTTCTAGTTAATCATATCCTTCAATAATGTTGTATTAAATGTAGGAACACTATTCCATGAATGTTTAGAAACAAAAACTGAAACGAAAAGGTGGGTTCTCTTTACAGCATTGTAATGCCCCAATTATCATAGCGTTTAGAGCTATAAAAGGGAAGCTAAGTTTGTCTTCTTCTCTGAATATTGTCTCTGTTAGATTACTTTCTATGGACGCAAGTGTATATCTTGTTAAGCAAGTATGTCCAAAATTCCAGGGTGACATTCATAAAACTTCTAAATAAACTGTTAAGATAATTCTATCAGAGAAAAAAAAATCTGTGGAGGCAAATTGTAATGGGATGAGCATTTTTAGTAGTTATTAATTATTAACATGTTTCTTTCATGAGCTGCTAATTATTAACATGTTTCTTTCGTGAGCTGCAAATGGGAAGGAGTTTCACAAGTTACTGGACTGTTTACCTTGTAGGTGCCTGAACTCACTGGATTCTGTGAGGAACGATTTCTATGATGTGTGCAGCATGTTCAGGCCACATGCTTCAGGTACTACTTTTTAAAAACTCGTCTTAAACTCGTTGTTGCATTACAGTAGTAAAACTGGAATGCGAAGGAGACACTTCTTATCCTAAAGTTTGCTTGATATACCATATGCAATCACCTACATAGTTGCAGAGATTTTTTTTGATATGCGCTAAAACCCAACAAGCCCGCGTCGTTTCTCCTTTGAGTAAAAAATCGAGAATTGGCCTCATAAGCTTGCACAATTTTTACGAAGAGGGATCGGCGCATTCGATACCTTCTCCGGAAGAGGTGCGGCGGATATGTAGGATTGTCGGCGAAGTAGTCTTGCATCAACATCATGTTCCCGAGATGGCGGTTGTGACGATGCAAAGACAGCCGATAGTCGATCCTCACCGTCTCTTGAGGTTTCGATCCTTGACCTCCTTCACGGCTAGGACCGCCACCACCATCTGGTGCCGATGGCGCTCGAGCATCGATTCCATGTCCGAGTCTTCGGACCGACGAATCCTCGAGCAAAAATTGCTCGCAAAGGCTCAACTCCACCTACGGAAAACCGCATCCGAGCTCGCGTCAACGAAATTTCACCTGCGATAGAGCTACAAGAGGTAGAAAAGGGGCTCACTGGGGGCGGCTCGGCGAATCCATGGCGGGCGGTGACTCGGCAGCGTCAATCCATGGCGGTGGCGACCCGGGGGCGGCTCGGCTCAGTGCATCTGGGGAGCCGACGAGTGGACCCGGGTGTAGTGCGGCTCGGCGACTCGATTCTGCTGGCAGAAATGGCCAGAATCTCAAGGGGCGGGCCAGCAGCGATGGTGGCAGGAGGCTGTGGGGAG
>NC_041391.1:16745468-16757903 GCF_002162155.2 Triticum dicoccoides | reverse complement strand
GAACCTTTGTATTCGCGGGTCGAAGGGGGCAATTTACCGCACCCCTCAAAAAATATAAAATTAAGGGTCACTTTTTTTGCCCAAAACCGTAAACCGGCGATTATTTTGCGGGTCGGGACAATATAAGGGGTCTGTTAGAGATGTTCTAAGGACACTTGCCCGACTGGGGAACTGAAGCCGACTATAGGCACTAGCAACTCATGAGACACCCCTTGTTTGACTTATCTTCCCGGGCAGTAATCTTCATGGGCATGGGCCTTAGGTTGGCCTTTCGTAGCTATGGGCCTACCCATAGGTGTTCCCCCATCAGTTATGAAGCCTAAAGTCTGGAGTTAGGATCTACTAGAGACTAATGCGCGCTACGCCCCGCCATTCTTCACTCGTGGAAATGGTCTTTTTTTTCTCCAGCTGGTTGTTGTGCTTGGTTGTTTTGTTTTGGATTTATCTTCATTGTCTTGGATTTTAATTACATTCTGTTAGTGTCGTTTTCTTTGTATGTCGTGCTAGGGTGCTGGTAGGGACAATATTTGTCCTGAGAGGAGAGTAGAGTTGTTCGGTGTGTGGTTATGCCATTACATATTATGACCTCGGTGTAAGCCGGCGGCCGTTGTGTGAGCACCTTTGGAAATTCATATTCCATGTTGAAACGATGAAATTGCCACTATAATGTTCGCACGGGCCGGCCCATGATGCTAGCGCTCGCTTACCTCGACTCGCTCTCTGACTATTTTTTTAATTTTTAAAAAGTTCATAAAGTGAAAAGATGTTCACGGATTTTAAAAAATCTCAGATTTTTTAATATTCCAAATTAAAAAACAGCATTTTTGAGAATTTCAAAAATATTAACAAATTTGAAATAAATTTTACAAAGTTCAAAAGATGTTAGTGAACTCTAACAATATTCATGGATTTTAAAACTATTCATATTTAAAAAATATATACATTAATTTTAGTAAATTTCATGAATTGAAATATGAAAAAATGATAATAAAAAACCAAAAGGAGAAGAAAGCTGAAAAAACTGGAACCATCAACCAATGACACACACACATCCTGACATGCAGATCCCAAAAGACCCCACAGCCCTTGACACACCAAGACACTCAAAATCTAGGGAGATCAGGACTTTTAAAAAAATTCATGGATTTCAAAAAAATCGCAAATTTGATTTAAAGTTCATAAATTTGAACTTTAAAAATATTCACGAATTTTAAAATATTCATATTTTTTAAATGTTCACAATTTTTAATAAATTTTCATAAATTAAAATATAGAATGAAAATTTTACATATAAAATAGAAGAAAACCAAAAAATAAAAACAATAAAAAGAAGAAAAAAAGACAGGAACCCTCAACCAACTACACGCACTATTACATGTGGAGCCCAAACGACCCCGGAGCCCTCGAACCCAGAGCATTCATTTCTACTCATCCCTGCACCCTGCCCTTCTTGACTCCTCTCGTCTTGCTCCACAACCATTGCCGACTTGCTAGCCAGGCAATCACCGATGTGCTCACTACAAAATGTGTGCTTCTGTGACGAAAATCCTCATGATTGAACAGAAAACGCCGCCTAAGGTCATTTTCCGTGATGGAAAACAGTCATGAGCTGATTTTCTCCCGGGCAGCGCCCTCGGCAACTTTGGTGATGCTCTGGCCTGATTTTGGGCGACGCATTTGGCCGTCATTAGGCATGTGCCTATTCGACGATGATTTTTTGTGTCATGGCAAATCTACGGCGAGTTAGAGGAGAGGGAGGGGGCTGCGCCCCCTCTAGGGTTCCCACCCCAAGGGGTGCAGCAGCCCCAAAACCCATCTAGGGTGGCGGCCAAAGGGGGGAGAGGGGGAAACTTGCCCCCCAAGCAAGGTGGGCGCCCCCTCCCCAAACCCTAGGCGCCTTGGGCCCTTGTGGGGGGGGGGGCACCAGCCCACCTGGGGCTGGTCCCCTCCCACACTTGGCCCATGCATCCCTTTGGGGCCGGTGTCCTCACTTGGTGGACCCCCGGGACCCTCCCGGTGGTCCCGGTACGTTACCGATAACACCCGAAACTTTTCCGGTGACCAAAACAGGACTTCCCATATATAAATCTTTACTTCTGGACAATTCTGGAACTCCTCGTGACGTCCAGGATCTCATCCGGGACTCTGAACAACATTTGGTAACCACGTATATCTATTCCCTATAACCCTAGCATCATCGAACCTTAAGTGTGTAGACCCTACGGGTTCGGGAACCATGCAGACATGACCGAGACGTTCTCCGGTCATTAACCAACAGCGGGATCTGGATACCCATGTTGGCTCCCACATGTTCCACGATGATCTCATCGGATGAACCACGATGTCGAGGACTCAATCAATCCCATATTCAATTCCCTTTGTCTAGCGGTATATTACTTGCCTGAGATTCGATCGTCGGTATCCCGATACCTTGTTCAATCTCGTTACCGGCAAGTCTCTTTACTCGTTCCGTAACACATCATCCCGTGATCAACCCCTTGGTCACATTGTGCACATTATGATGATGTCCTACCGAGTGGGCCCAGAGATACCTCTCCGTCACACGGAGTGACAAATCCCAGTCTTGATTCATGCCAACCCAACAGACACTTTCGGAGATACCCATAGTGTACCTTTATAGCCACCCAGTTACGTTGTGACGTTTGGTACACCCAAAGCTTTCCTACGGTATCCGGGAGTTGCACAATCTCATGGTCTAAGGAAATGATACTTGACACTAGAAAAGCTTTAGCATACGAACTACATGATCTTTGTGCTAGGCTTAGGATTGGGTCTTGTCTATCACATCATTCTCCTAATGATGTGATCCCGTTATCAATGACATCCAATGTCCATGGTCAGAAAACCGTAACCATCTATTGATCAACGAGCTAGTCAACTAGAGGCTTACTAGGGACATGGTGTTGTCTATGTACCCACACATGTATCTGAGTTTCCTATCAATACAATTATAGCATGGATAATAAACGATTATCATGAACAAGGGAATATAATAATAATAACTAATTTATTATTGCCTCTAGGGCATATCTCCAACAGTCTCCCACTTGCACTAGAGTCAATAATCTAGTTCACATCGCCATGTGATTAACACTCACAGGTCACATCGCCATGTCACCAACATCCAAAGAGTTTACTAGTGTCACTAAACTAGTTCACATCATCATGTGATTAAGACTCAATGAGTTCTGGGGTTTGATCATGTTTTGCTTGTGAGAGAGGTTTTAGTCAACGGGTCTGCAACATTCAAATCCGTATGTACTTCGCAAATCTCTAGGTCATATTGTAAATGTTGCTTCCACGCTCCACTTGGAGCTATTCCAAATGGTTGCTCCACTATACGTATCTGGTTTGCTACTCAGAGTCACTCGGATAGGTGTTAAAGCTTGCATCGACATAACCCTTTACGCCGAACTCTTTATCACCTGCATAATCGAGAAACATGTCCTTATTTACTCCAAGGACAATTTTGACCGCTGTCCAATGATCCATTCCTGGATCATTCTTGTACCCCTTGACTGACTGATGGCAAGGCACACTTCCGGTGCAGTACACAACATAGCATACTATAGAGCCTACGTCTAAAGCATAGGGGACGACCTTCATCCTTTCTCTCTCTTCTGCCGTGGTCAAGCTTTAAGTCTTAACTTCATACCTTACAACTCAGGCAAGAACTCCTTCTTTGACTGATCCATCTTGAACACCTTCAAGATCATGTCAAGGTATGTGCTCATTTGGAAGTACCATTTAGCATTTTTGATCTATCCTCATAGATCTTGATGCTCAATGTTCTAGCAGCTCAATCCAGGTTTTCTATTAAAAAACACCTTTCAAACAACCCTATATGTTTTCCAGAAATTCTACATCATTCCCGATCAACAATATGGCAACAACATATACTCATCAGAAATTCTATAGTGCTCCCACTCACTTCTTTGGAAATACAAGTTTCTCATAAACTTTGTATAAACCCAAAATCTTTGATCATCTCATCAAAGCGTACATTCCAACTCCGAGATGCTTACTCCAGTCCTTAGAAGGATTGCTGGAGCTTTGCATACTTGTTAGCGTCTTTCAGGATTGTCAAAACCTTCTGGTTGTATCACATACAACCTTTCCTCAAGAAAATTGTTGAGGAAACAATGTTTTGACATCCTATCTACAAGATTTCATAAATAATGCAGTAACTGCTAATCCAATTTGAACAGACTCTTAGCATCGCTACGAGTGAGAAAGCCTCACCGTAGTCAACTCCTTGAACTTGTCAGAAAACATCTTAACGACAACTCCGTAATACTTACCATCATTGTCTGTCTTCCTTTTAAAATCCATCTGTACCCAACAGCCTTACGACCATCAAGCAGTTCTGCCAAAGTCTACACTTTGTTTTCATACATGGATCCTCTCTCGGACTTTATGGCCTCGAGCCATTTGTCGGAATTCGGACCCACCATCGCTTCTCCATAGCTCATAGGTTCATTGTTGTCTAGCAACATGACCTCCAAGACAGGATTACGTACCACTCTGAAGCAGTACGCATCCTTGTCGACCTACGAGGTTTGGTAGTGACTTGATCCGAAGTTTCATGATCACTATCATAAGCTTCTACTTCAATTGGTGTAGGTGCCACAGGAACAACTTCCCGTGCCCTGCTACACACTAGTTGAAGTGATGGTTCAACAACCTCATCAAGTCTCCACCATCCTCCCACTCAATTCTTTCGAGAGAAACTTTTCCTCGAGAAAGGACCCGTTTCTAGAAACAATCCTTTTGCTTCCGGATCTGAAATAGGAGGTATACCCAACTGTTTTTGGGTGTCCTATGAAGATGCATTTATCCGTTTTGGGTTCGAGCTTATCACGATGAAACTTTTTCACATAAGCGTCGCAGCCCCAAACTTTCAAGAAACGGCAACTTAGGTTTCTCCAAACCATAGTTCAAACGGTGTCGTCTCAACGGAATTACGTGGTGCCTTATTAAAGTGAGTGTGGTTGTCTCTAATGCCTAACCCATCAATGATAGTGGTAACTGGATAAGATACATCATGGTACGCACCATATCCAATAGGGTGCAACTATGATGTTCGGACACACCGTCACACTATGGTGTTCCAGGCGGTATTAATTGTGAAACAATTCCACAATGTCTTAATTGCGTGCCAAAGCTCGTAACTCAGATACTCATCTCTATGATCATATCATAGACATTTTATCCTCTTATCACGATGATCTTCAACTTCACTCTAAAATTACTTGAACCATTCAATAATTCAGACTTGTGTTTCATCAAGTAAATATACTCAACATCTACTGAAATCATCTGTGAAGTAAGAACATAATGATATTCATTGCATGCCTCAGCACTCATTGGACTGCACACATCAAAATGTATTACTTTCAACAAGTTGCTATGTTTTTCCATTTTACTGAAAACGAGGCTTTCAGTCATCTTGCCCATGTGGTATGATTTGCATGTCTCAAGTGATTCAAAATCAAGTGAGTCCAAATGGTTCATTTGCATGGAGTTTCTTCATGCATATACACCAATAGACATGGTTCGCCTGTCTCAAACTTTTCAAAAACGAGTGAGTCCAAAGATCCATCAACATGGAGCTTCTTCATGCGTTTTATACCAATGTGACTTACATGGCAGTGCCACAAGTAGGTGTTACTATCATTACTATCTTATATCTTTTGGCATGAACATGTGTATCACTACGATCGAGATTCAATAAACCATCCATTTTAGGTGCAAGACCATTGAAGGTATTATTCAAATAAAACAGAGTAACCATTATTCTCCTTAAATGAATAACCGTATTGCGATAGACATAATCCAATCATGTCTATGCTCAACGCAAACACCAAATAACAATTATTTAGGTTTAACACCAATCTCGATGGTAGAGGGAGCGTGCGATGCTTGATCACATCAACCTTGGAAACACTTCCAACACATATCGTCAGCTCACCTTTAGCTGGTCTCCGTTTATTTCGTAGCTTTTATTTCGAGTTACTAACACTTAGCAACCGAACCGGTATCTAATACCCTGGTGCTACTAGGAGTACTAGTAAAGTACACATTAACGTAATGTATATCCAATATACTTCTATCGACCTTGGCAGCCTTCTCAACTACCAAGTATCTAGGGTAATTCTGCTCCAGTGGCTGTTCCCCTTATTACAGAAGCACTTAGTCTCGGGTTTGGGTTCATCCTTGGGTTTCTTCACTAGAGAAGCAGCTGATTTGCCGTTTCATGAAGTATCCCATTTTTGCCCTTGCCCTTCTTGAAACTAGTGGTTTCACTAACCATCAACAATTGATGTTCCTTCTTGATTTCTACTTTCGCGGTGCCAAACATTGTGAATATCTCAAGGATCATCATATCTATCCCTGATATGGTATAGTTCATCATGAAGCTCTAGTAGCTTGGTGCCAATGTCTTTGGAGAAACATCACTATCTCATCTGGAAGATTAACTCCCACTCGATTCAAGTGATTGTTGTACCCAGACAATCTGAGTACAAGCTCAACGATTGAGCATTTCTCCCTTAGTTTGTAGGCTAAGAAGCTCGCGGAGGTCTTATACCTCTTGACGTGGGCACGAGCCTGAAATCCCAATTTCAGCCCTTGGAACATCTCATATGTTCCGTGGCATTTCGAAATCGTCTTCGGTGCCTCAATTCTAAACCGTTTAACATTACCGAACTATCATGTAGTCATCAAAACGTGTATGTCAGATGTTCGCAACATCCACAGACCACGTTCGAGGTCCAGCACACCGAGCGGTGCATTAAGGACATAAGCCTTCTAATGTCCGCATAATTGCTACTGTCAACTTTCAACTATATTTTCTCTAGGAACATATCTAAAACAGTAGAACCAAAGCGCGAGCTATGGCATAATTTGCAAAGGGCTTTTGACTATGTTCAGGATAATTAAGTTCATCTAATGAACTCCCACTCAGATAGACATCCCTCTAGTCATCTAAGTGATTACATGATCCGAGTCAACTAGGCCGTGTCCGATCATCACGTGAGACGGACTAGTCATCATCGGTGAACATCTTCATGTTGATCGTATCCACTATACGACTCATGCTCGACCTTTCGGTCTCTTGTGTTCCGAGGCCATGTCTGTACATGCTAGGCTCGTCAAGTTAACCTAACTGTTTCGTGTGTGTAAATCTGGCTTACACCCATTGTATGCGAACGTTAGAATCTATCACACCCGATCATCATGTGGTGCTTCGAAACAACAAACTTTCACAACGGTGCACAGTTAGGGGGAACACTTTCTTGAAATTTTAATGAGGGATCATCTTATTTACTACCGTCGTTCTAAGAAAATAAGATGCATAAACATGATAAACATCACATGCAATCAAAAAGTGACATGATATGGCCAATATCATTTTGCTTCTTTTGATCTCCATCTTCGGGGCTCCATGATCATCATCGTCAGCGGCATGACACCATGATCTCCATCATCATGATCTCCATCATCGTGTCTCCATGAAGTTGTCTCGCCAACTATTACTTCTACTACTATGGCTAACGGCTTAGCAATAAAGTAAAGTAATTACATGGCATTGTTCAATGACACGCAGGTCATATAATAAATCAAGACAACTCCTATGGCTCCTGCCGGTTATCATACTCATCGACATGCAAGTCGTGATTCCTATTACGAGAACATGATCAATCTCATACATCACATATCATTCATCACATTCTTTTGGCCATATCACATCACATAGCATACCCTGCAAAAACAAGTTAGACGTCCTCTAATTGTTGTTTGCATGTTTTACGTGGCTGCTATGGGTTTCTAGCAAGAACGTTTCTTACCTACGCAAAAGCCACAACATGATATGCCAATTGCTATTTACCGTTTATAAGGACCCTTTTCATCGAATCTGATCCGACTAAAGTGGGAGAGACTGGCACCCGCTAGCCACCTTATGCAAAAAGTGCATGTCAGTCGGTGGAACCTGTCTCACGTAAGTGTAGGTGTAAGGTCGGTCCGGGCCGCTTCATTCCACAATACCGTTGAAACAAGATTGGACTAGTAACGGTAAGCATATTGAACAAAATCAACGCCCACAACTACTTTGTGTTCTACTCGTGCATAGAATCTACGCAATAGACCTAGCTCTGATACCACTGTTGGGGAACGTAGCAGAAATTCAAAATTTTCCTACGAGTCACCAAGATCTATCTATGGAGAGACTAGCAACGAGAGAGAGGAGAGTGCATCTACATACCCTTGTAGATCGCTAAGCGGAAGCGTTCAAGAGAACGGGGTTGAAGGAGTCATACTCGTCGTGATCCAAATCACCGGAGATCCTAGTGCCGAACGGATGACACCTCCGCGTTCAACACACGTGCAGCCCGGTGACGTCTCCCATGCCTTGATCCAGCAAGGAGAGAGGGAGAGGTTGGGGAAGACTCCGTCCAGCAGCAGAACAACGGCATGGTGGTGATGGAGGAGCGTGGTAATCTAGCAGGGCTTCGCCAAGCACCACAAGAGATTAGGAGGGAGGGAGGTAGGGCTGCGCCAGGGAGAGGTGGAAACTCTTGTAGATGGCAGCCCCAAAACCTCAAGTTTATATAGGGGAGAGGGAGGGGGCTGCGCCCCCTCTAGGGTTCCCACCCCAAGGGGTGCGGCAGCCCCGAAACCCATCTAGGGTGGCGGCCAAAGGGGGGAGAGGGGGAAACTTGCCCCCCAAGCAAGGTGGGGCGCCCCCTCCCCAAACCCTAGGCGCCTTCGGCCCTTGTGGGGGGGCGCACCAGCCCACCTGGGGCTGGTCCCCTCCCACACTTGGCCCATGCATCCCTTTGGGGCCGGGGGGCCCCCTTTGTGGACCCCCGGGACCCTCCCGGTGGTCCCGGTACATTACCGATAACACCCAAAACTTTTCCGGTGACCAAAACAGGAATTCCCATATATAAATCTTTACCTCTGGACCATTCCGAACTCCTCGTGACGTCCGGGATCTCATCCGGGACTCCGAACAACATTCGGTAACCACGTATATCTATTCCCTATAACCCTAGCGTCATCAAACCTTAAGTGTGTAGACCCTACGGGTTCGGGAACCATGCAGACATGACCGAGACGTTCTTCGGTCATTAACCAACAGCGGGATCTGGATACCCATGTTGGCTCCCACATGTTCCACGATGATCTCATCGGATGAACCACGATGTCGAGGACTCAATCAATCCCGTATTCAATTCCCTTTGTCTAGCGGTATATTACTTGCCCGAGATTCGATCGTCAGTATCCCGATACCTTGTTCAATCTCGTTACCGGCAAGTCTCTTTACTCGTTCCGTAACACATCATCCCGTGATCAACCCCTTGGTCACATTGTGCACATTATGATGATGTCCTACCGAGTGGGCCCAGAGATACCTCTCCGTCACACGGAGTGAAAAATCCCAGTCTCGATTCGTGCCAACCCAACAGACACTTTCGGAGATACCTGTAGTGTACCTTTATAGCCACCCAGTTACGTTGTGACGTTTGGTACACCCAAAGCATTCCTACAGTATCCGGGAGTTGCACAATCTCATGGTCTAAGGAAATGATACTTGACATTAGAAAAGCTTTAACATACAAACTACACGATCTTTGTGCTAGGCTTAGGATTGGGTCTTGTCCATCACATCGTTCTCCTAATGATGTGATCCCGTTATCAACGACATCCAATGTCCATGGTCAGGAAACCGTAACCATCTATTGATCAACGAGCTAGTCAACTAGAGGCTTACTAGGGACATGGTGTTGTCTATGTACCCACACATGTATCTGAGTTTCCTATCAATACAATTATAGCATGGATAATAAACGATTATCATGAACAAGGAAATATAATAATAATAACTAATTTATTATTGCCTCTAGGGCATATTTCCAACACATGTGTGAATACATAGACAAACAGAGTGTCACTAGTATGCCTCTACTTGACTAGCTCGTTGAATCAAAGATGGTTAAGTTTCCTAGCCATAGACATGAGTTGTCATTTGATTAACGGGATCACATCATTAGAGAATGATGTGATTGACTTGACCCATTCCGTTAGCTTAGCACTTGATCGTTTAGTATATTGCTATTGCTTTCTTCATGACTTATACATGTTCCTATGACTATGAGATTATGCAACTCCTGAATACCGGAGGAACACTTTGTGTGCTACCAAACGTCACAACATAACTGGGTGATTATAAAGGTGCTCTACAGGTGTCTCCGATGGTACTTGTTGAGTTGGCATAGATCAAGATTAGGATTTGTCACTCCGATTAGCGGAGAGGTATCTCTCGGGCCCCCTCGGTAATGCACATCGCTATAAGCCTGGTAAGCAATGTGACTAATGAGTTAATTAGTTGCGGGATGATGCATTACGGAACGAGTAAAGAGACTTTCTGGTAACGAGATGGAGCTAGGTATTGAGATACCGACGATCAAATCTCGGGCAAGTAACATACCGATGACAAAGGGAATAATGTATGTTGTTATGCGGTTTGACCGGTAAAGATCTTCGTAGAATATGTAGGAGCCAATATGAGCATCCAGGTTCCGCTATTGGTTATTGACCGGAGACGTGTCTCGGTCATGTCTACATAGTTCTCAAACCCGTAGGGTCCGCACGCTTAATGTTCGGTGACGATCGGTATTATGAGTTTATGTGTTTTGATGTACCGAAGGTAGTTTGGAGTCCCGGATATGATCACGGACATGACGAGGAGTCTCAAAATGGTCGAGACATAAAGATCGATATATTGGATGACTATGTTTGGACTTTGGAAAGGTTCCGGGCAAGTTTGGACATATACCGGAGTACCGGGGGGTTACCGGAACCCCCCGGGGAGTGTAATGGGCCTATTGGGCCTTAGTGGAGAAGAGGATGAGCGGCCAGGGCTGGCCGCGCGCCCCCTGACCCTCTAGTCTAAATTGGACAAGGAGGGGGGCGCCCCCCTTTCTTCCTCCTCTCTCCTTCTCTTCTCCTACTCCTACTAGGAAAGAAGGAGTCCTACTCCCGATGGGAATAGGACTCCCCCCTTGGCGCGCCCTCCTCCTTGACCGTCCGCCTCTACCTAGCTCCTTTATATACGGGGGCAGGGGCACTCCAAGACACACAAGTTGATCATTGATCTTTTAGCCGTGTGCCCCCTCCACCATAATCCACCTCGGTCATATCATAGCGGTGCTTAGGCGAAGCCCTGCGTTGGTAGCTTCATCAACATCGTCATCACGCCATCGTGCTGACGGAACTCTCCCTCGAAGCTCTACTGGATCGTGAGTTTGTGGGAAGTCACCGAGCTGAACGTGTGCAGATCGCGGAGGTGTCGTACGTTCGGTACTAGGATCAGTCGATCGTGAAGACGTACGACTACATCAACCGTGTTGTCATAACACTTCCGCTTATGGTCTACGAGGGTACATGGATGACACTCTCCCCTCCCGTTGCTATGCATCACCATGATCTTGCGTGTGCGTAGAATTTTTTTTGAAATTACTACGTTCCCCAACAGTTGCATCACGAGACTTGCCACAATATTGCCCGTGCCATGCCTTCAGGCAGTTTTTCCAAGTCCAATGCATCCAATGAACGCTTCCTAGCATGCTGGGCCAACCTCGCTTCCCATTTGCTGCCATCAACTTTTTTGTGTCTTCCTCTTTAGGTGCATAAAGATAGACAAGACCAAAGACGTGAACCTATGCACTGACTCAGTTGTAGTATCTTCACCAATGCGAAGATACTCGTCGGCATAGTCAACCAGAATACCATATGCAATCACCCACATAGCTGCAGAGATTTTTTTATATGCGCTGAAACCCAACAAGCCTGCGACCGTTTCTCCTTTGAGTAAAAAAATCGAGAATTGTCCTCGCAAGCTTGCACAATTTTTACGAAGAGGGATCGGCGCGTTCGATACCTTCTCCGGAAGAGGTGCGGCGGATAGGTAGGATTGTCGGCGAAGTAGTCTTGCATCAACATCATGTTCCCGAGATGGCGGCTGTGAGAGATGTAAAGATGGCCGACGGTCGATCCTCACCATCTCTAGCGGTTTTGATCCTCGACCTCCTTCACGGCTAGGACCGCCACCACCATCTGCTGCCGATGGAGCTCGAGCATCGATTCCATGTCCGAGTCATTAGACGAGGATGAATCCTCGAGCAAAAATTGCTCCCACAGGCTCAAGAGGCAGAAAAGGGGCTCACGAGGGCCTCTCGGCGATTACAGGGTGGGCGGCGACTCGGCGGCGGTCGATCTGTATCAGTGGCGAACCGGGGGCGGCTCGGCTCAGCGTATTCGGGGAGCCGACGAGTGGACCCGGGTGTAGTGTGGCCCGGCGACTCGATTCGGCTGGCAGAAATAGCTGGAATCGCAAGGGGCGGGCCA
>NC_041391.1:16707443-16745224 GCF_002162155.2 Triticum dicoccoides | reverse complement strand
CCCCCCCGCGCCGCCGCCAACCGCTTTCACGGGAACATGGCACTGATGAGAAGGGGGGACCTGTATATTCGCGGGTCGGAGGGGGGAATTTACCGCACCCCTCAAAAGAATTTAAGGGTCACTTTTTTTTGCCCAAAATTGTAAACCGGCGGTTATTTTGCGGGTCGGGACAATATAAGGGGTCTGTTAGAGATGTTCTAAGGACACTTGTCCGACTGGGGGACTGAAGCCGACTGTAGGCACTAGCAACTCATGAGACACCCCTTGTTTGACTTATCTTCCCGGGCAGTAATCTTCATGGGGATGGGCCTTAGGTTGGCCTTTCGTAGCTGTGGGCCTACCTGTAGGTGTTCCCCCATCAGTTATGAAGCCTAAAGTCTAGAGTTAGGATCTACTAGAGACTAATGCGCGCTACGCCCCGCCATTCCTCACTCATGGAAATGGTCTCTTTTTCTCCAGCTGGTTGTTGTGCTTGGTTGTTTTGTTTTGGTTTTATCTTTGTTTTCTTGGGTTTTAATTACATTATGTTGGTGTCTTTTTGTTTGTATGTCGTTGCTAGGGTGCTGCTAGGGACAATGGTTGTCCTGAGAGGAGAGTAGAGTTGTTCGGTGTGTGGTTGTGCCATTACAAATTATGACCTCGGTGTAAGCTGGCGATCGTTGTGAGAGCGCCCTTGGAAGCTCATATACCATGTTGAAACCATGAAATTGTTACTATAATGTTCGCACGGGCTGGCCCATGAAGCTAGCACTCACTCACCTCGGCTTGCTCTCTGACTATCATTATAAATTTTAAAAATGTCATAAAGTGAAAAGATGTTCACGGATTTTAAAAAATCTCAGATTTTTAAAATCTTGCAAATTAAAAAACATTATTTTTGAGAATTTAAAAAATACTCACAAATTTGAAATAAAGTTTACAAACTTTAAAAAATGTTAGTGAAATTTAAAAATATTCATGGATTTTAAAACTATTCATATTTCAAAAATATATTCATTCATTTTAGTAAATTTTCATGAATTCAAGTATAAAAATAAAAATAAAAAATCGAAAAGAGAAGAAAGCTGAAAAAATAGGAACCGTCAACTAATGACACACACACACCCTGACATGCAGATCCCAAAAGACCCCATAGCCCTTGCCTTGACACACCAAGCGACTCAAAATCTAGGGAGCTCAGGAATTTTAAAAATATTCATGGATTTCATAAAAATCACAAATTTGATTTAAAGTTCATAAATTTGAACTTTAAAAATATTCACGAATTTAAAATATTCATATTTTTTAAAATGTTCACAATTTTTAACAAATTTTCATGAAGTAAAATATAGAATGAAATTTTTACCTATAAAATAGAAGAAAGCCAAAAAAGAAAAACAATAAAAAGAAAAAAAAAGACAGGAACCCTCAACGAACTACACACTCTATTACATGTGGACCCCAGAGCCCTCGAACCCAGAGCATTCATTTCTACTCATCCCTGCACCCTGCCCCTCTTGACTCCTCTCCTCTTGCTCCACAACCATTGCCGACTTGCTAGCCAGGCAATCACCGATGTGCTCACTACAAAATGTGTGCTTCTGTGACGAAAATCCTCATGATTGAACAGAAAACGCCGCCTAAGGTCATTTTCCGTGATGGAAAAGAGTCATGAGCTGATTTTCTCCCGGGCAGCGCCCTCGGCAACTTTGGTGATGCTCTGGCCTGATTTTGGGCGACACATTTGGCCGTCATTAGGCATGTGCCTATTCGACGATGATTTTTTGTGTCATGGCAAATCTACGGCGAGTTAGAGAAGAGGGAGGGGGCTGAGCCCCCTCTAGGGTTCCCACCCCAAGGGGTGCGGCAGCCCCAAAACCCATCTAGGGTGGCGGCCAAAGGGGGGAGAGGGGGAAACTTGCCCCCCAAGCAAGGTGGGCGCCCCCTCCCCAAACCCTAGGCGCCTTGGGCCCTTGGGGGGGCGCACCAGCCCACCTGGGGCTGGTCCCCTCCCACACTAGGCCCATGCAGCCCTTTGGGGCCGGTGGCCCCACTTGGTGAACCCCCGGGACCCTCCCAGTGGTCCCGGTACGTTACCGATAATACCCGAAACTTTTCCGGTGACCAAAACAGGACTTTCCATAAATAAATCTTTACCTCTGGACCATTCCGGAACTCCTCGTGACATCCAAGATCTCATCCGGGACTCCGAAAAACATTCGGTAACCACGTATATCTATTCCCTATAACCCTAGCGTCATCGAACCTTAAGTGTGTAGACCCACCGGGTTCGGGAACCATGCAGACATGACCGAGACGTTCTCCGGTCATTAACCAACAGCGGGATCTGGATACCCATGTTGGTGAAGGAAATATGCCCTAGAGGCAATAATAAAGTTATTATTTATTTCCTTATAATCATGATAAATGTTTATTATTCATGCTAGAATTGTATTTTCCGGAAACATAATACATGTGTGAATACATAGACAAACAGAGAGTCACTAGTATGCCTCTACTTGACTAGCTCGTTAATCAAAGATGGTTATGTTTCCTAACCATGAACAATAAGTTGTTATTTGATTAACGAGGTCACATCATTAGTAGAATGATCTGATTGACATGACCCATTCCATTAGCTTAGCACCTGATCGTTTAGTATGTTGCTATTGCTTTCTTCATGACTTATACATGTTCCTACGACTATGAGATTATGTAACTCCCGTTTATCGGAGGAACACTTTGGGTACTACCAAACGTCACAACGTAAATGGGTGATTATAAAGGAGTATTACAGGTGTCTCCAATGGTCGATGTTGGGTTGGCGTATTTCGAGATTAGGATTTGTCACTCCGATTGTCGGAGAGGTATCTCTGGGCCCTCTCGGTAATACACATCACATAAGCCTTGCAAGCATTACAACTAATATGTTAGTTGTGAGATGATGTATTACGGAACGAGTAAAGAGACTTGCCGGTAACGAGATTGAACTAGGTATTGGATACCGACGATCGAATCTCGGGCAAGTAACATACCGATGACAAAGGGAACAACGTATGTTGTTATGCGGTCTGACCGATAAAGATCTTCGTAGAATATGTAGGAGCCAATATGGGCATCCAGGTCCCGCTATTGGTTATTGACCAGAGACATGTCTCGGTCATGTCTACATTGTTCTCGAACCCGTAGGGTCCGCACGCTTAAGGTTACGATGACAGTTATATTATGAGTTTATGCATTTTGATGTACCGAAGGTTGTTCGGAGTCCCGGATGTGATCACGGACATGACGAGGAGTCTCAAAATGGTCGAGACGTAAAGATTGATATATTGGAAGCCTATGTTTGGACATCGGAAGTGTTCCGGGTGAAATCGGGATTTTACCGAGTTACCGGGAGGTTACCGGAACCCCCCGGGATCCATATGGGCCTTCATGGGCCTTAGTGGAAAGGAGAAAGGGGCAGCCCAAGGTGGCTGCGCCTCTTCCCCCTCCTCTAGTCCTATTAGGACTAGGAGAAGGTGGCCGGCCCCCCTCTCTCCCTTCCCCTCCGAGGAATCCTAGTTGGACTAGGATTGGGGGGAGGAATCCTACTCCCAGAGGGAGTAGGACTCTCCTGCGCCTCCCTCTATGGCCGGCCAGCCTCCCCCTCTCTACTCCTTTATATACGGAGGCAGGGGCACCTCTAAACACACAAGTTGACACAAGTTGATCCACGTGATCGATTCCTTAGCCGTGTGCGGTGCCCCCTGCCACCATATTCCTCGATAATATTGTAGCGGAGTTTAGGCGAAGCCCTGCTGCTGTAGTTCATCAAGATCGTCACCACGCCGTCGTGCTGACGAAACTCTTCCCCGACACTTTGCTGGATCGGAGTCCGGGGATCGTCATCGAGCTGAACGTGTGCTCGAACTCGGAGGTGCCGTAGTTTCGGTGCTTGATCGGTTGGATCGTGAAGACGTACGACTACTTCCTCTACGTCGTGTCATTGCTTCCGCAGTCGGTCTGCGTTGGGTACGTAGACAACACTCTCCTCTCGTTGCTATGCATCACATGATCCTGTGTGCGCGTAGGAAATTTTTTGAAATTACTACGAAACCCAACAGTGGTATCAGAGCCTAGGTTAATGATGTTGATGTTATATGCACGAGTAGAACATAAGTGAGTTGTGGACGATACAAGTCATACTGCCTACCAGCATGTCATATTTTGGTTCAGCGGTATTGTTGGACGAGACGACCCGGACCAACCTTACGCGTACGCTTACGCGAGACCGGTTCCCTCGACGTGCTTTGCACAGAGATGGCTTGCGGGCGACTGCCTCTCCAACTTTAGTTGAACCAAGTATGGCTACGCCCGGTCCTTGCGAAGGTTAAAACGGAGTCTATTTGACAAACTATCGTTGTGGTTTTGATGCGTAGGTGAGATTGGTTCTTACTTAAGCCCGTAGCAGCCACGTAAAACATGCAACAACAAAGTAGAGGACGTCTAACTTGTTTTTGCAGGGCATGTTGTGATGTGATATGGTCAAGGCATGATGCTGAATTTTATTGTATGAGATGATCATGTTTTGTAACCAAGTTATCGGCAACTGGCAGGAACCATATGGTTGTCGCTTTATTGTATGCAATGCAATCGCGATGTAATGCTTTACTTTATTACTAAACGGTAGTGATAGTCGTGGAAGCATAAGATTGGCGAGACGACAACGATGCTACGATGGAGATCAAGGTGTCGCGCCGGTGACGATGGTGATCATGACGGTGCTTCGGAGATGGAGATCACAAGCACAAGATAATGATGGCCATATCATATCACTTATATTGATTGCATGTGATGTTTATCTTTTTATGCATCTTATCTTGCTTTGATTGACGGTAGCATTATAAGATGATATCTCACTAAATTATCAAGAAGTGTTCTCCCTGAGTATGCACCGTTGCAAAAGTTCTTCGTGCTGAGACACCACGTGATGATCGGGTGTGATAGGCTCTACGTTCAAATACAACGGGTGCAAAACAGTTGCGCACGCAGAATACTCAGGTTAAACTTGACGAGCCTAGCATATGCAGATATGGCCTCGGAACACGGAGACCGAAAGGTCGAGCGTGAATCATATAGTAGATATGATCAACATAATGATGTTCACCGATGAAACTACTCCATCTCACGTGATGATCGGACATGGTTTAGTTGATTTGGATCACGTGATCACTTAGAGGATTAGAGGGATGTCTATCTAAGTGGGAGTTCTTTAATAATATGATTAATTGAACTTAAAATTTATCATGAACTTAGTCCCTGATAGTATCTTGCTTGTTTATGTTGATTGTAGATAGATGGCTTGTGCTGTTGTTCCGTTAAATTTTAATGCGTTCCTTGAGAAAGCAAAGTTGAAAGATGATGGTAGCAATTACACGGACTGGGTCCGTAACTTGAGGATTATCCTCATTGCTGCACAGAAGAATTACGTCCTGGAAGCACCGCTGGGTGCCAGGCCTGCTGCTGGAGCAACGCCAGATGTTATGAACGTCTGACAGAGCAAAGCTGATGACTACTCGATAGTTCAGTGTGCCATGCTTTACGGCTTAGAATCGGGACTTCAACGACGTTTTGAACGTCATGGAGCATATGAGATGTTCCAGGAGTTGAAGTTAATATTTCAAGCAAATGCCCGGATTGAGAGATATGAAGTCTCCAATAAGTTCTATAGCTGCAAGATGGAAGAGAACAGTTCTGTCAGTGAGCATATACTCAAAATGTCTGGGTATAATAATCACTTGATTCAATTGGGAGTTAATCTTCCGGATGATTGCGTCATTGACAGAATTCTCCAATCACTGCCACCAAGCTACAAGAGCTTCGTAATGAACTATAATATGCAAGGGATGAACAAGACTATTCCCGAGCTCTTCGCAATGCTAAAAGCTGCGGAGGTAGAAATCAAGAAGGAGCATCAAGTGTTGATGGTTAACAAGACCACTAGTTTCAAGAAAAAGGGCAAAGGGAAGAAAAAGGGGAACTTCAAAAAGAACGGCAAGCAAGTTGCTGCTCAAGAGAAGAAACCCAAGTCTAGACCTAAGCCTGAAACTGAGTGCTTCTACTGCAAGCAGACTGGTCACTGGAAGCGGAACTTCCCCAAGTATTTGGCGGATAAGAAGGATGGCAAGGTGAACAAAGGTATATGTGATATACATGTTATTGATGTGTACCTTACCAATGCTCGCAGTAGCACCTGGGTATTTGATACTGGTTCTGTTGCTAATATTTGCAACTCGAAACAAGGACTACAGAATAAGCGGGCACTGGCAAAGGACGAGGTGACGATGCGCGTGGGAAACGGTTCCAAAGTCGATGTGATCGCGGTCGGCACGCTACCTCTACATCTACCTTCGGGATTAATATTAGACCTAAATAATTGTTATTTGGTGCCAGCGTTGAGCATGAACATTATATCTGGATCTTGTTTAATGCGAGACGGTTATTCATTTAAATCAGAGAATAATGGTTGTTCTATTTATATGAGTAATATCTTTTATGGTCATGCATCCTTGAAGAGTGGTCTATTCTTACTAAATCTCGATAGTAGTAATACACATATTCATAATGTTGAAACCAAAAGATACAGAGTTGATAATGAAAGTGCAACTTATTTGTGGCACTGTCGTTTAGGTCATATCGGTGTAAAACGCATGAAGAAACTCCATACTAATGGACTTTTGGAACCACTTGATTATGAATCACTTGGTACTTGCGAACCGTGCCTCATGGGCAAGATGACTAAAACACCGTTCTCCGGTACTATGGAGAGAGCAACAGATTTGTTGGAAATCATACATACCGATGTATGTGGTCCGATGAATATTGAGGCTCGTGGCGGATATCGTTATTTTCTCACCTTCACAGATGATTTGAGCAGATATGGATATATCTACTTAATGAAGCATAAGTCTGAAACATTTGAAAAGTTCAAAGAATTTCAGAGTGAAGTTGAAAATTATCGTAACAAGAAAATAAAGTTTCTACGATCTGATCGTGGAGGAGAATATTTGAGTTACGAGTTTGGTGTACATTTGAAAAACTGTGGAATAGTTTCGCAACTCACGCCCCCCGGAACACCACAGCGTAATGGTGTGTCCGAACGTCGTAATCGTACTTTACTAGATATGGTGCGATCTATGATGTCTCTTACAGATTTACCGCTATCATTTTGGGGATATGCTTTAGAGACGGCCGCATTCACGTTAAATAGGGCACCATCAAAATCCGTTGAGACGACGCCTTATGAACTATGGTTTGGCAAGAAACCAAAGTTGTCGTTTCTTAAAGTTTGGGGCTGCGATGCTTCAACCTGATAAGCTCGAACCCAAATCGGAGAAATGTGTATTCATAGGATACCCAAAGGAAACTGTTGGGTACACCTTCTATCACAGATCCGAAAGCAAAACATTTGTTGCTAAGAATGGATCATTTCTAGAGAAGGAGTTTCTCTCGAAAGAAGTGAGTGGGAGGAAAGTAGAACTTGACGAGGTAACTGTACCTGCTCCCTTACTGGAAAGTAGTTCATCACAGAAAACTGTTCCAGTGACACCTACACCAGTTAGTGAGGAAGCCAATGATAATGATCATGAAACTTCAGATCAAGATACTACTGAACTTCGTAGATCAACCAGAGTAAGATCCGCACCAGAGTGGTACGGTAATCCTGTTCTGGAGGTCATGCTACTAGATCATGATGAACCTACGAACTATGAAGAAGCGATGGTGAGCCCAGATTCCGCAAAGTGGCTAGAAGCCATGAAATCTGAGATGGGATCCATGTATGAGAACAAAGTATGGACTTTGGTTGACTTGCCCGATGATCGGCAAGCGATTGAGAATAAATGGATCTTTAAGAAGAAGACTGACGCTGATGGTAATGTTACTGTCTACAAAGCTCGACTTGTCGCAAAAGGTTTTCGGCAAGTTCAAGGAATTGACTACGATGAGACCTTCTCACCCGTAGCGATGCTTAAGTCCGTCTGAATCATGTTAGCAATTGCCGCATTTTATGATTATGAAATTTGGCAAATGGATGTCAAAACTGCATTCCTGAATGGATTTCTGGAAGAAGAGTTGTATATGATGCAACCAGAAGGTTTTGTCGATCCAAAGGGAGCTAACAAAGTGTGCAAGCTCCAGCGATCCATTTATGGACTGGTGCAAGCCTCTCGGAGTTGGAATAAACGTTTTGATAGTGTGATCAAAGCATTTGGTTTTATACAGACTTTCGGAGAAGCCTGTATTTACAAGAAAGTGAGTGGGAGCTCTGTAGCATTTCTGATATTATATGTGGATGACATATTACTGATTGGAAATGATATAGAATTTCTGGATAGCATAAAGGGATACTTGAATAAAAGTTTTTCAATGAAAGACCTCGGTGAAGCTACTTACATATTAGGCATTAAGATCTATAGAGATAGATCAAGACGCTTAATTGGACTTTCACAAAGCACATACCTTGACAAAATTTTGAAGAAGTTCAAAATGGATCAAGCGAAGAAAGGGTTCTTGCCTGTGTTACAAGGTGTGAAATTGAGTAAGACTCAATGCCCGACCACTGCAGAAGATAGAGAGAATATGAAAGATGTTCCCTATGCATCAGCCATAGGCTCTATCATGTATGCAATGCTGTGTACCAGACCTGATGTGTGCCTTGCTATAAGTTTAGCAGGGAGGTACCAAAGTAATCCAGGAATGGATCACTGGACAGCGGTCAAGAACATCCTGAAATACCTGAAAAGGACTAAGGATATGTTTCTCGTATATGGAAGTGACAAAGAGCTCATCGTAAAAGGTTACGTTGATGCAAGCTTTGACACTGATCCGGACGATTCTAAATCGCAAACCGGATACGTGTTTACATTAAACGGTGGAGCTGTCAGTTGGTGCAGTTCTAAACAAAGCGTCGTAGCGGGATCTACATGTGAAGCGGAATACATAGCTGCTTCGGAAGCAGCAAAGGAAGGAGTCTGGATGAAGGAGTTCATATCCGATCTAGGTGTCATACCTAGTGCATCGGGTCCAATGAAAATCTTTTGTGACAATACTGGTGCAATTGCCTTGGCAAAGGAATCCAGATTTCACAAAAGGACCAAACACATCAAGAGACGCTTCAACTCCATCCGGGATCTAGTCCAGGTGGGAGACATAGAGATTTGCAAGATACATACGGATCTGAATGTTGCAGACCCGTTGACTAAGCCTCTTCCACGAGCAAAACATGATCAGCACCAAAGCTCCATGGGTGTTAGATTCATTACAGTGTAATCTAGATTATTGACTCTAGTGCAAGTGGGAGACTGAAGGAAATATGCCCTAGAGGCAATAATAAAGTTATTATTTATTTCCTTATAATCATGATAAATGTTTATTATTCATGCTAGAATTGTATTTTCCAGAAACATAGTACATGTGTGAATACATAGACAAACAGAGAGTCACTAGTATGCCTCTACTTGACTAGCTCGTTAATCAAAGATGGTTATGTTTCCTAACCATGAACAATAAGTTGTTATTTGATTAACGAGGTCACATCATTAGTAGAATGATCTGATTGACATGACCCATTCCATTAGCTTAGCACCTGATCGTTTAGTATGTTGCTATTGCTTTCTTCATGACTTATACATGTTCCTACGACTATGAGATTATGTAACTCCCGTTTACCGGAGGAACACTTTGGGTACTACCAAACGTCACAACGTAAATGGGTGATTATAAAGGAGTACTACAGGTGTCTCCAATGGTCGATGTTGGGTTGGCGTATTTCGAGATTAGGATTTGTCACTCCGATTGTCGGAGAGGTATCTCTGGGCCCTCTCGGTAATACACATCACATAAGCCTTGCAAGCATTACAACTAATATGTTAGTTGTGAGATGATGTATTACGGAACGAGTAAAGAGACTTGTCGGTAACGAGATTGAACTAGGTATTGAATACCGACGATCGAATCTCGGGCAAGTAACATACCGATGACAAAGGGAACAACGTATGTTGTTATGCGGTCTGACCGATAAAGATCTTCGTAGAATATGTAGGAGCCAATATGGGCATCCAGGTCCCGCTATTGGTTATTGACCAGAGACATGTCTCGGTCATGTCTACATTGTTCTCGAACCCGTAGGGTCCGCACGCTTAAGGTTACGATGACAGTTATATTATGAGTTTATGCATTTTGATGTACCGAAGGTTGTTCGGAGTCCCGGATGTGATCACGGACATGACGAGGAGTCTCGAAATGGTCGAGACGTAAAGATTGATATATTGGAAGCCTATGTTTGGACATCGGAAGTGTTCCGGGTGAAATCGGGATTTTACCGGGTTACCGGGAGGTTACCGGAACCCCCCGGGATCCATATGGGCCTTCATGGGCCTTAGTGGAAAGGAGAAAGGGGCAGCCCAAGGTGGCTGCGCCTCTTCCCCCTCCCCTAGTCCTATTAGGACTAGGAGAAGGTGGCCGGCGCCCCTCTCTCCCTTCCCCTCCGAGGAATCCTAGTTGGACTAGGATTGGGGGGAGGAATCCTACTCCCAGAGGGAGTAGGACTCTCCTGCGCCTCCTTTATATACGGAGGCAGGGGCACCTCTAAACACACAAGTTGACACAAGTTGATCCACGTGATCGATTCCTTAGCCGTGTGCGGTGCCCCCTGCCACCATATTCCTCGATAATATTGTAGCGGAGTTTAGGCGAAGCCCTGCTGCTGTAGTTCATCAAGATCGTCACCACGCCGTCGTGCTGACGAAACTCTTCCCCGACACTTTGCTGGATCGGAGTCCGGGGATCGTCATCGAGCTGAACGTGTGCTCGAACTCGGAGGTGCCGTAGTTTCGGTGCTTGATCGGTTGGATCGTGAAGACGTACGACTACTTCCTCTACGTCGTGTCATTGCTTCCGCAGTCGGTCTGCGTTGGGTACGTAGACAACACTCTCCTCTCGTTGCTATGCATCACATGATCCTGTGTGCGCGTAGGAAAATTTTTGAAATTACTACGAAACCCAACAGTTGGCTCCCACATGTTCCACGATGATCTCATCGGATGAACCACGATGTCGAGGACTCAATCAATCCCATATTCAATTCCCTTTGTCTAGCGGTATATTACTTGCCCGAGATTCGATCGTTGGTATGCCGATACCTTGTTCAACCTCGTTACCGGCAAGTCTCTTTACTCGTTCCATAACACATCATCCCGTGATCAACCCCTTGGTCACATTGTGCACATTATGATGATGTCCTACCGAGTGGGCCCAGAGATACCTCTCCGTCACACGGAGTGACAAATCCCAGTCTTGATTCGTGCCAACCCAACAGACACTTTCGGAGATACCCGTAGTGTACCTTTATAGCCATCCAGTTACGTTGTGACGTTTGGTACACCCAAAGCATTCCTACAGTATCCGGGAGTTGCACAATCTCATGGTCTAAGGAAATGATACTTGACACTAGAAAAGCTTTAGCATACGAACTACATGATCTTTGTGCTAGGCTTAGGATTGGGTCTTGTCAATCACATCATTCTCCTAATGATGTGATCCCGTTATCAATGACATCCAATGTCCATGGTCAGAAAACCGTAACCATCTATTGATCAACGAGCTAGTCAACTAGAGGCTTACTAGGGACATGGTGTTGTCTATGTACCCACACATGTATCTGAGTTTCCTATCAATACAATTATAGCATGGATAATAAACGATTATCATGAACAAGGAAATATAATAATAATAACTAATTTATTATTGCCTCTAGGGCATATTTCCAACAGTCTCCCACTTGCAGTAGAGTCAATAATCTAGTTCACATCGCCATGTGATTAACACTCACAGGTCACATCACCATGTGACCAACATCCAAAGAGTTTACTAGTGTCACTAAACTAGTTCACATCATCATGTGATTAAGACTCAATGAGTTCTGGGGTTTGATCATGTTTTGCTTGTGAGAGAGGTTTTAGTCAACGGGTCTGCAACATTCAAATCCGTATGTACTTCGCAAATCTCTAGGTCATATTGTAAATGTTGCTTCCACGCTCCACTTGGAGCTATTCCAAATGGTTGCTCCACTATACGTATCTGGTTTGCTACTCAGAGTCACTCGGATAGGTGTTAAAGCTTGCATCGACATAACCCTTTATGCCGAACACTTTATCACCTGCATAATCGAGAAACATGTCCTTATTTACTCCAAGGACAATTTTGACCGCTGTCCAATGATCCATTCCTGGATCATTCTTGTACCCCTTGACTGACTCATGGCAAGGCACACTTCCGGTGCGGTACACAGCATAGCATACTATAGATCCTACGTCTGAAGCATAGGGGACGACCTTCGTCCTTTCTCTCTCTTCTGCCGTGGTCGAGCTTTAAGTCTTAACTTCATACCTTACAACTCAGGCAAGAACTCCTTCTTTGACTGATCCATCTTGAACACCTTCAAGATCATGTCAAGGTATGTGCTCATTTGGAAGTACCATTTAGCATTTTTGATCTATCCTCATAGATCTTGATGCTCAATGTTCTAGCAGCTCAATCCAGGTTTTCTATTAAAAAACACCTTTCAAACAACCCTATATGATTTCCAGAAATTCTACATCATTCTCGATCAACAATATGGCAACAACATACACTCATCAGAAATTCTATAGTGCTCCCACTCACTTCTTTGGAAATACAAGTTTCTCATAAACTTTGTATAAACCCAAAATCTTTGATCATCTCATCAAAGCGTACATTCCAACTCCGAGATGCTTACTCCAGTCCTTAGAAGGATTGCTGGAGCTTTGCATACTTGTTAGCGTCTTTCAGGATTGTCAAAACCTTCTGGTTGTATCACATACAACCTTTCCTCAAGAAAATTGTTGAGGAAACAATGTTTTGACATCCTATCTACAAGATTTCATAAATAATGCAGTAACTGCTAATCCAATTTCAACAGACTCTTAGCATCGCTACGAGTGAGAAATCCTCACCGTAGTCAACTCCTTGAACTTGTCAGAAAACATCTTAACGACAAGTCGAGCTTTCCTAATGGTAATACTTACCATTTGCTCTGTCTTCCTTTTAAAATCCATATGTACCCAACAGCCTTACGACCATCAAGCAGTTCTGCCAAAGTCTACACTTTGTTTTCATACATGGATCCTCTCTCGGACTTTATGGCCTCGAGCCATTTGTCGGAATTCGGACCCACCATCGCTTCTTCATAGCTCATAGGTTCATTGTTGTCTAGCAACATGACCTCCAAGACAGGATTACGTACCACTCTGAAGCAGTACGCATCCTTGTCGACCTACGAGGTTTGGTAGTGACTTGATCCGAAGTTTCATGATCACTATCATAAGCTTCTACTTCAATTGGTGTAGGTGCCACAGGAACAACTTCCCGTGCCCTGCTACACACTAGTTGAAGTGATGGTTCAACAACCTCATCAAGTCTCCACCATCCTCCCACTCAATTCTTTCGAGAGAAACTTTTCCTCGAGAAAGGACCCGTTTCTAGAAACAATCCTTTTGCTTCCGGATCTGAAATAGGAGGTATACCCAACTGTTTTTGGGTGTCCTATGAAGATGCATTTATCCGTTTTGGGTTCGAGCTTATCACGATGAAACTTTTTCACATAAGCGTCGCAGCCCCAAACTTTCAAGAAACGGCAACTTAGGTTTCTCCAAACCATAGTTCAAACGGTGTCATCTCAACGGAATTACATGGTGCCTTATTAAAGTGAGTGTGGTTGTCTCTAATGCCTAACCCATGAACGATAGTGGTAATTGGATAACATACATCATGGTACGCACCATATCCAATAGGGTGCAACTATGATGTTCGGACACACCATGACACTATGGTGTTCCAGGCGGTATTAATTGTGAAACAATTTCCACAATGTCTTAATTGCGTGCCAAAGCTCGTAACTCAGATACTCATCTCTATGATCATATCATAGACATTTTATCCTCTTGTCACGATGATCTTCAACTTCACTCTGAAATTACTTGAACCATTCAATAATTCAGACTTGTGTTTCATCAAGTAAATATACTCAACATCTACTGAAATCATCTGTGAAGTAAGAACATAATGATATTCACTGCATGCCTCAGCACTCATTGGACTATACACATCAAAATGTATTACTTTCAACAAGTTGCTATGTTTTTCCATTTTACTGAAAACGAGGCTTTCAGTCATCTTGCCCATGTGGTATGATTTGCATGTCTCAAGTGATTCAAAATCAAGTGAGTCCAAACGGTCCATTTGCATGGAGTTTCTTCATGCATATACACCAATAGACATGGTTCGCATGTCTCAAACTTTTCAAAAACGAGTGAGTCCAAAGATCCATCAACATGGAGCTTCTTCATGCGTTTTATACCAATATGACTTACATGGCAGTGCCACAAGTAGGTGGTACTATCATTACTATCTTATATCTTTTGGCATGAACATGTGTATCACTACGATCGAGATTCAATAAACCATCCATTTTAGGTGCAAGACCATTGAAGGTATTATTCAAATAAAACAGAGTAACCATTATTCTCCTTAAATGAATAACCGTATTGCGATAGACATAATCCAATCATGTCTATGCTCAACGCAAACACCAAATAACAATTATTTAGGTTTAACACCAATCTCGATGGTAGAGGGAGCGTGCGATGCTTGATCACATCAACCTTGGAAACACTTCCAACACGTATCGTCAGCTCACCTTTAGCTGGTCTCCGTTTATTTCGTAGCTTTTATTTCGAGTTACTAACACTTAGCAACCGAACCGGTATCTAATACCCTGGTGCTACTAGGAGTACTAGTAAACTACACATTAACATAATGTATATCCAATATACTTCTATCGACCATGCCAGCCTTCTCAACTACCAAGTATCTAGGGCAATTCTGCTCCAGTGGATGTTCCTCTTATTACAGAAGCACTTAGTCTCGGGTTTGGGTTCATCCTTGGGTTTCTTCACTAGAGAAGCAGCTGATTTGCCGTTTCATGAAGTATCCCATTTTTGCCCTTGCCCTTCTTGAAACTAGTGGTTTCACTAACCATCAACAATTGATGCTCCTTCTTGATTTCTACTTTCGCGGTGCCAAACATCGTGAATATCTCAAGGATCATCATATCTATCCCTGATATGTTATAGTTCATCACGAAGCTCTAGTAGCTTGGTGGCAATGTCTTTGGAGAAACATCACTATCTCATCTGGAAGATTAACTCCCACTCGATTCAAGTGATTGCTGTACCCAGACAATCTGAGTACAAGCTCAACAATTGAGCATTTCTCCCTTAGTTTATAGGCTAAGAAGCTCGCGGAGGTCTTATACCTCTTGACGTGGGCACGAGCCTGAAATCCCAATTTCAGCCCTTGGAACATCCCATATGTTCCGTGGCATTTCGAAATCGTCTTCGGTGCCTCAATTCTAAACCGTTTAACATTACCGAACTATCATGTAGTCATCAAAATGTGTATGTCAGATGTTCGCAACATCCACAGACCACGTTCGAGGTCCAGCACACCGAGCGGTGCATTAAGGACATAAGCCTTCTAATGTCCGCATAATTGCTACTGTCAACTTTCAACTATATTTTCTCTAGGAACATATCTAAAACAGTAGAACCAAAGCGCGAGCTATGACATAATTTGCAAAGGGCTTTTGACTATGTTCAGGATAATTAAGTTCATCTAATGAACTCCCACTCAGATAGACATCCCTCTAGTCATCTAAGTGATTACATGATCCGAGTCAACTAGGCCGTGTCCGATCATCACGTGAGACGGACTAGTCATCATCGGTGAACATCTTCATGTTGATCGTATCAACTATACGACTCATGCTCGACCTTTCGGTCTCTTGTGTTCCGAGGCCATGTATGTACATGCTAGGCTCGTCAAGCTAACCTAACTGTTTTGTGTGTCTAAATCTGGCTTACACCCGTTGTATGCGAACGTTAGAATCTATCACACCCGATCATCATGTGGTGCTTCGAAACAACGAACTTTTGCAACGGTGCACAGTTAGGGGGAACACTTTCTTGAAATTTTAATGAGGGATCATCTTATTTACTACCGTCGTTCTAAGCAAATAAGATTCATAAACATGATAAACATCAAATGCAATCAAAAAGTGACATGATATGGCCAATATCATTTTGCTCCTTTTGATCTCCATCTTCGGGGCTCCATGATCATCATCGTCACCGGCATGACACCATGATCTCCATCATCATGATCTCCATCATCGTGTCTCCATGAAGTTGTCTCGCCAACTATTACTTCTACTACTATGGATAACGGCTTAGCAATAAAGTAAAGTAATTACATGGCATTGTTCAATGACACGCAGGTCATATAATAAATCAAGACAACTCCTATGGCTCCTGCCGGTTGTCATACTCATCGACATGCAAGTCGTGATTCCTATTACAAGAACATGATCAATCTCATACATCACATATCATTCATCACATTCTTTTGGCCATATCACATCACATAGCATACCCTGCAAAAACAAGTTAGACGTCCTCTAATTGTTGTTTGCATGTTTTACGTGGCTGCTATGTGTTTCTAGCAAGAAAGTTTCTTACCTACGCAAAAGCCACAACGTGATATGCCAATTGCTATTTACCGTTCATAAGGACCCTTTTCATCGAATCTGATCCGACTAAAGTGGGAGAGACTGGCACCCGCTAGCCACCTTATGCAAAAAGTGCATGTTAGTCGGTGGAACCTGTCTCACGTAAGTGTATGTGTAAGGTCGGTCCGGGCCGCTTCATCCCACAATACCGTCGAAACAAGATTGGACTAGTAACGGTAAGCATATTGAACAAAATCAACGCCCACAACTACTTTGTGTTCTACTCGTGCATAGAATCTACGCAATAGACCTCGCTCTGATACCACTGTTGGAGAACGTAGCAGAAATTCAAAATTTTCCTACGAGTCACCAAGATCTATCTATGGAGAGACTAGCAACGAGAGAGAGGAGAGTGCATCTACATACCCTTGTAGATTGCTAAGCGGAAGCGTTCAAGAGAACGGGGTTGAAGGAGTCATACTCGTTGTGATCCAAATCACCGGAGATCCTAGTGCCGAACGGACGACACCTCCGCGTTCAACACACGTGCAGCCCGGTGACGTCTCCCATGCCTTGATCCAGCAAGGAGAGAGGGAGAGGTTGGGGAAGACTCCGTCCAGCAGCAGCACAACGGCATGGTGGTGATGGAGGAGCGTGGTAATCCAGCAGGGCTTCGCCAAGCACCACAAGAGATTAGGAGGGAGGGAGGTAGGGCTGCGCCAGGGAGAGGTGGAAACTCTTGTAGATGGCAGCCCCAAAACCTCAAGTATATATAGGGGAGAGGGAGGGGGCTGCGCCCCCTCTAGGGTTCCCACCCCAAGGGGTGCGGCAGCCCCGAAACCCATCTAGGGTGGCGGCCAAAGGGGGGAGAGGGGGAAACTTGCCCCCCAAGCTAGGTGGGGCGCCCCCTCCCCAAACCCTAGGCGCCTTCGGCCCTTGTGGGGGGGCGCACCAGCCCACCTGGGGCTGGTCCCCTCCCACACTTGGCCCATGCATCCCTTTGGGGCCGGGGGCCCACTTGGTGGACCCCCGGGACCCTCCCGGTGGTCCCGGTACATTACCGATAACACCCAAAACTTTTCCGGTGACCAAAACAGGAATTCCCATATATAAATCTTTACCTCCGGACCATTTGGAACTCCTCGTGACATCCGGGATCTCATCCGGGACTCCGAACAACATTCGGTAACCACGTATATCTATTCCCTATAACCCTAGCGTCATCAAACCTTAAGTGTGTAGACCCTACGGGTTCGAGAACCATGCAGACATGACCGAGACGTTCTTCGGTCATTAACCAACAGCGGGATCTGGATACCCATGTTGGCTCCCACATGTTCCACGATGATCTCATCGGATGAACCACGATGTCGAGGACTCAATCAATCCCGTATTCAATTCCCTTTGCCTAGTTGTATATTACTTGCCCGAGATTCGATCGTCGGTATCCCGATACCTTGTTCAATCTCGTTACCGGCAAGTCTCTTTACTCGTTCCATAACACATCATCCCGTGATCAACCCCTTGGTCACATTGTGCACATTATGATAATGTCCTACCGAGTGGGCCAGAGATACCTCTCCGTCACACGGAGTGAAAAATCCCAGTCTCGATTCGTGCCAACCCAACAGACACTTTCGGAGATACCTGTAGTGTACCTTTATAGCCACCCAGTTACGTTGTGACGTTTGGTACACCCAAAGCATTCCTACGGTATCCGGGAGTTGCACAATCTCATGGTCTAAGGAAATGATACTTGACATTAGAAAAGCTTTAGCATACGAACTACACGATCTTTGTGCTAGGCTTAGGATTGGGTCTTGTCCATCACATCGTTCTCCTAATGATGTGATCTCGTTATCAACGACATCCAATGTCCATGGTCAGGAAACCGTAACCATCTATTGATCAACGAGCTAGTCAACTAGAGGCTTACTAGGGACATGGTGTTGTCTATGTACCCACACATGTATCTGAGTTTCCTATCAATACAATTATAGCATGGATAATAAACGATTATCATGAACAAGGAAATATAATAATAATAACTAATTTATTATTGCCTCTAGGGCATATTTCCAACACATGTGTGAATACATAGACAAACAGAGTGTCACTAGTATGCCTCTACTTGACTAGCTCGTTGAATCAAAGATGGTTAAGTTTCCTAGCCATAGACATGAGTTGTCATTTGATTAACGGGATCACATCATTAGAGAATGATGTGATTGACTTGACCCATTCCGTTAGCTTAGCACTTGATCGTTTAGTATATTGCTATTGCTTTCTTCATGACTTATACATGTTCCTATGACTATGAGATCATGCAACTCCCGAATACCGGAGGAACACTTTGTGTGCTACCAAACATCACAACATAACTGGGTGATTATAAAGGTGCTCTACAGGTGTCTCCGATGGTACTTGTTGAGTTGGCATAGATCAAGATTAGGATTTGTCACTCCGATTAGCGGAGAGGTATCTCTGGGGCCCCCTCGGTAATGCACATCGCTATAAGCCTGGCAAGCAATGTGACTAATGAGTTAATTAGTTGCGGGATGATGCATTACGGAACGAGTAAAGAGACTTTCTGGTAACGAGATGGAGCTAGGTATTGAGATACCGACGATCAAATCTCGGGCAAGTAACATACCGATGACAAAGGGAATAATGTATGTTGTTATGCGGTTTGACCGGTAAAGATCTTCGTAGAATATGTAGGAGCCAATATGAGCATCCAGGTTCCGCTATTGGTTATTGACCGGAGACGTGTCTCGGTCATGTCTACATAGTTCTCGAACCCGTAGGGTCCGCACGCTTAATGTTCGGTGACGATCGGTATTATGAGTTTATGTGTTTTGATGTACCGAAGGTAGTTTGGAGTCCCGGATATGATCATGGACATGACGAGGAGTCTCAAAATGGTCGAGATCTAAAGATCGATATATTGGATGACTATGTTTGGACTTTGGAAAGGTTCCGGGCAAGTTTGGACATATACCGGAGTACCGGGGGGTTACCGGAACCCCCCGGGGAGTGTAATGGGCCTATTGGGCCTTAGTGGAGAAGAGGATGAGCGGCCAGGGCTGGCCGCGCGCCCCCTGCCCCTCTAGTCTAAATTGGACAAGGAGGGGGCGCCCCCCTTTCCTTCCTCCTCTCTCCTTCTCTTCTCCTACTCCTACTAGGAAAGAAGGACTCCTACTCCCGATGGGAGTAGGACTCCCCCCTGGGCGCGCCCTCCTCCTTGACCGTCCGCCTCTACCTAGCTCCTTTATATACGGGGGCAGGGGCACTCCAAGACACACAAGTTGATCATTGATCTTTTAGCCGTGTGCCCCCTCCACCATAATCCACCTCGGTCATATCATAGCGGTGCTTAGGCGAAGCCCTGCGTTGGTAGCTTCATCAACATCGTCATCATGCCAACGTGCTGACGGAACTCTCCCTCGAAGCTCTACTGGATCGTGAGTTTGTGGGACGTCACCGAGCTGAACGTGTGCAGATCGCGGAGGTGTCGTACGTTCGGTACTAGGATCGGTCGATCGTGAAGATGTACGACTACATCAACCGCGTTGTCATAACACTTCCGCTTATGGTCTACGAGGGTACATGGATGACACTCTCCCCTCCCGTTGCTATGCATCACCATGATCTTGTGTGTGCGTAGGATTTTTTTTGAAATTACTACGTTCCCCCAACAGTTGCATCACGAGACTTGCCACAATATTGCCCATGCCATGCCTTCAGGCAGTTTTTCCAAGTCCAATGCATCCAATGAACGCTTCCTAGCATGCTGGGCCAACCTCGCTTCCCATTTGCTGCCATCAACTTTTTTGTGTCTTCCTCTTTAGGTGCATAAAGATAGACAAGACCAAAGACGCGAACCTATGCACTGACTCAGTTGTAGTATCTTCACCAATGCGAAGATACTCGTCGGCATAGTCAACCAGAATACCATATGCAATCACCCACATAGCTGCAGAGATTTTTTTTATATGCGCTGAAACCCAACAAGCCTGCGACCGTTTCTCCTTTGAGTAAAAAAATCGAGAATTGTCCTCGCAAGCTTGCACAATTTTTACAAAGAGGGATCGGCGCGTTCGATACCTTCTCCTGAAGAGGTGCGGCGGATAGGTAGGATTGTCGGCGAAGTAGTCTTGCATCGACATCATGTTCCCGAGATGGCGGCTCTGAGAGATGTAAAGATGGCCGACGGTCGATCCTCACCAACTCTAGCGGTTTTGATCCTCGACCTCCTTCACGGCTAGGACCGCCACCACCATCTGCTGCCGATGGCGCTCGAGCATCGATTCCATGTCCGAGTCATTAGACGAGGATGAATCCTCGAGCAAAAATTGCTCCCACAGGCTCAAGAGGCAGAAAAGGGGCTCACGAGGGCCTCTCGGCGATTACAGGGTGGGCGGCGACTCGGCGGCGGTCAATCTGTAGCAGTGGCGAACCGGGGGCGGCTCGGCTCAGCGTATCCGGGGAGCCGACGAGTGGACCCGGGTGTAGTGTGGCCCGGCGACTCGATTCGGCTGGCAGAAATGGCTGGAATCGCAAGGCCGGGTCAGCGGCGACGGTGGCAGGCGGTTGTGGGAGGGGATGTGGGGAGCGCATACATTGAAATGCACCCCCCCCCCCGCTGCCAACCGCTTTCACGGGAACATGGCACCGACAAGGCGGGGGAACCTGTATATTCGCGGTCGGAGGGGGGAATTTACCGCACCCCTCAAAAGAATTTAAGGGTCACTTTTTTTGCCCAAAATTGTAAACCGGCGGTTATTTTGCGGGTCGGGACAATATAAGGGGTCTGTTAGAGATGTTCTAAGGACACTTGTCCGACTGGGGGACTGAAGCCGACTGTAGGCACTAGCAACTCATGAGACACCCCTTGTTTGACTTATCTTCCCGGGCAGTAATCTTCATGGGGATGGGCCTTAGGTTGGCCTTTCGTAGCTGTGGGCCTACCTGTAGGTGTTCCCCCATCAGTTATGAAGCCTAAAGTCTAGAGTTAGGATCTACTAGAGACTAATGCGCGCTACGCCCCGCCATTCCTCACTCATGGAAATGGTCTCTTTTTCTCCAGCTGGTTGTTGTGCTTGGTTGTTTTGTTTTGGTTTTATCTTTGTTTTCTTGGGTTTTAATTACATTATGTTGGTGTCTTTTTGTTTGTATGTCGTTGCTAGGGTGCTGCTAGGGACAATAGTTGTCCTGAGAGGAGAGTAGAGTTGTTCGGTGTGTGGTTGTGCCATTACAAATTATGACCTCGGTGTAAGCTGGCGATCGTTGTGAGAGCGCCCTTGGAAGCTCATATTCCATGTTGAAACCATGAAATTGTCACTATAATGTTCGCACGGGCCGGCCCATGAAGCTAGCGCTCACTCACCTCGGCTTGCTCTCTGACTATCATTATAAATTTTAAAAATGTCATAAAGTGAAAAGATGTTCACGGATTTTAAAAAATCTCAGATTTTTAAAATCTTACAAATTAAAAAACATTATTTTTGAGAATTTCAGAAATACTCACAAATTTGAAATAAAGTTTACAAACTTTAAAAAATGTTAGTGAAATTTAAAAATATTCATGGATTTTAAAACTATTCATATTTCAAAAATATATTCATTCATTTTAGTAAATTTTCATGAATTCAAGTATAAAAATAAAAATAAAAAATCGAAAAGAGAAGAAAGCTGAAAAAATAGGAACCGTCAACTAATGACACACACACACCCTGACATGCAGATCCCAAAAGACCCCATAGCCCTTGCCTTGACACACCAAGCGACTCAAAATCTAGGGAGCTCAGGAATTTTAAAAATATTCATGGATTTCATAAAAATCACAAATTTGATTTAAAGTTCATAAATTTGAACTTTAAAAATATTCATATTTTTTAAAATGTTCACAATTTTTAACAAATTTTCATGAAGTAAAATATAGAATGAAAATTTTACATATAAAATAGAAGAAAGCCAAAAAATAAAAACAATAAAAAGAAAAAAAAGACAGGAACCCTCAACGAACTACACACTCTATTACATGTGGACCCCAGAGCCCTCGAACCCAGAGCATTCATTTCTACTCATCCCTGCACCCTGCCCCTCTTGACTCCTCTCCTCTTGCTCCACAACCATTGCCGACTTGCTAGCCAGGCAATCACCCATGTGCTCACTACAAAATGTGTGCTTCTGTGACGAAAATCCTCATGATTGAACAGAAAATGCCGCCTAAGGTCATTTTCCGTGATGGAAAAGAGTCATGAGCTGATTTTCTCCCGGGCAGCGCCCTCGGCAACTTTGGTGATGCTCTGGCCTGATTTTGGGCGACACATTTGGCCGTCATTAGGCATGTGCCTATTCGATGATGATTTTTTGTGTCATGGCAAATCTACGGCGAGTTAGAGAAGAGGGAGGGGGCTGAGCCCCCTCTAGGGTTCCCACCCCAAGGGGTGCGGCAGCCCCAAAACCCATCTAGGGTGGCGGCCAAAGGGGGGAGAGGGGGAAACTTGCCCCCCAAGCAAGGTGGGCGCCCCCTCCCCAAACCCTAGGCGCCTTGGGCCCTTGGGGGGGGGCGCACCAGCCCACCTGGGGCTGGTCCCCTCCCACACTAGGCCCATGCAGCCCTTTGGGGCCGGTGGCCCCACTTGGTGAACCACCGGGACCCTCCCAGTGGTCCCGGTACGTTACCGATAACACCCGAAACTTTTCCGGTGACCAAAACAGGACTTTCCATATATAAATCTTTACCTCTGGACCATTCCGGAACTCCTCGTGACATCCAAGATCTCATCCGGGACTCCGAACAACATTCGGTAACCATGTATATCTATTCTCTATAACCCTAGCGTCATCGAACCTTAAGTGTGTAGACCCACCGGGTTCGGGAACCATGCAGACATGACCGAGACGTTCTCCGGTCATTAACCAACAGCGGGATCTGGATACCCATGTTGGCTCCCACATGTTCCACGATGATCTCATCGGATGAACCACGATGTCGAGGACTCAATCAATCCCATATTCAATTCCCTTTGTCTAGCGGTATATTACTTGCCCGAGATTCGATCGTTGGTATCCCGATACCTTGTTCAACCTCGTTACCGGCAAGTCTCTTTACTCGTTCCATAACACATCATCCCGTGATCAACCCCTTGGTCACATTGTGCACATTATGATGATGTCCTACCGAGTGGGCCCAGAGATACCTCTCCGTCACACGGAGTGACAAATCCCAGTCTTGATTCGTGCCAACCCAACAGACACTTTCGGAGATACCCGTAGTGTACCTTTATAGCCATCCAGTTACGTTGTGACGTTTGGTACACCCAATGCATTCCTACAGTATCCGGGAGTTGCACAATCTCATGGTCTAAGGAAATGATACTTGACACTAGAAAAGCTTTAGCATACGAACTACATGATCTTTGTGCTAGGCTTAGGATTGGGTCTGGTCCATCACATCATTCTCCTAATGATGTGATCCCGTTATCAATGACATCCAATGTCCATGGTCAGAAAACCGTAACCATCTATTGATCAACGAGCTAGTCAACTAGAGGCTTACTAGGGACATGGTGTTGTCTATGTACCCACACATGTATCTGAGTTTCCTATCAATACAATTATAGCATGGATAATAAACGATTATCATGAACAAGGAAATATAATAATAATAACTAATTTATTATTGCCTCTAGGGCATATTTCCAACACATGTGTGAATACATAGACAAACAGAGTGTCACTAGTATGCCTCTACTTGACTAGCTCATTGAATCAAAGATGGTTAAGTTTCCTAGCCATAGACATGAGTTGTCATTTGATTAACGGGATCACATCATTAGAGAATGATGTGATTGACTTGACCCATTCCGTTAGCTTAGCACTTGATCGTTTAGTATATTGCTATTGCTTTCTTCATGAATTATACATGTTCCTATGACTATGAGATTATGCAACTCCCGAATACCGGAGGAACACTTTGTGTGCTACCAAACGTCACAACATAACTGGGTGATTATAAAGGTGCTCTACAGGTGTCTCCGATGGTACTTGTTGAGTTGGCATAGATCAAGATTAGGATTTGTCACTCCGATTAGCGGAGAGGTATCTCTGGGCCCTCTCGGTAATGCACATCGCTATAAGCCTGACAAGCAATGTGACTAATGAGTTAATTAGTTGCGGGATGATGCATTACGGAACGAGTAAAGAGACTTTCTGGTAACGAGATGGAGCTAGGTATTGAGATGTGACTAATCCACCTCGGTCATATCGTAGCGGTGCTTAGGCGAAGCCCTGCGTTGGTAGCTTCATCAACATCGTGATCACGCCATCGTGCTGACGGTACTCTCCCTCGAAGCTCTACTGGATCGTGATTTTGTGGGACGTCACCGAGCTGAACGTGTGCAGATCGCGGAGGTGACGTACGTTCGGTACTAGGATCGGTCGATCGTGAAGACGTACGACTACATGAACCGCGTTGTCATAACACTTCCGCTTATGGTCTACGAGGGTACATGGACGACACTCTCCCCTCCCGTTGCTATGCATCACCATGATCTTGCGTGTGCGTAGGATTTTTTTTGAAATTACTACGTTCCCCAACAGTTGCATCACGAGACTTGCCACAATATTGCCTGTGCCATGCCTTCGGGCAGTTTTTCCAAGTCCAATGCATCCAATGAACGCTTCCTAGCATGCTGGGCCAACCTCGCTTCCCATTTGCTGCCATCAACTTTTTTGTGTCTTCCTCTTTAGGTGCATAAAGATAGACAAGACCAAAGACGCGAACCTATGCACTGACTCAGTTGTAGTATCTTCACCAATGCGAAGATACTCGTCGGCATAGTCAACCAGAATACCATATGCAATCACCCACATAGCTGCAGAGATTTTTTTTATATGCGCTGAAACCCAACAAGCCTGCGACCGTTTCTCCTTTGAGTAAAAAAATCGAGAATTGTCCTCGCAAGCTTGCACAATTTTTACGAAGAGGGATCGGCGCATTCGATACCTTCTCCGGAAGAGGTGCGGCGGATAGGTAGGATTGTCGGCGAAGTAGTCTTGCATCGACATCATGTTCCCGAGATGGCGGCTCTGAGAGATGTAAAGATGGCCGACGGTCGATCCTCACCATCTCTAGCGGTTTTGATCCTCGACCTCCTTCACGGCTAGGACCGCCACCACCATCTGCTGCCGATGGCGCTCGAGCATCGATTCCATGTCCGAGTCATTAGACGAGGATGAATCCTCGAGCAAAAATTGCTCCCACAGGCTCAAGAGGCAGAAAAGGGGCTCACGAGGGCCTCTCGGCGATTACAGGGTGGGCGGCGACTCGGCGGCGGTCGATCTGTATTAGTGGCGAACCGGGGGCGGCTCGGCTCAGCGTATCCGGGGAGCCGACGAGTGGACCCGGGTGTAGTGTGGCCCGGCGACTCGATTCGGCTGGCAGAAATGGCTGGAATCGCAAGGGCCGGGTCAGCGGCGACGGTGGCAGGCGGTTGTGGGAGGGGATGTGGGGAGCGCATACATTGAAATGCCCCCCCCCCCCGCCGCCGCCAACCGCTTTCACGGGAACATGGCATCGACGAGGCGGGGGAACCTGTATATTCGCGGTCGGAGGGGGGAATTTACCGCACCCCTCAAAAGAATTTAAGGGTCACTTTTTTTGCCCAAAATTGTAAACCGGCGGTTATTTTGCGGGTCGGGACAATATAAGGGGTCTGTTAGAGATGTTCTAAGGACACTTGTCCGACTGGGGGACTGAAGCCGACTGTAGGCACTAGCAACTCATGAGACACCCCTTGTTTGACTTATCTTCCCGGGCAGTAATCTTCATGGGCATGGGCCTTAGGTTGGCGTTTCGTAGCTGTGGGCCTACCTGTAGGTGTTCCCCCATCAGTTATGAAGCCTAAAGTCTAGAGTTAGGATCTACTAGAGACTAATGCGCGCTACGCCCCGCCATTCCTCACTCATGGAAATGGTCTCTTTTTCTCCAGCTGGTTGTTGTGCTTGGTTGTTTTGTTTTGGTTTTATCTTTGTTTTCTTGGGTTTTAATTACATTATGTTGGTGTCTTTTTGTTTGTATGTCGTTGCTAGGGTGCTGCTAGGGACAATAGTTGTCCTGAGAGGAGAGTAGAGTTGTTCGGTGTGTGGTTGTGCCATTACAAATTATGACCTCGGTGTAAGCTGGCGATCGTTCTGTGAGCACCTTTGGAAGCTCATATTCCATATTGAAACCATAAAATTGTCACTATAATGTTCGCACGGGCTGGCCCATGAAGCTAGCGCTCACTCACCTCGGCTTGCTCTCTGACTATCATTATAAATTTTAAAAATTTCATAAAGTGAAAAGATGTTCACGGATTTTAAAAAATCTCAGATTTTTAAAATCTTGCAAATTAAAAAACATTATTTTTGAGAATTTCAAAAATACTCACAAATTTGAAATAAAGTTTACAAACTTTAAAAAATGTCAGTGAAATTTAAAAATATTCATGGATTTTAAAACTATTCATATTTCAAAAATATATTCATTCATTTTAGTAAATTTTCATGAATTCAAGTATAAAAATAAAAATAAAAAATCGAAAAGAGAAGAAAGCTGAAAAAACAGGAACCGTCAACTAATGACACACACACACACCCTGACATGCAGATCCCAAAAGACCCCACAGCCCTTGCCTTGACACACCAAGCGACTCAAAATCTAGGGAGCTCAGGAATTTTAAAAATATTCATGGATTTCATAAAAATCACAAATTTGATTTAAAGTTCATAAATTTGAACTTTAAAAATATTCACGAATTTAAAATATTCATATTTTTTAAAATGTTCACAATTTTTAACAAATTTTCATGAATTAAAATATAGAATGAAAATTTTACATATAAAATAGAAGAAAACCAAAAAAGAAAAACAATAAAAAGAAAAAAAAAGACAGGAACCCTCAACGAACTACACACTCTATTACATGTGGACCCCAGAGCCCTCGAACCCAGAGCATTCATTTCTACTCATCCCTGCACCCTGCCCCTCTTGACTCCTCTCCTCTTGCTCCACAACCATTGCCGACTTGCTAGCCAGGCAATCACCAATGTGCTGACTACAAATGTGTGCTTCTCTGACGAAAATCCTCATGATTGAACAGAAAACGCCTAAGATCATTTTCCAAGATGGAAAACAATCATGAGCTGATTTTCTCCCGGGGTAGTGCCCTCGACAACTTTGGTGACGCTCTGGCCTGATATTGGGTGACGCATTTGGCCGTCATTAGGCATGTGCATATTCAACGATGATTTTTTGTGTCACAGAAAATGCACGGCGAGTTAGAAAAAGGATTAAGAAAATGACACGGTGGGGTTCACAACATACTACCTGGTTTTTCTGCCATGGACGAAAACATATTAGAATCAAAAGAAATTAGGGGCTATATATGAGTTGAAATGCTCGTATCAAAACAAATTGATTTTGGATGTTGTTTCTGGATGCACAGAGGAGCCGTTTCTAAATGCTATTTTCTGAGTCTAGATACCGTTTTAGCAGGGAATCTGTAACTTGGAAAAATCTGAAAGAAAAATATGGCACTTCCAAAAATTGGAGTACAAGCTTGCGCCAAAAAGGTGGTTCTAGGGGAGCTACCATGTGCCCACACACCTCTTACAAATGCCCAGAGATCTAGGCTTTCTGATATGCAGAAATGCATGTTTCCGGTAGACCAAAAACAATAGAAAACAACAACTATCACTATGGTACTTAGTGAATAGGTTAGTATGGAAAATGATAAATCACGTAAATCAACCTTTAGTTTTCTCCTTCTCTGCCCATGAGTGATTTTCATAAAATGTGCTAAACACTGTGAAGAACTCATGCACATGGTTAGATCAGTAATCATGTTCTCATTAACATCAAAATCAACTTGGGGACACATAAGTCCTTCTAGTTGTGTGTTAAGTTTTGTTATCTAATTATGTAACAAGGTAATTGTATGGGGAGGCTTGCATATTATGTTTGAATGTGTTAACGAATATGAGCAACAAACCACTTGATCAGCGAGCAATGATAGTCAACCTGGATATAGAGAACCTCATTCAATTCACATATAGGAAAATTGGCTATTAGTCACCCAACATGCATGATCAATTGGTTTTTCATTATGGGATAATTTAGATACATTACTCATTAATACTTTCTTAGTTTGGTTACAAAAGAATGGATGGTCGACGGGGTGGTCTATATTTGGAATAAACATCAACTTTGGATAAAATTAAACAGAAAAGTTAATTTGGCAATATATTGCTAAATAGGAATATCCTAGTACTATGCGCCTATAGGGAGAAACCTTCCATATCTTTTATCGCTCAATCAAAGAGAAATTTTGTATTGATTGACAAAATCTATGATCTTTGGAAAGTAAATCTTAAAGTTTTAAATAGACACCAAATTTACAGCTGGGCACAATTAAGACCTACCTCCAAGTCAGCCAAATCCTCCATTGGCATGGTTCTAGCCTCCTCATCGTCACAGACCTCCACTATAAATCTCCCCTGCCTCCCGTGCTTTTAACTCACCCAAACTAGCAATTTTCCTCCCTTTGCAAATTGTTTTCCTCAGTCAACAATGGCTCGCAAGAAGGTGGCCCTCCGGTACATCCGCAATGACTCGGCGCGGCAGGATACCTTGAAGAAGCGCAGCAAGAACCTGATGAAGAAGGCCGGTGAGGTGGGCACCTTGTGCAACGCCAAGGCGTGCGTGCTGGTGTATGGCGAGGGCGCAACGGTGCCGGAGGTGTTCCCATCCCATGCTGAGGCGGTGGCTATCTTGAATAGGTTTAAGAGCATGCCAGAGGTGGCGCGGCTAAAGAAGACGATGGACCAGAAGAGTGTCCTTAGTCAGCGCGTCGCAAAGCTCCGAGACCAGGTCCAGAAGACTAGGTGCGAGCTCCAAGACCGTGAGACCAAGTTTCTCCTGCATGAGGCCATGGTCAGCGGCCGCCTCCCTGGAAACATCGCGGAGCTCACATTGATGGCTTGGAAGTTGGAGTTAATGTTGAAGAGCCTGGGCGAGCGCATCGCAAAAATGAGCGGGCAACCGCCAGTCTACCAAACGCAGGCACCATACATCACCGACAACATGGACATGGGGCCTCCAGCCATGTACCGGGTGCCGCCGCACCAGCAGGAGGGTTGGCTTGAGACAGTGAGGTCCGAAGGGGACCATGGCACCCAGATCTACAATGGCCACAGTACTGGTGGCCATAATGGCACCAACTTCGGCTTCATTCCTAGTCATATGAATATGTAAGCAGGAAGACAATCTCTACATGTAGGGCATGCCCATCTACATGTGCCTCATCTCCTTTTATTTAGTCTTGCCATGGCTAAAAAGACTCATGCATGGATGGCATCATGAATAAGATGAGACATTCGGTCTTAGTCTTTCTCTTTGAGCAAAGGAAATTTTATTTTTGTTGTTGAAATTGTTATTGTGGATCTCTTCCATGCTCTATTTTTTAATCAGTTGGTTGGAACTTTTAGGTTGTACTTGCTCTTTATGTCAACATGTTTTGTCAAACATTTTTTTTCTAATAAAATGAGTTTTTATTGACTCTAGCATTGCATGAGTGATCCAACCGTAAGAGTTGCATCCCACTTTCTGCATAGCAGGATGCACAGCGCCTATAAAAATCCTTAATATTCTAGAAAAAAAGAGAGCACATATATTGTCTGACGCAAAAATCTCATGTACTAAAACATTTGCGCTACGGCATTTCATTTTGAGAAAATGTAGAGATAACATTAAGCGCCAGGATGGTGGCTTCTACACTGCAACATCTTTGGCAAGTTTCAAAGTGGTCGGCCGGTTTCATCATCAATCAAGTCCTAGGCCACCCCAGAGAGGGCATTGTGTTCGAGCTATACTCAAACTACTACCAGAACCCCCAAACTCTATTGGCTGCATATTGTGATGGAAGATGGGGTATATGAATGCAATTGCCACTACTTTGAAAATGAATGGTGTGATTTGTGCACACGTAATCAAGGTGATATTGTACCTCAATGAGTAAGTTATTCCACAATGGTACTTGCTTGAGAGGTGGTCGTAAGCAGCAACAACAACACATGGGCGACGTTAGGCACCTGCTGAACTTTGGACTCCCCTCCACAATACTAAGCTAGTCCCAACTTGTGCTATCTGCAGGACTCTCGGATGACTAGCAAACGAAAGGAGAAGTGTATGTAATATGCAAAAGATTACAATATCGTGTACCATAATCAGTATTTTTATATGTAGTCCCTTATAGATCAAATCCAGCTCAGAGGATTTTTATTTTCTAAGCACACATCAAATAAAATGCTTTGTCATGTGTCAAGTTCATTATCGAGATTGAAATGCTTGTAATGTGGTTGCAAATAGCAGCATATCTTGAAGCATCAGTAAGTAGTAGAAAAGCTGCACAGGGCACTCGGCAAACCCAGGGACATGTGTCCCTAACCGCCGCAAGTGACAACGTTGTAGTGATGAGCCGTATTTTGGCAAGTGTCGGCTAACAGGCACTCACCAAAGACTTTTATTTTCTTTTCTAGATGCTGAAAATGTTTGATGAATTCCTAACACAGATCACTGGACAAACCTGCTCTTTTCTTTCCTTTCCTTTGCTTTCTTCTATTTTCTTTTCTTTCTTCTCTTTTTCCTATTTCTCTTTTTTTCTATTCTTTTCTTTCTTACTTTCCTTTATTTTATTTGCTTTTCTTTCTTCTCCTTTCCCATGTTCAGAAAGTCATTTTATGCAAATGGATTCAAATTCTACGGTTCAACAACACGTATACTCATGCATATCCAATATTTTCTATGTAGACCTTTGAATTGAGGGATTTTTGTTAGTGGTGCCACAAAGACACAAACTATTGGTACATGCGATTTATACATGTTACTCTTTTGTAAGAGGATAACATACAAAACTTGATGAGTAAATTTATAGTGCAATTTTTTTCTTTCATTTGAAAATTATTTCCAGCACCACTCCCTCCATTCCTTTGTATAATGTGCATATATTTTGGATATATATTGTACTATGGACCAAAACAGCCCCATTGCAACAGCCAGTCCTAAGTAGACCTGGGCATTTTCCAGGCCAAGTTTCGGCCCGAGTTTCAAAAAGCCTGACCCAAAAATCGCAAGCCCAACCCGACCTGGGCCGGCCCTTAGCCCGACAAAATGCCTATTTTTCATGTTTTAAAATAATAATATAGCTATTTAAGGGATTAATACTATAATACAATTCCCCGCAAAAAAAAAATACTATAATACAATACATATATTTATACAAAAACCTAAAATCATGTTTTGCCAAGATTTTCCCGGGCTTTGGGCCAGGCTGCAGGCTGGAATGTAAGGTCCAAGCCCGGCCTGGACGTCAGGCTTCGGGCCGGGCCAGGCCGACCATGGCCAGGTTTAGTCCTAAGCATATGGCTGCTAAGGTAATGAGATGCTATATCATGGTCACTTTCGTCCAAACATGCATGTGGCTGCAAATGCACACTACAATTCAGAATCACAGCCAAAAAATTATACGCATTACAGTTCGGAACGGAAGGAGTACTAAAAACCATCGTAAATCCCTAGAAAATAAGAATGTAATTGTAAATTTATGTATTTTTTAAAATGAAAAATGAAAATTACGTATTCACATTTGTAGTCAAATTATGCAGACAATGGATATAAACTTCTCAACCAGGATTTCGGTTAAGCACATGGCTATTTCTGTAATGTTTTCATCGTGCGTCTTCACGTAGTGTAACTCGATCCCGTTTCTCAGATTTCCACCGATGGTTCCAAACCCACCGGAGATCTCTCCGCTTCGCCGCCGGCGCCGCCATGCTCCGCCTCCTAGGCTGCATCGTCTCCGGTATCCTCTCTTCTTTCTCCACCTCCCCCATCTCCTCTCTCCACCGCCTCTTCTTGGCCGCTGCCGCCGCCCACCGCATCTCCCCAACCCTAGCTTCGTCGTGGAGGACTACCTTGTCGACACCTGCGGCCTCGCCCGGCCCCAGGCCCTCAAGGCCTCCACCAAGCTCTCCCACCTCAAATCCCCCACCAACCCCGACGTCGTGCTAGCCTTCCTCACCGGCCTCGGCCTCTCTGGTGCCGATGTCGCCTCCCTCTTCGCCAAGGACCCCAGGTTCCTCTGTGCCAGCGTGGAGAGAACCCTGTCACCCATTGTCGACGGCCTCACCGGCCTCGGTCTCTCGCGTTCTGAGATTCGCACGCCTCATCTCGCTCACCGCCGGCGGCTACCATTTCCGTTGTAGATCTATCGTCTTCAAGCTGCAGTACTACCTGCCCCTCTTCGGCTCCTCCGAGAACTTCTTCCGGGTGCTCAAGCAAGGCTGCTACCATCTTGGTGCTGACCTCGAGAGGAAGGTCAAGCCCAACGTTGCACTCCTACAGGAGTGCGGGCTAGGTGCTTGCGATATCTCCAAGTTGTGCCGCAAGGTGCCGAGGCTGATCATCATCAAGCCAGAGCACGTCCAGGCGATGGTTGCAAGAGCTGAAGGTCTTGGTGTGCCCCGTGGAACTGGGATGTTCAGGCACGTGTTGCATGCTATCGCATTCCTCAGCGAGGACAAGATCGCTGCCAAAATGGGCTACTTGAAGAAGATGCTCAGGTGGTCAGATGCTGAGGTGGGCATGGTTGTGTCTAAGAATCCATTTGTGCTGACGAGGTCAAAGGAGTCACTACACCGTAAGTCCGAGTTCCTCTTCTCCGAGGTGGGGCTGGAACCGGCCTACATTGCTCGTCGGCCAGTAATACTCACTTGTAGCCTGGAGGGCCGGCTCAGGCCCCGCTACTACGTTGTAAGTTTCTTATGGAAAACGGATTGCTCAAGCGCGACCCGACCTACAGTACCGTTTTCAAGGAGAGCGACAAGGTATTTGCGAAGATGTTCATTTGCCCTCACAAGGAAGCTGCGCCGCACCTCATTGAAGACTATGATGATGCTTGCAGAGGCGAAATGCCGACTAGATTCATATTCACATGAACCGATAATCTGCCATGAAAATCTATAGATGTGTATGGTGCAACAAAGTTTTCACTCTGCGCAATCAGCAGGTAATTCACATTTGTGTTTTCCCCACTAATAGATGTTGGGTTTCTGCTGTAGTATATGTATGCCACATACTCCTTTGATCGTTGCTAATGCCTAATGAAACTGATAATTTAAATTCCTGAACCCCATGGTGTTGATCTTGTCATTAAGTAAACAAGAAAGCATTGCCTGCAATCTCTGAAAATGACAGTACATCTCTGCTATCTAGTGCTTGCGTATGTCATACTGTATCTCATATTCTCATCACAAAACTACGCATATATTGTTCTGCTGTCGTATCTCATCACTAAATTACATGTATATCGATTAATAAAGCTTGAAAGTTCAGCCCAGTTTGTGGCTTTGAGCAGACCTGCAAGTCCTCGGACTACAGTGATATTTCATAAAAACTGCAGGTGTCTACAGCTGATGATTGACAAGATTATCAACAGCATATGTTCAGTGAAAACAAAAATATTGCAGCAATGCTCATCAGTGCTGGAATTTTTGTCTATTGGGCTATGTTTCAAAAATTCTTAATAAATCCTAAAGGCCCACGCAGCCCATTCGTGCAAGGCAAGAGGTGGAACTAAAGTTTAGTCCCACCTTGCTAGTTTAGAGGGAGTTGGACCTCTTTATAAGGGAGGCTCCTTTCCCACTTGTATAAGCATGAGAATAAGAGGGACATCCACGCGCGCTCCTCCTCCGCCGCCCGTCCCGACGCGGGTTGTGGGAATGAGCCGAGCCGTTGTAAATTTTTTGCCACGCACTACGGGTATACGAAAGGGCATGCGAAAGCTGAAACGTTTTGCTGTAGTGGAGATTGAATACGAACGGCACACCTCTTCACCTGCTGCCTGTTCGTTTCGTCTCCCTCGTTCTCTTTAGCTCCCAGCGCAGCCTCTCGCCTCCTTCTCTTGCGCCTATAAAAGGGAGGTCGCTCCTCCCAGAGAGACGCACCAGAATCTCTTCCTCCTCTCGCCACAAGTTCCTGAACACTGCATTGCTGCTACGTTCTTCCTCATCCCGGCTTGCGGCGTGCACCGCACGTCGGGACAGTAGGCCTCCGGGACCGCACCTTTTGAGTCCTGTACGGGAGAAGGGTGATAAGGTTTTTGAGGAGCGCTCAGCGCGACTACTGGCTTCTTCATCACGGACGATCCGGTCGCCGACGACTTCTTCCCCGACGTCCACGGCCTCCTCAACGACATGGCAGGCGAGGACACCGACCCCAAGTCCAACGCTTCTACTGCTGCTGTGCCGTACGTGTTCTTCTCCTTTCTGTTAGAAGTCCTGCTACAGTTCTTGGCTCTAGTTTCTGCCCTACGTATGTTAGGTTTTATGTTGTATAAGCAACTTCATCTAGTGTCTGTTCTAGATGTGTTTAGTTCAAGTTCATATATGCAGACGATGTTTACCTTCTCTCTGTCAGATTGCATGACTTGCTTTATATTTGCTATTTTAGTCATGCTTTATCTAGTATTTCTATTAATAAAATCATTCGGTAAATCGCTCATATTTACAACAATCAGTGGGTCTAATTCCCGAAAGATGCATAACATTAATCACATGATACGACAAAGTGGTAGGAACAATCGACTGGAGCAGATATATTTGGCTCCCAAGTTATATACGAGGAGCAAACCTGCTTGCCCTTTCCATGTGAGCTTCATTTGTCTTTTATGAGTCAAGGATACAGTAACATATATGATTCAGTAGTCGCGCGTTGCTAAATTTGCGGTGCCCAAGATTTTCCACCATGTTCACCAATTAAACTGTCTCCACCAATGTATTTCACAGTTCATAATTTGTGTGCCTCGATGGGGACTGCGAAGATGTACATTTCTGGGTACCTGCCAATATTTTCTCTGCGCGAACTTCTGAATCTCTGGTAAGAACTAGGTAGCTGAATTTTACTGTGTGACCCGTTGCGCACTCGGTATCCATTCTGCCTCACACTGGTGAGGGCGTCGCCAGTCGTCCTCAGATGCAACCTGGCAGCAGAAATCATGAGCATGATGGGGTTGATAGATCTGGCATTGGTGGTCCGGTTAAGGACATCTGCTTTCCGCTACACGCTTATCACTGAATTTTTTCATCATCTTTTAGAACCTCAGTTCTACCAAGATCTTGCAATAGTGTAGCACATTGCCTGGTTGACGGTGATTTGGTTGGCGCCAGCAGTTAATTGCCACGTTCCGTCCAGAAACAACTGGTATTCATCTTGTGTATTAGTCCTTTGCTGGGCATCAACATTGACGCAGGTGCGCTGACATGGGTGTTTGTTTCTTTGTAACCTTAGCATTTGAATATGTGTTGCTTAAGCTGTAATCATAACGAGATGTAACTTCATGTACAAACAAATAATTTTGATTGAACTGAAAACTGTAGGGGAGGCCCCGAAGGTAGAAATTACATTATCAACATATAATTCTAATTTGAATTATTAGACATGTGGTCGCTCCTCTGTAGTGTTTGGTTTTCTTAGAACAAATTTCCCTTCTTCCTATTGAATTATTAGACGTGTGTGAGCGCCCTTCGTTGTTTTTCGAAACATTACTTGCTCAGTAGGTTCTCATTTTCGGCTCAGTTTTTTTTTTTACGTCTATAAGCTCGCAAGCTGCAGCAACCATCATATGCCCCGCAAATCGTTTCTATGCAATGCTAATTTCCTCTGTAGCTCGTTTTGGGAGTACTCAGCTGATTGATATTTTTCTTTATCAGCTTTGTGATTTCTGTGGTAAAAACTAGAGTTCTAATTGTGGATATTGTAACTGAATTTTATTTTATTTTGAATGCTGCACACTTACCACTTCTGGCTCACATTTGTGATATGAGAATTGAGATAAACCTTGGAGAGCTCTGCGCATCAACAACTACTAGCCTTATATGGCGTGTACCGTGTAGGAAGATGGTCCTCGCTGACCGAGGAATGTGAAGGACTGATATGCAAGAGACTTTGGACAGCAGTGAAGAAGAGAAACGAAACAGAAGATCTATGCAAGCAAAGCTTGTGAGACTGAAGGGTGATCTATCAGCATCAGAAGCATCACATGTGCACAAAGCAGAGTTAAAGAACAAACTTGGCAGGATTAGAAGATCAAATAGGGAATACCAGATGAAGGTACGTACGGTCCCTTGAGCAGGAAATAGAGGATCTCACTAGGAAAAAACGCACAGTAATTCTTTGAAATATGCACTAACAAGACTGAAAACCTCCCTTCCAAATTAGATTTACTTTTAACACTCATGTACATGCATCGCTGGTTCTTTTATGTACATTCGGAATAAACAAAACTAGGCGACTGAATGAGCAGGAACATAGTAAATCCATTTTCATGAGTGCGGCGTTTCTGCTCCCGAGCTCATCTGTACCCGCCCTGATGGAAAAAATCAAAACAAATACTAAAAAAATTCCAATTCTTTTTGTGTGGTAGATAAGTTTATGCATGAGGTGCACTACAAGTTTCAACTCATTTAGACATCTGAGCAACTCTCAGCAAAAAAAGCAAATCCCGATTTGTTTTTTTTTGCAGAGAGCTGCTCAGATGTCCAAATAAGTTGAAATTTGGAGCGAACCCATGCATAAACTTGTCTATCACAAAAAAAATGGAGTTTTATTTTTATTTTTTTAGTATTTATTTTGATTTTATTTCTGACCGGGTGCAGATGAGCCTGGGCACCGAGTTGGGTTTTCGCATTTTCACAGGATATATAACACTAAGAGAAGGATAAGATAACTGTGTGTTCATTTACTACAGAATTTTAAATTCCATGATAAGTGTTTGACTGCATGAATGGAAATTTCAAATGAAAAAAAATCCAATGCCTAAATTAAATATAGTGTTAACCTTCTTGATGTCGGAGTTGCGGCTTATGTGACAAATGATGATGGGGTGAGTGACATCGAATTTGCAGCATTTGTGGCAATGAAGATCAGGTGAATGATGGCGGGGTTGCAGTATGGTTGTGGTAGTCGGCTCTTCTTCAATGTGTCGGGGCATTGGATCTTTTGCCCCACTTTACATGGGGTTTGATGATTTGCCCTAACCTTGTCATAATGGCAAGTGGCCCCGGACCCAGCC
>NC_041391.1:16706126-16707327 GCF_002162155.2 Triticum dicoccoides | reverse complement strand
AATTATCAAATGGGGAAGTAAAGTGAGGCAAAAGATCCAATTTCTCTCAATGTGTCTGTGGGTTCGTCTCGGATTGTTTGTTGATGCAAAGTCGGAGCTGTGGTGGAGGGTCCTGGTGGCAATGAGGGCATAGACAAGTTGTCTGTTCGGTCTTCTGTGGCGCGAGCTTTAAGGTAAATTCCTCCTTCCTTTTTGATGATGTTTCTCTTGCTGGTTGGATGAAGATTTCAATCCCTGCTTTAGCTGTTGCTGTACATAAGAAGCTTGCACTTATTTTCTCCATGAAGCATATGTGCACACCTGATTGTGTTTTTCCTATATTTCCCCGCAAAAGATAATTGGTTGCTTGCTTCCTTTGTTCTTGACCTCGCATTGTGGCATTCTATGTGTACATTAATATCACCCCATGTTAGTGTCTGGCTGCTCAATGATTTGCTTCAGATCTTGGCTCCGTGACGATCCATCATCCTTCAGGGAAAAGAAATAGACACCTCAATGTACTCAACTTTGAACTTGTCAAAAATGATAATCAGAGACTCAACATGACAGTGTGATCTTGAGGCTATCAATTGACACAAGGGGTGGAACTACTATTGGACATTGATTACACGAAATCCATAATTGGGTTGACTTTGCCGAGGAAAGCACATTCCAAAATCTTGATATGACAAAAAAAGTTGCACGCCATACATATAATATAAGGTCATCAAGTTAAAAATAAATAAATCATCTAAGGTTCTTTTTAGAAACGAGAGATCATCTTGATTATTTTTAGGCCTCACAAGCATGAATTAAAAGACCTAACTAGCAACCGAACTGGTCAGGCTGTTGGTTCAGGTTTTTACTAGTCGGACCGCCGGTTCATCAGTCCATTTGAGAGAAAAATCCAGAATGTTTAAGGTGCTTTATCAAAAAAAAGTCAACCTCACATTAAATCAATACACATAATATTGGATGTAAACCATTAATAAGTCACAAAGTGTCATTAGCCTAGTTGGGTATTGAGCCTTTAGCATGTCTTGCCTCAAGATTAGGTATTGGATTCCTTGTTGATGCAACTTTTTTTTTGAATAATTTCCTCCTTTTTTTACTAAATGACCCGGTACACCTCTTGTTGTTTCTCTTTTGTTTCTTTTGGGTGTGATTGTGCTGCTTCCGCCCCAGCACCTATCGTTGGCTGTATCGGTTGGTTGCTTTGTAA
>NC_041391.1:16675221-16706007 GCF_002162155.2 Triticum dicoccoides | reverse complement strand
GCGCCGGCTCCTGGTTTTTCCGGTCGGACCGCTAGTCCAGTCCAGTTTTTAAAACTATGCTCACAAGATCATTTAAATGAGTCACTCTTTTCTTTTTTTTCCTTGGGTGGTTCTTTTTTCAGGGCATTTGAGCGGATCTAAATGGGTCTCTCTAGTCTAGCTTAGCCCAGCCCATGGGTTCAGCCTCAAGGTTGGAGCAGACACCGCAGGACCAACGCAAAGGAAAACCCTATTGGACGCTCGCTGCGTCAAGTTGTCGTGCAAACGCACAGTCAGTGCGAAGCGAGCGATTAAATGGGCCAGCCCGTTGCGCGTTACACTGATCCTGGTTTTGGGAACCTTCTAGAAGGTTCCCAACCGGTCCAGATCTGGTTTTTTCGGTTTTCTTTTTCCTGATGCTTCTTTTATGGTTTTCTTCAGTTTTTCATTATTTTCTTTATGTTTTATTTTTCGTTTTTCCTTTTCTTTTTTACTCGTTTTTTTGTTAGCTGTTTCCTTTTTCCCTTTTCTTTCTTGTTTCTTTCTAAATATTTATTCAAAAAATGTTCGACTCTCCAAAACATGCTCAGGTTTCCAAATTTTGTTCCATTCTATTAAAAAATTGTTCAAGAATTACAAATTTTGTTCCCTTCTATTCAAAAAATGTTCGAAATAGGGTGGGCTTTAAAATTTTAAGATGTTAGAGTTTTTTTTACCAATTCATGCAATATTCATAAATTTTCAAAAACCTTTCCACTTTGAAAATTTGTTCACGAATTCAAAAAATGTCATGTTTTCATAATTTGTTCTAAATTCCAAAAATGTTTGGGTATATTAAAAATGTTCTCACTTAAAAAAATTCACAAATTCGAAGATATTGATATTTTATTAAATTTGTTAAGCAATTACAAAAATGTTCGGCAATTTCAAAATTTGTTGACTAATTTGGAAAATGTTCCAGTTTTCAAAATTTAGATTTTTTTGGTGAATTTCGAAAAATGTTTACATTTTCTAATTTTTGGTTCAGAAATTCAAAAAATGTTCGTGAAATTCAAAAAATGTTCCTGCTTGCTGAATTTGTTCACTAATTCAATAAAGGTTCTTATTTTAAAATTTTGTTTCGCGAATTAAAATTATGTTCAGGTTTTGCAGATATTGTTTTGTAAATTCAAAAAAAATGGTGTTACCATTATTTGTTCCTCTTTTTTGAAAATTTGTTCATAATTTTGAAAAATGTTCGTATTTTCAAATTTGTTCCATTTTTAGAAAAAATGTTTTGAGATTCCCAAGAAATGTTGTGCTTTCACATTGGTAGAGTTTTAAAATTTGTTGAGAAATATCAAAGAAGAAAATCACGTTCGAAATTGCAACAAAAGTTCATATAAACTTGGTTGCCATTTTGGACACCAAACCTTTAGGGATTACGGTGGTTAGTGACATTGATCACTTGCAGTAGGTCATCGGATAGAGTCCTGTCACGAACTTTACATGCTTGGAGTTTTAAGGAAATGTTGTTTTTGTTTTGCCGCTGTCGTTTGCTTTTTCAAGTGTGGCGCTGCAAATCTTTCACAAACGTTTCTCTGTTGCAGGGGCTAGTACAGCTCATGATTTGCTACGAGGTCGTGGGATCGAATCATAGAGCACTCACTTCTATTTTTGCATTTTTTCCATCTCGCGACATGGGCCGGCCCAGGTTAGCCGCCCCTGTGCGAAATCCCGACCTTTTGCCGCAACGAGCGGCATATAGGAGGTCCCCAACGCAAACCCTCACCACTCTCACACCATTCCCTCGCCGCCGGCGCCGCCTTGCTCCGGCTCCGTCGCAGCGTCCTCGCCCAGCTCCCCTCGTCCCCGTTCGCCTCTCCCGTATCCCATCTTCACCGCCTCCTCCCCGTCGCCACGCCCGCCATCTCCCCAAGCACCGGCTTCACCGTGCAGGAGTATCCTCGTCTCTACCTGCGGCCTCACCCGACCGCAGGTCGTCACCGGAACAATATATTTATATCTTTAATGGAAAGGAACTCTTGATAGGTGCCAGTTTCTAATTAGTGGATGTTTGCTTCAGGAAGATCTTATATTTCTCTCATTTCAGTTCATATATTGAATAATTCTATTGGGGTGCACGGTCCGATAATACGCTCTGAGCAGCGCATCATGATTGGATTATTATTCATTCACGGTCTGGTTGGATTTGCTCCACGCTCCACAAGGCAATGTGGTACTTGTTTTGAATTCCCGACAGGTTGAGGAAGAAGTAACAACAGCTCATTCACATCAGATGACAACTTGTCGGGCGCTAGATCGCCTCAATATATATATACTTTGCCCTCGATTTTATCTTTTTAGTTTTCCTGGAAAAAAAAAGGAGAGATGAGAGGGACTGTAAGACAGTAAAGCTTTTGTACATTGCAAAAAATGGTGTATGATGGTGTGTCCCCATATGTAAATAATTTCATTCATGGAGTCCCCATGATTACTTAGTGTACTTGTGGCTGCATGCATCCTCTTTGTCTTGCTGGAATGCATGAGCTGTTTTTCCAGCCCTAAGTGGACCTCCATATCATGTGCTCATCCCCCGTTGACAGCATGTCAACCATACATGATTACCTCTCGATCGAGGGAAATCATGTGATCAATTCTTGTGTTACTGAAGAAAAAAATTTATACCTGTTTTTTTAGCGGTGCTTACTTGTTTTCTTTAGGCAACGAGAGAGTTTTATTGCTCAGAGAATGTTATAGGGATACAAGTGGAGTCCAGAGGCTCCATCGACCAAACATGTCTACCCACAGCAAGTGAAGATACAATTTTCACTAAAGCATGTGCGTCCCCATTATACTCTTGTCGTTCGTGATTGCATATGACCTGCTGAAAACTTCTCTTCCGAATATCAATCTCCTTCAGAAATGTGCCATAGTTTGGCAGTAATAATTTGTGAAGCGTTGTCTTCCCAATCTTCAAGTTTTTTTTTTTGACATCAACCAATCTCCAAGTTCTTTATTACCGCCAAAAAATCTGAGACAATCAGCACCCTTCTACTCCCTGCGTTTTATAATGTAATACGTTTTTTACACTGAGAGTAGCATTGATATCACTGCTTCACAAATTGCTGTAGCTTCAAGAATCTCAGGGTTAACCATTCTTTCAAAGACTTTATTTTTTATAGGAGAACCAAAACTCTTCTTTATTGCACTATATATGTCACTCCAGCCCAGCCCGGCCCGGCCCATTATCAGAGAAACTGACTGTGGGGTCACTCGTCATCAGAGGGCGAACCAGACCACAAATCTGACGGCACCTCTCTCAATCAACAAAAAGAAAAGAAAAAACAAATCCTCTTGCTCTCGCCCCGGCCGGCCGTCGTTCCCCATTCCCTCGCCGCCGGCGCCACCGCGCCGCTGCCTACAGCACTACGCCATGCTCCGCCTGCACAAGCATATCCTCGCCCATCTCCTCTCTTCTCCAGCCACCTCTCTCCGCCGCCTCATCTCCGCCGCCGCGCCCGCCATCTCCTCAAGCACCGGCTTCGCCGTGGAGGAGTACCTCGTCTCCACCTGCGGTCTCACCCGACCCCAGGCCCTCAAGGCCTGCCCCAAGCTCTCCCACCTCAAGTCCCCCGCCAATCCCGACGCCGTGCTCGCCCTCCTCGCCGGCCTCGGCCTCTCCACCACCGACATCGCCCCTCTCGTCGCCAGGGACCCGCTGCTCCTCTGCGCCCAAGTGGAGAAAACCCTGGTCCCCAACGTGGCGGGGCTCACCGGCCTCGGTCTCTCGCCTTCGGAGGTCGCACGCCTCGTCTCGCTCTCCCGTAAAAGCTTCCGCTATAGATCCATCGTCTCCAAGCTGCACTACTACTTGCCTCTCTTTGGGTCCTCTGAGTACCTCCTCCGGGCCCTCAAGAGGAACTTCTACCTTCTCTCCGCTGACCTCGACGATGTGGTTAAGCCCAATGTCGCTTATCTGCGGGAGTGCGGGCTAGGTGCTTGTGATATTGCCAAGCTATGCAGCCGTCAACCATCGCTTCTCACCGCCAACCTGGAGCGTGTCCAGGCGATGGTGGAATGCGCTGAAAACATAGGTGTGCCCCGTGCCTCTCGGATGTTCAGGCATGCGATGCACGCTGTTGCATTTCTCAGTGAGGACAAGATCGCAGCTAGGGTGAACTACTTGAAGAACACCTTCAGGTGGACGGATGCTGAGGTAGGCATGGCTGTTTCTAAGGCTCCATTGGTGCTGGCGAGGTCCAAGGAGTCGCTGCAGCGCAGGTCTGAGTTCCTCCTCTCCGAGGTGGGCTTGGAACCGGTGTACATTGCTCAACGGTCGGAAATAATCGGTCACAGCCTGGAGGGCCGGCTCAGGCCCCGGTACTATGCTGTGAAGTTTCTCAAGGAGAATGGATTGCTCAAGCGTGACCCAAACTACAGTACCGTTTGCAAGATGAGTGAGAAGGCATTCAGGAAGAAGTTCATATTCCCTCACAAGGAGGCTGCACCGCACCTCACAGAAGACTACGATGCCGCTTGCAAGGGGGACGTGCCGACTAATTTCAGATTCACATAAGCCAAGACGGGCTATGATGTAATTGGGTGCTGGTTGTATGACTGTTAGATGCTGGGTTGGTCATTGCTAACGTGTGATGGAATTGATAATTTGATCCCCAAATACTGGTATGTAATACTATCACTCAGCAATGGGTTGGTATGAACTTTCTCGTCCTCATTCATGTTCTAAACACACGTATTGGAACTAAGTAAGTGTGAGACCAGTCCATTATGCAATGCATTAAAATGTTAGTTTTCAAGATCAGTCCATTCTGCAATGCATGAAAATTTCAGTTTTCAAGTTAGTTGCTGGTGCATTGAGACAATGAGCCACATAAGGTCTTCTTCATGTGGGAAATGCACTCCTACTGTTCTATTGTTGTTTTTGCAGTTCATAGTGGATGATTGGAGGATGAATCTGATGCATGTCCCATATTTAGGTAAATAGTCTTTTTGGAACGGTCAATTCACCTGGCTTTAGCTCAATCTATTTTTCAGTTATGGTTTCATGTAAAAATCATTTTGGTTTGCTCATATGCAGATTCATAGAGATCCGTTTTTGCTTTAACTAACGAACTAAAGATAGACTTGTTCATTCAATTATAGAAAGTGTCAGCAAGTGAGTTCTCATTTAGTTGGATCAGAGGTAATGGTTTGAAGCCATCGGTCATCTTGTTTATTGAGACAATGAAGAAGCACTTGCTGCTAGTGATATATTATTGAGACAAAGAAGCACTAATTTTTGTACTGGTGTGTATTGTGTTCATGCTATAGCATCATGGCCATAAATCATGTGTTTACTGTGGATGGCAGCTATAGATTTTTTTGTTCATTATCGTGTTTTGATCTTATGGGCAATTCAGCTAGTTCGTGTCTCTTCCTTCTATAACCAAGCTACCTCTTCTTCAATTTGGCTAAACTGAGTGTTTAATTTATTACTTTGGTCAGTGTGATTGTGAATATAGGCACCAAACTGTTGGTATCATGTACTATATCCATACTCTGAATACATGGTCTGAATATCTGCAGAGACTGCAGGTGTGCTGAACGTGGATGTAGATGGCGCTTTTTCCTTCTTCCAGGAAACGAAGTGAAACATGGTGGCTATGGCTTTGCTGTATTATAGTGCATGGATTCTCAAGACCCTGTTAGGTGATGATGCCTTGAAGCTTCAGTGATAATAATGGCTTGACAGTGGCACAGGTTCTATTCAGGGAAGCTCCTACTTTTCTCTTTTTTGAATTATGCAAGGTGAGTAATCCTCCTAGTATTGTACTATTGATATGAATAAACTAGCATCTGGTACTTTAATCGTTTTTTGCATTTTGCTGGATCTTTACTTGGATGCAAACAGTTTGTACGAGTCACACATGCATGTAAACCGTATGCATTATGGAAATTTTGTACTCTGAACTCTGAATTTGGATCAGAGCTGAACGTTAACTCTGAATCTTTCAGACTCCATGTGAACTCTGAAATTTATTATACCCAATTCTAGTGTAAAGCTATAATAAGCAGTTAAAAATCTTTCAGGAGCCAAGTTAGCTTGAATCAGAGCAGAAAGTTAACAGCAATGCTGCCAGATGCTAACAGGCAAAACCTTTTATGTACGATTCACTTCAGACTCTTCAGAGCCACAACTATTATACTGAGAAGAGTATCAACATTTTCTATTATCACAGCAGCATCGGTATGACAAGAGTTCTTATGTTTTCAGAACGTTGGGACTGGGCTTAGCTAGTTATGATCAGAAATCACTTTCTTATCTTAAGTACATCAGTGAAATGCATATTTTCATAGAGGTTCACCAAAAGCGAAATGTCATTTTTATAGTATCACCGTCAGCAGATAAAACTGTTTTACCTTGAAGTGCATAGTCTATGTTTAGTATCTAAAAAATGTATTGAAGGCATGTGATGAAATCCAAGTGCAAATGCTAGCTGATTTGCATCATTCTTATTTTCTGGAATCTATTTCTCCAACATTTAATGCCTATTCATTTAGAGTAGATAAATAAGCTTCACAAGTGAACTTACTGCATGAAGGCAATCTGGTGACAGTTGATAATAAAATACAGCTCCTGAATTAATCCCAAAAATCTATATGGAGCAGAGATAAAAACTCACAGAAGAGGCCATGATGAGCAATTGACGCGGTGAGGATCAGGAGAATGAGAAGAGCAGCAACTGGGGGGATGATCAAAGAGGAGAGCCCAATGATCGCGCTACTCCAGAGCAAACTCTGTAAGGTTGTTTACCAACTGAAGTTTACACAAAGAGGCGAGCCTAATGTTGAGAGATTCAGGGGATTGAACATGACTATAAGTTGACGAGACTAAATAAACAGGGGACGCGTTGGGTTTGAACATGACAGGTATGGTGCCACGTACGGGGATTCAGTCAACTAAATATTCAGAGAGAAGAGCAGCACAAGATATTCCAAAATACAGCCACATCAAGTGCCTGACAGACAACATGTTCATTTTTCGTGCTATACTACAAAAGCTATTTCTCAGTGTCAATTATTCTCTAAGATTAATGATTTTGGACATAGTTAAGGCACCATTAGAAAATAGCCATGGTGAAGACACAGAGTTTGGTTAACCTGTATGATTCTTCGGGTTTGCTTGGTATTTTTATGTCTAATGTTGTAAATCGACGACGCATCCTTCCTTGTAGGAGAAGATTTGCTGAGATAGACGGGATGTAGAAGATTCATGGTGCTTTCTTCGTCTTGTCCCAGGAAATCGGCGAGGCATGGCAGCTGGGCCTTTGCTATGCTCACTAAGCGTGATTCTGATGCCGTGAAGCGACAAGTATGGCCTGACATTGGTGGGGGCTTTGTTCAGAGAAGAAGCTCCTTCTGGGGCTTTGCGTTGCGGGATTCCATAATCAGCTCAGCTCTGAACAAACAACAAGTTGAGCGAACAATCAATTCGACGTGGTATGATTGTTCTACTCAAAACTCTGAATTTAAACCAGAGCCGAAAAGTTAGCTCTGAGACTCTGAAACTTTCAGACTTGATGGGTGAGCTCTGAAACTTATTACACCCAAGGCAATTGTGATTGATGCTATCTATAGTAAGCGTTTATTTTTAACATGCATAATGCCCTCAGACATCCATGTCATCATTTGTTTTTGTTGGTGTTTTTCTTTTCCTGAAAAGAAATGGAGCTCCGGCTGCGCATTTGTGCTTCCGTCCGTCTGCGTATGGTGGGGTAGATCCTCCTGATGGAGGTCTATGTTTGCAAAAACCTAAAACAACGTAACCAACTATTGTTGTGCATTCCAAAAAAAAAAACATAGCTTGCACTAAAAATATAAAATGTGAGCTCCCTCATAATCAAAATTTCTATTAAAAAAAGGGTCACCTATAAATCATGAGACTCTCTCGAGTCTTCTCACCTAAAAAAGGTCACCTATGAAATGTGAGTTCCCTCATAATCACCTATAATCTCCAACACCAACGGACCACAAGCTTTGCATAGCACCATAAAATCATGCTAATCTGATATTGCCCGATTCATTAAAAAGGTAGAATAGAGTTGTCCGGCTAATTAACGGAAACCCGGACGAAAACCGTTACAACACGCCCACAAGAAAGGGCACCTCGGCTGACCTGGCACCTACAAGACCACACACACAGCTGAAAAGAGGACACCGTCGAAGTTGCCTGCAATGTCATCATCATCACCTCTCCCTAAGTCGGCGACTCCGACTCCGCCGCTAACAACCTATCAAGACCCCATCAAACGAACGACACACGAGGACCTCATTGGCCACAGCCAAACAATCGACCGCAGACGTCGAGGACCGACAGCTCCGATTTTGTTGATAGGCTTCACTGCTTCGCAAGCCTCGTGTCGACCTAGCCCAGCGCAAACCTCCAAAGAGCACCGTCCGCGAAAACCATCCCTCATGGAGTCATCGTTGCTGCACGAGCCCCATCGCACGCAACTCCGACTTCCCTGTCACAGTGAGAAACAAGCATAGGCTCACTCATCGGCGAATCAAACTGTCAACATCAGAAGGACAAGCCGCGACCCAGCTCCACATGTCACCATCATCATCGTCGCACGAGTCGCAATGCCAACCACTTGCATCACCGGTTGGGCGCCTGCCAACCGTGACGCAGTGCACGTCCAGCCCAAAGGAGCGGGAAGAAGATCGCCGACCTTCAAAGCAATGCCCCAAAGGGAGAAACGTTGTAGGGACGACGCCGTTGCCCGACCCGAACGGGTCTAGGCTTTTGCCCGAAGAACCAGATCCGAGAATGGAGCGGGTCAAAGAAACTCCACAACGACGCCCTCATGAAGGAGAATGACGCCCGTAGGCGCCGCCATCGCCGGCTGGCTCTTGCCGGTCAAGCTTTCGCTCGGAGCAAACTTGACAAACACCCTCACGTCGGCGGTCGAAGCCGGCTACACTCGCTGACCCGTCCACCTCCAGTGTGGCGATGACACCAACGCCGCGCAGGAGCCACCTCCTCACCACCAGCAGACGTTGGCGAGCCGAAAACGACTGAGACCGGCCAGATCCGACATCCCGCTGCTACAACACCACAACAGCAGCAAGCACAGCTGCAGGCCTGCACCCGCAGGAAGGGGGCTGCCACCCCGCCCCGCCACACCGGGAAGGAGCTCAGGGCGGATCCCCGGAGCTTGCCGGACGCCAGCCGCGCGTGGAGAAACTTCAGGGGCGGGAAGGGGAGGGATGCCATCCCCACCCGACTCGCTAGCGGGAGATTCAGGCCGCAACCCAGGATCCCGATGACGACGCCACCCGCCGAATCTACCAGGCTGCCATGACGAGCGGGAGCGAGCCTCCCTCCACTAGAGAACGCCTCGCAGAACGGGGGGAACCCCGCCGTCGCCGTTCGCCGGGCGGACTTACTCCGGCGGCAATTTCTTTGAAGTATCAATGAGTAGTATTTCTGCACACTCTGTATCTTTGTGTTCTAAAATGGCCATTGCAGTTTTCAATGCAATCCTCCATCTGCCTTTCATGAAAGAATGTTCTTATTTTGGCCATGAAGATGACATGAAGTCTCGAAATTCCTGGGAGTAGTGTTTTTGTTTCTGACTAGTAGTTTGTATCAGCTTTCGTTTATTTATCTCTTGTAGTTTTGGATGGCCTTCTAAGTGATACTTTTCTACGGGAATCTAATCTCGAAACTGAATAGTTGAGTAGTAGGCTAGTTGCATTTTTGTTGAAAGCCTACTTGTATATCACTATGTAAACAGAAATTTCTAATGCCCTGGTATTTGTACTGGAGAAGCAAATTGATGCTTGTATTGCATAGTGCTGAAAAACAGAGGACATACTTAAGTTATGGTAACCTTAAAAAGGGTTATGGCATTACCATGTAAATTTCTGCTATCTCTTTTAGCTAATTTTATTATTCCATAATCTCACTATCTATATTGACCGCGAGGGCACATTTATCCCTTAGCATATTTGTTTAGTGTAGTATAGTGGGTCTTGTGTACCGTCTTTTTTGCAAATTTCTATCTTGAGAGTCAGAGTAGGAAAAAGGAAAAGGCCGGATGGGACCATGTAGTCTGGAATCTTGCAGAATTTCAAATATAGGAATTACTATGTACCTCAGTCTACGAACCAACCTGTGAGGATGGTGCACATTTGTTTGTCCCTGATGTGAGGCTGTGGAAGTTGGAAGAAATGTGATCTCTGGTGTGTGCGTGCGCTTAGGCAAAGGAGTGGCCCATGCTATACTGGCCAAGAGATGTGATTTGAAGATCAGCTAGCTGTGTGTCCCTTCTGTGGTGCTTGTTGAAATTATAGAAACAAGATGAATGAAATGCAGGCGAGGGGAACAGGTTGATCAATGAAGCAACTTACCACCAGGTGAGAAGACGTGGAGGTTTCCTCAAGCAAAGAGTGGCTGCGCAACAGGAGCATACTGATTTACTGAATGTGGATGGTGCTTTCTTTCTTCCAGGTGAAATGTGCTGAAAGTGGATATTGATGGTGTTTTTTTCTTCTTCCAGGAAATGCGACAAAACATGGCGGCTATAGCTTTGCTCTATTATACTATTCTGTAGGCCCTGCTGGGTGATGATGCCTTGAAGCTTCAGTGACAAGTATGGCCTGACGGTGGCACGAGTTCTGTTAAGGGAAGCTCCTATTTTTCTCTTTTTTGAATTTTGCAAGTTAAGTAATCCTTTTAGTATTGTACTATTGATGTGAATAAACAAGCATATGGTAGTTTAATCATTTTTTGCATCTTGTTGGATCTTCACTTGGGTGTGAACAGTTTGTATGAATTCTGAACTCTGAATTTGAATCAGAGCTGAGCATTAACTCTGAATCTTTCAGACTCCATGTGCGAACTCTGAATCATATTATAACCTATTCAAGCGTGAAGCTATAGTAAGCACTTAGAAATCTTTCAGGAGCCTAGGTTTAACTCGAACCAGAGCAGAAAGTTAACAGCAATCTTACAACAAAGTTTGTAAAATGTGCGCCCCCGCACAGAACAACATATTCTATATTTGGTTGCCAGAAGCTAAAAGGGTAAACTTCTATGTATGATCCCTTCAACCTTTTCCATCATTACAGCAGCATCTGTATGACAAAGAGTTCTTATGTTTTCAGAATATTGGGACTGGGCTTTCCTAATTATGATGAGAAATCACTTTCTTATCCTAAATACATCAGTGATTAGAGGATTTTGATTCTCCTTCCGTTTTCATAAATGTCCAATTTAGTCTATTAAAATAGTTATATTTTCATAAAAGTTCACCAAAAGCGAAATGTCATTTTTATTAGTTTCACTGTCAGCGGATAGAACTGTTTTACCTTCAAGTGTAAAGCGTACGTTTAGTATCTAAAAAATGTATTGAAGGCATGTGATGAAATCCAAGTGCAAAGGCTAGCTGATTTGGATCATTCTTATTTTGTGGAATCTATTTGTCCAACATTTATGCATATTTATTTACAGTAGATAAATAAACTTCACTACTGAACTTACTGCATGAAGGAAATGTGCTGACAGTTACAGCTCCTGAATTAATCCTGAAAAACTCACGCAAGAGGCCATGATGAGCAATCGACGCGACGGGGACCAGGAGAAGGAGAAGAGCAGCAACCAACTCGGTAAGGTTGTTTACCAACTGAATTTTACACAAAGAGGAGAGCCTTATAATCAGAGACTTATTCAGGGGATTGGACATGACTATAAATCGACGAGTCTAAATAAACACGGGCTGGGTTTGAACATGGACAGGTATGGTGCCACGTACGGGGATTCAGTTCAACTCAATAATCGGAGAGAAGAGCAGCACAAGATAGCCCAAACTACAGCCACATCAAGCGCTCCTAGGTAGGTCCTGAGATGCAGCAGGGAATGTACCTAGCTACAGATCGTCGAAACAACACGGCCAATAAGTGTGGGAGATTGCTTAAAAGGCAGGGAGGTAAGACATGACCACTGGAGGTGCTTGTCTTTATCTGATCCACCCAAATTCAAGGTTTTCAGTTTACTGAATGTAGGTGGTGCTTTGTTTCATTCTTCCAGGAGTAGGAGGTTGCTTGTTCCAGGAGGAGACGAAGCATGGCACCGGCTGGGGCTTTTATCTAGTGTTTGCCAACTGAACATCTGTTCACATTGCTCCCTCTCCGATCTCCTCTAGATCATGCCTCGGTCCGTCCGCTTGCTTTTCTGAGAAGACATGCCCTTGGAACACCGTCGGCTGGGCTCTTGACGCGGCGAAGTTATATCGGTCAGTCTGTACCCCAGAAAATTCCCTCAAAAGAAAAGGTCTGTACCCCATAAAACTAATCTTGGCTGCTTCAAAATATGTAGAAACATGTTTGTTTGAGCATACTGTATGTAATCCAGATCCAGTTGTGACCAAATATTAACCAGCATACCACTATGAGCTGCAATATTAAGAATTATTCGCTGCCCAAGCCCCAAGGTACCCGACCACACAACACAACATCATACTACGAACGCAAGAGAGACAAACATTTGTTTCCCCAGAGTTCGAGGAGGAGAGAAAATAAATAGAGAAGGAAGAACAGACTAAACCAAGCCAAAGGATCACCGCTTCTTTGCCACATGCAGTATAACAGAGAGGAACAAAGGGAAAATGTTGGCTGGAGTTATCATCACAACATAATCATCTCAAATTTAGTCCACTTCATCACTAAAAAGATGATCTACATGGTGAAGACACGGAGCTTGGTTACCCTGTATGATTTCTCTGTTCTGCTTGGTCTTTTCATGTCATACTATGGTGGATATATTAGACATATCTTGTCCAGTGACATGTTATTCTTTCAACTACGTCGAATCAATGCCCTCTTTATACTTGATTGATGAAGTGACTTACCAGGAGGCGAGAAGACCGGGGAGCTTTTCCTTGAGTGAAGTGTCAGGGAAATAAACAACATCTTTTTTTTTTTGCAGGTGAAACAAGAACATATCGACTGGTTTACCGAATGTTGTAGGAGAAGATGTGCTGAGACGGGATGTAGAAGATTCATGGTGCTTTCTTCTTGTTCCAGGAGATCGCGAAGCATGGCAGATGGGGCTTTGCTATGCCCGCTGCCCTGAAGCAGCTTAAGCGACAAGTATGACCTGATGTGACTGAAGCAGAGTTCTATTAAGACAAGAAGCTCCTTCTTGTATATTGTGCCGCATTGCCCGATTCCAGAGTCAGCTCAGCTGAGTGAGGCGGCCTGAACAAACAACAAGTTGAGCGAACAATCAATTCGACGTGGTATGATTTTTCTACTCTGATCCCGAATATAAACCAGAGCCGAAAGGTTAGCTCTTAGACTCTGAAATTTTCGGGCTTGATGGTTGAGGTCTGAAATTTATTACACCAAGGCAATTGTGATTGCTGCTATCTACTATCGGAAAAATTCCAAAACAGACCTTGAAGTTGTCGAGGAAAGCTAAACCAAACCCTGAACTTTGAATCCTGGAAATTGGCACTATAAACTTGTAATCCCGGTCTATTTTAAACCCTAGACCTGTTTGGCACACTGGGAATAAGAAAATCCCGGCCGGGATAACCCGCTACTCGGAATTTGGGCCAGCCCACTATAACACAACAAGGAATCGTAAACTTTAAAATATATTTGCGCATTTCTAATTTTTTCAGAAGTTAAAAAATATTCCTGTTTTCTATTTATCACACAAATGGAATTCCATTTGTGTTTTTAATTTTTTTCTGGAATTTTAAAATTCTATTCGCATTTTTAAAAACTGTGCTATTTCAAAAACAATTCTAAAAAATGTTCAGAATTTCAACAGTTTTTCACATGCTATGAAAATGTTTCGGATTTCCAAAAATTGTGTTCATTTTATAATTAATGTTTTTAGAATTTTGTAAATAATGTTTTTAGAAAATGTTTCGTATCGTTGGCGAAGGACTCGTCTGGGCCGGCCAACCAGACATGAAGCGAGCTTTTCTTTTCTGAAAGCTCAACAAATTTTTGAAACATAAACATTTTCTGAAGCCTGAACATAATTTTAAAGGGTGAATGCTTTTTGAAAATTTAAAAAATAGGAACAAATTTCAAAATCTGAACAAATTATAATAAAATATTTTGTGACATCTAAAAAATGTTGCGAGTTTAAAAAAACGTACTGATCAATTCAAACAAGTGTTTATACAATGTATAATAATATTTCGATGATTCAAAAAAATGTTTCGTACATTCAAAAAAATGTAGCATTTCAATAATGTTCAGGAGTTTCAAAAAATATGTTTGTGACATTTTCAAACAAAAATGTGTATACAATGTAAAAAAATGTTTGTGTGTTGTAAAAAAATGTGTCTTACACTTAACAGAATATACTTGGCAGGTGTTTGAAAAACGTGTCTACAAATTTAAAAATGGTAAACCATGCAAATGAGTTTTCGTTTAGTTTTATAAACAAAACAAAAAGGAAAAAAAAGGAAAAAAACTAAGAAAACCCATGGCAGTGCGCGAGCGACGCCGCTAATGGGCCGGCCCAATTCAGCAAATACCGGCTAAGTCCTCTCAAGGTTTAAAATAGACCGAGATAAGAGAGTTTGGTGTGCTGATTTCAGGGATTGAGAGTTCAGGATTTGATTTAACTTCCGCCGACAAATTCAAGGTTTGTTTTGGACTTTTTCCTCTACTATCTTAGAGTGAGATGTTGTTGCCACGCTATGCAACAACTCTCCTACTGCCACAGCCTTTCTCTTGTTGGGGAACGTAGTAATTTCAAAAAAATTCCTAAGCACACGCAAGATCATGGTGATGCATAGCAACGAGAGGGGAGAGTGTGTCCACATACCCTCGTAGACCGAAAGCGGAAGCGTTATGACAACGCGGTTGATGTAGTCGTACGTCTTCACGATCCGACCGATCCAAGCACCGAACGTACGGCACCTCCGAGTTCAGCACACGTTCAGCTCGATGGCGATCCCCGGACTCTGATCCAGCAGGGTGTTAGGGATGAGTTCCGACAGCACGACGGCGTGGTGACGATGATGATGTTCTACCGACGTAGGGCTTCGCCTAAGCACCGCAACGATATGACCGAGGTGGAATATGGTGGAGGGGGCACCGCACACGGCTAAGGAACGATCACGAAGATCAACTTGTGTGTTTAGAGGTACCCCTGCCCCCATATATAAAGGAGGGAGGGGGGGTGCGGCCGACCTCCTAGGGGTGCGCCTGGAGGAGTCCCACTCCCGCCGGGAGTAGGACTTCCCCCTCTTGCCTTGTTGGAGAAGGAAGGGGAAGGGAGAAAGAGGAAAGGGGGCGCCCCCCTTCCTTGTCCTATTCGGACTAGGGGGGGAGGGGGTGCGCGGCCTGCCCTGGCCGGCCCTCCTCTTCTCCCTTATGACCCATGTAGGCCCATTAACCCCCCGGGGGGGGGGTTCCGGTAACCCCCCGGTACTCCGGTAAAATCCCGATTTCACCTGAAACGATTCCGATATCCAAATGTAGGCTTCCAATATATCAATCTTTATGTCTCGACCATTTCGAGACTCCTCTTCATGTCCGTGATCACATCCGGGACTCCGAACAACCTTCGGTACATCAAAACTTATAAACTCATAATAAAACTGTCATCGTAATGTTAAGCGTGCGGACCCTACGGGTTCGAGAACTATGTAGACATGACCTAGAACTGTTTCTGGTCAATAACCAATAGCGGAACCTGGATGCTCATATTGGCTCCTACATATTCTATGAAGATCTTTATCGGTCAAACCGCATAACAACATACGTTGTTCCCTTTGTCATCGGTATGTTACTTGCCCGAGATTCGATCGTCGGTATCCAATACCTAGTTCAATCTCGTTACCGGCAAGTCTCTTTACTCGTTACGTAATGCATCATTCCGTAACAAACTCATTGGTCACATTGCTTGCAAGGCTTATAGTGATGTGCATAACCGAGAGGGCCCAGAGATACCTCTCCGACAATCGGAGTGACAAAACCTAATCTCGAAATACGCCAACTCAACATCTACCTTTGGAGAGACCTGTAGAGCTCCTTTATAATCATCCAGTTACATTGTGACGTTTGGTAGCACACAAAGTGTTCCTCCGGTAAACGGGAGTTGCATAATCTCATAGTTGTAGGAACTTTGTATAAGTCATGAAGAAAGCAATAGCAACATACTAAACGATCAAGTGCTAGGCTAACGAAATGGGTCAAGTCAATCACATCATTCTCCTAATGATGTGATCTGTTTAATCAAATGACAACATATGTCTATGGTTAGGAAACATAACCATCTTTGATTAATGAGCTAGTGAAGTAGAGGCATACTAGTGACACTATGTTTGTCTATGTATTCACACATGTATTATGTTTCCGGTTAATACAATTCTAGCATGAATAATAAACATTTATCATGATATAAGGAAATAAATAATAACTTTATTATTGCCTCTAGGGCATATTTCCTTCAGTCTCCCAGTTGCACTAGAGTCAATAATCTAGATTACACAATAATGATTCTAACACCCATGGAGTCTTGGTGCTGATCATGTTTTGCTCGTGGAAGAGGCTTAGTCAACGGGTCTGCTACATTCAGATCCGTATGTATCTTGCAAATCTCTATGTCTCCCACCTGGACTTGGTCCCGGATGGAATTGAAGCGTCTCTTGATGTGCTTGGTCCTCTTGTGAAATCTAGATTCCTTTGCCAAGGCAATTGCACCAGTATTATCACAGAAGATCTTCATTGGTCCTGATGCACTAGGTATGACACCTAGATCGGAAGTGAACTCCTTCATCTAGACTCCTTCATTTGCTGCTTCCGAAGCAGCTATGTATTCCGCTTCACATGTAGATCCCGCCACGACGCTTTGTTTAGAACTGCACCAACTTACTGTTGGGGAACGTAGTAATTTCAAAAAATTTCCTACGCACACGCAAGATCATGGTGATGCATAACAACGAGAGGGGAGAATAATGTCCACGTACCCTCGTAGACCGTAAGCGGAAGCGTTATGACAATGCGGTTGATGTAGTCGTACGTCTTCACGATCCAACCGATCCAAGTATCGAACGTACAGCACCTCCGAGTTCAGCACACGTTCAGCTCGATGACGATCCCCAGACTCCGATCCAGCAAAGTGTCGGGGATGAGTTCCGTTAGCACGACGGCGTGGTGACGATGATGATGTTCTACCGGCGCAGGGCTTCGCCTAAACTCCGCGACGATATGACCGAGGTGGAATATGGTGGAGGGGGGCACCGCACACGGCTAAGGAACGATCACGAAGATCAACTTATGTGTCCTAGGGTGCCCCCCTGCCTCCATATATAAAGGAGGGAGGGGGAGGTGCGGCCGGCCCTCTTGCCTTGGTGGAGAAGGAAAGGGGGGAGGGGAAAGAGGAAAGGGGGGCGCCGCCCCCCCTCCTTGTCCTATTCGGAGTAGGGGGAGAGGGGGCGCGCGGCCTGCCCTGGCCGGCCCTCCTCTTCTCCCTCATGGCCCATGTAGGCCCAATAACCCCCGGGGGGTTCCGGTAACCCCCGATACTCCGGAAAAATCCCGGTTTCTCCCGGAACATTTCCGATATCCAAATATAGGCTTCCAATATATCAATCTTTATGTCTCGACCATTTCGAGACTCCTCATCATGTCCTGGATCACATCCGGGACTCCGAACAACCTTCGGTACATCAAAATATATAAACTCATAATAAAACTGTCATCGTAACGTTAAGCGTGCGGACCCTACGGGTTCGAGAACTATGTTGACATGACCTAGAACTACTCTCGGTCAATAACCAATAGCGGAACCTGGATGCTCATATTGGCTCCTACATATTCTACGAAGATCTTTATCGGTCAAACCGCATAACAACATACGTTGTTCCCTTTGTCATCGGTATGTTACTTGCTCGAGATTCGATCGTCGGTATCTAATACCTAGTTCAATCTCGTTACCGGCAAGTCTCTTTACTCGTTACGTAATGCATCATTCTGTAACTAACTCATTAGCTACATTGCTTGCAAGGCTTATAGTGATGTGCATTACCGAGAGGGCCCAGAGATACCTCTCCGTCAATCGGAGTGACAAAACCTAATCTCGAAATACGCCAACCCAACATGTACCTTTGGAGACACCTGTAGTACTCCTTTATAATCACCCAGTTATGTTGTGACGTTTGGTAGCACCCAAAGTGTAACTCCGGTAAACGGGAGTTGCATAATCTCATAGTTGCAGGAACATGTATAAGTCATGAAGAAAGCAATAGCAATATACTAAACGATCAAGTGCTAAGCTAACGGAATGGGTCAAGTCAATCACATCATTCTCCCAATGATGTGATCCCGTTAATCAAATGACACCTCTTTTGTCCATGGCTAGGAAACATAACCATCTTTGATAAACGAGCTAGTCAAGTAGAGGCATACTAGTGACACTATGTTTGTCTATGTATTCACACATGTATTATGTTTCCGGTTAATACAATTCTAGCATGAATAATAAACATTTATCATGATATAAGGAAATAAATAATAACTTTATTATTGCCTCTAGGGCATATTTCCTTCAGTCTCCCACTTGCACTAGAGTCAATAATCTAGTTCACATCATCATGTGATTTAACACCAATATTCATATCTGTATACGATTAACACCCATAGTTCACATCGTCATGTGATCAACATCCAAAGGGTTTACTAGAGTCAATAATCTAGTTCACATCGCTATGTGATTAACACCCAAAGAGTACTAAGGTATAATCATGTTTTGCTCGTGAGAGAAGTTTAGTCTACGGGTCTGTCACATTCAGAGCCGTATGTATTTTGCAAATATTCTATGTCTACAATGCTCTGCATGGAGCTACTCTAGCTAATTGCTCCCACTTTCAATATGTATCCAGATTGAGACTTAGGGTCATCTGGATCGGTGTAAAAGCTTGCATCGATGTAACTCTTTATGACGAACTCTTTTATCACCTCCATAATCGAGAAACATATCCTTATTCTACTAAGGATAATTTTGACCAATGTCCAGTGATCTACTCCTAGATCACTATTGTACTCCCTTGCCAAACCAGGGCAGAGTATACAATAGGTCTGGTCCATAGCATGGCATACTTTTATAGAACCTATGACTGATGCATAGGGAATGACTTTCATTCTCTTTCTATTTTCTGTCGTGGCCGGGTCTTGAGTCTTATTCAATTTCACACCTTTGCAACATAGGCAAGAACTCTTTCTTTGACTGTTCCATTTTGAACTATTTCAAAATCTTGACAAGGTATGTACTTATTGAAAAACTTATCAAGCGTCTTGATCTATCTCAATAGATCTTGATGCTCAATATGTAAGCAGCTTCACCAAGGTCTTTCATTGAAAAACTTTTTATTCAAGTATCCTTTTATGCTATCCAGAAATTCTATATCATTTCCAATCAACAATATGTCTTGCACATATAATATCAGAAATGCTACAGAGCTCCCACTCACTTTCTTGTAAATACAGACCTTTCCAAAAGTCTGTATAAAACCATATGCTTTGATCAACTCATCAAAGCGTATATTCTAACTCCGAGATGCTTGCACCAGTCCATTGATGGATCATTGGAGCTTGCACACTTTGTTAGTACCTTTAGGATTAACAAAACCTTCTGGTTGCATCATATACAACTCTTCTTTAATAAATCCATTAAAGAATATAGTTTTGACATCCATTTGCCAGATTTCATAACATGTGACAATTGCTAACATGATTCAGACAGACTTAAGCATCGCTACAATTGAGAAAATCTCATTGTAGTCAACACCTTGAACTTGTCGAAAACCTTTTTGTGACAAGTCGAGCTTTGTAGATAGTAACACTACTATCAGTGTCCGTCTTCCTCTTGAAGATCCATTTATTTAACATGGCTTGCTGATCATCGAGCAAGTCAATCAAAGTCCATACTTTGTTCTCATACATGGATCCTATCTCAGATTTCATGGCCTCAAGCCATTTCGCGGAATCTGGGCTCATCATCGCTTCCTCATAGTTCGTAGGTTCATCATGGTCTAGTAACATGGCTTCTAGAACGGGATTACCGTACCACTTTGGTGTGGATCTTATTTTGGAAGACCTACGAGGTTCGGTAGTAACTTGATCTGAAGCTTCATGATCATCATCATTAACTTCCTCACTAATAGATGTAGGCATCATTGGAACTGATTTCTGTGATGAACTACTTTCCAATAAGGGAGAAGGTACAATTACCTCATCAAGTTCTACTTTCCTCCCACTCACTTCTTTCGAGAGAAACTTCTTCTCTAGAAAGGATCCATCTTAGCAACGAATAACTTGCCTTCGGATCTGTGATAGAAGGTGTACCCAATAGTTACCTTTGGGTATTCTATGAAGACGCACTTCTCCGATTTGGGTTCGAGCTTATCAGGTTGAAAACCTTTTTCATATAAGCATCGCAACTCCAAGTTTTAAGAAACGACAGCTTAGGTTTACTGCTAAACCACGGTTCATACAGTGTCGTCTCAACGGATTTAGATGGTGCCCTATTAAACGTGAATGCAGCTATCTCTAATGCACAACCCCAAAACGATAGTGGTAAAACCGATAAGAGACATCATAGATCGCACCATATCTAATAAAGTACTGTTATGACGTTCAGACACACCATTAAGCTGTGGTGTTCCAGGTGGCATGAGTTTGAAACTATTCCACATTGTTTTAGTTGAAGACCAAACTCGTAACTCAAATATTTGTCTCCGAGATCAAATTGCAGAAACTTTATTTTCTTGTTACGATGATTTTTCCACTTCACTCTGAAATTCTTTAAACTTTTCAACTATTTCAGACTTATGTTTCATCAAGTAGATATACCCGTATCTGCTCAAATCATCTGTGAAGGTTAGAAAATAACGATACTTGCCACGAGCCTTAACACTCATCGGATCGCATACATCGGTATGTATTATTTCCATCAAGTCAGTAGCTCGTTCCATTGTTCCGGAGAACAGAGTTTTAGTCATCTTGCCCAAAAGGCACGGTTCGCAAGCATCAAATGATTCATAACCAAGTGATTCCGAAAATCCATCTTTATGGAGTTTCTTCACGCGCTTTACACCGATATGACCCAAACGGCAGTGCCACAAAATAAGTTGCACTATCATTATTAACTTTGCATCTTTTGGCATCAATATTATGAATATGTGTATCACTACGATTGAGATCCAACAAACTATTTTCATTGGGTGTATGACCATCGAAGGTTTTATTCATGTAAACAGAACAACAATTATTCTTTCTCTTTAAATAAATAACCGTATCGCAATAAACATGATCAAATCATATTCATGCTCAACGTAAACGCCAAATAACATTTATTTAGGTTTAACACTAATCCCGAAAGTATAGGGAGTGTGCGATGATGATCATATCAATCTTGGAACCACTTCCAACACACATCGTCACTTCACCCTCAACTAGTCTATGTTTATTCTGTAACTCCTGTTTCGGGTTACTAATATTTAGCAACCGAATAAGTATTAAATACTCAGGGGCTACTATAAACACTAGTAAGGTACACATCAATAACCTGTATATCAAATATACCCTTGTTCACTTTGCCATCCTTCTTATCCACCAAATATTCAGGGCATTTCCACTTCCAGTGACCATTTCCTTTGCAGTATAATCATTCAGTTTCAGGCTTTGGTCCAGCTTTGGGCTTCTTCGCAGGAGTGACAACTTGCTTGTCATTCTACTTGAAGTTTCCCTTTCTTTCCCTTTGCCCTTTTCTTGAAACTAGTGATCTTGTCAACCATCAACACTTGATGCTCTTTCTTGATTTATACCTTCGTCGATTTCAACATCACGAAGAGCTCGGGAATCGTTTTCGTCATCCCTTGCATATTGTAGTTCATCACAAAGTTCTACTAACTTGGTGATGGTGACTAGAGAACTCTGTCAATCACTATCTTATCTGGAAGATTAACTCCCACTTGATTCAAGGGATTGTAGTACCCAGACAATCTGAGCACATGCTCACTAGTTGAGCGATTCTCCTCCATCTTTTAGCCATAGAACTTGTTGGAGACTTCATATCTCTCAACTCGGGTATTTTCTTGAAATATTAACTTCAACTCCTGGAACATCTCATATGGTCCATGACGTTCAAAACGTCTTTAAAGTCCCTATTCTAAGTCGTTAAGCATGGTGCACTAAACTATCAAGTAGTCATCATATTGAGCTAGCCAAACATTCATAACATCTGCATATGCTCCTGCAATAGGTCTGTCACCTAGTGGTGCATTAAGAACATAATTCTTCTGTGCAGCAATGAGGATAAACCTCAGATCACGGATCCAATCCGCATCATTGCTACCAACATCTTTCAACACAATTTTCTCTAGGAACATATCAAAATAAACATATGAAAGCAACAATGCAAGCTTTTGATCTACAACATAATTTGCAAAATACTACAAGGACTAAGTTCATGATAAATTTAAGTTCAATTAATCATATTACTTAACTCCCACTTAGATAGACATCCCTCTAATCCTCTAAGTGATTACGTGATCCATATCAACTACACCATGTCCGATCGTCACGTGAGATGGAGTAGTTTCAACAGTGAACATCAATATGTTGATCATATCTACTATATGATTCACGCTCGACCTTTCGGTCTCCGTGTTCCGAGGCCATATCTGTTATATGCTAGGCTCGTCAAGTTTAACCTGAGTATTCCGCGTGTGCAATTGTTTTGCACCCATTGTATTTGAACGTAGAGCCTATCAAACCCGATCATCACGTGGTGTCTCATCACGAAGAACTTTCGCACCGGTGCATACTCAGGGAGAACACTTCTTGATATTTAGTGAGAGATCATCTTAAAATGCTACCGTCAATCAAAGCAAGATAAGATGCATAAAGGATAAACATCACATGCAATCAATATAAGTGATATGATATGGCCATCATCATCTTGTGCTTGTGATCTCCATCTTTGAAGCACCGTCGTGATCACCATCGTCACCGCCGCGACACCTTGATCTCCATCGTAGCATCGTTGTCGTTACACCATCTATTGCTTCTATGACTATCGCTACCGCTTAGTGATAAAGTAAAGCAATTACAGGGCGTTTGCATTTCATACAATAAAGCGACAACCATATGGCTCCTGCCAGTTGCCGATAACTTCGGTTACAAAACATGATCATCTCATACAATAAAATATAGCATCACGTCTTGACCATATCACATCACAACATGCCCTGCAAAAACAAGTTAGGCGTCCTCTACTTTGTTGTTGCAAATTTTACATGGCTGCTACGGGCTGAGCAAGAACCGTTCTTACCTACGCATCAAAACCACAACGATAGTTCGTCAAGTTAATGCTGTTTTAACCTTCGCAAGGACCGGGCGTAGCCACACTCGATTCAGCTAAAGTGAGAGAGACAAACACCCGCCAGTCACCTTTAAGCACGAGTGCTCGTAACGGTGAAACCAGTCTCGCGTAAGCGTACGCGTAATGTCGGTCCGGGCCGCTTCATCTCACAATACCGCTGAGCCAAAGTATGACATGCTTGTAAGCAGTATGACTTGTATCGCCCACAACTCACTTGTGTTCTACTCGTGCATATGACATCTACGCATAAAACCAGGCTCGGATACCACTGTTGGGGAACGTAGTAATTTCAAAAAAGTTCCTACGCACATGCAAGATCATGGTGATGCATAGCAACGAGAGGGGAGAGTAATGTCCACGTACCCTCGTAGACCGTAAGCGGAAGCGTTATGACAACGCGGTTGATGTAGTCGTAGGTCTTCATGATCCGACCGATCCAAGTACCGAACGTACGGCACCTCCGAGTTCAGCACACGTTCAGCTCGATGACGATCCCCGGACTTCGATCCAGCAAAGTGTCGGGGATGAGTTCCGTCAGCACGACGGCGTGGTGACGATGATGATGTTCTACCGGCGCAGGGCTTCGCCTAAACTCCGCGACGATATGACCGAGCTGGAATATGGTGGAGGGGGGCACCGCACACGGCTAAGGAACGATCACGAAGATCAACTTATGTGTCCTAGGGTGCCCCCTTGCCCGCGTATATAAAGGAGGGAGGGGGAGGTGCGGCCGGCCCCCAAGGGGTGCGCCCCCCCTCTTGCCTTGGTGGAGAAGGAAAGGGGGGAGGGGAAAGAGGAAAGGGGGGCGCCGCCACCCCCTCCTTGTCCTATTCGGACTAGGGGGAGAGGGGGCGCGCGGCCTGCCCTGGCCGGCCCTCCTCTTCTCCCTCATGGCCCATGTAGGCCCAATAACCCCCGGGGGGGGGGGGGGTCCGGTAACCCCCGGTACTCCGGGAAAATCCCGGTTTCTCCCGGAACGTTTCCGATATCCAAATATAGGCTTCCAATATATCAATCTTTATGTCTCGACCATTTCGAGACTCCTCGTCATGTCCTGGATCACATCCGGGACTCCGAACAACCTTCGGTACATCAAAATATATAAACTCATAATAAAACTGTCATTGTAATGTTAAGCGTGCAGACCCTACAGGTTCGAGAACTATGTAGACATGACCTAGAACTATTCTCGGTCAATAACCAATAGCGGAACCTGGATGCTCATATTGGCTCCTACATATTCTACGAAGATCTTTATCGGTCAAACCGCATAACAACATACATTGTTCCCTTTGTCATCGGTATGTTACTTACCCGAGATTCGATCGTCGGTATCTAATACCTAGTTCAATATCGTTACCGGCAAGTCTCTTTACTCGTTACGTAATGCATCATTCTGTAACTAACTCATTAGCTACATTGCTTGCAAGGCTTATAGTGATGTGCATTACCGAGAGGGCCCAGAGATACCTCTCCGTCAATCGGAGTGACAAAATCTAATCTCGAAATACGCCAACCCAACATGTACCTTTGGAGACACCTGTAGTACTCCTTTATAATCACCCAGTTACGTTGTAACGTTTGGTAGCACCCAAAGTGTTCCTCCGATAAACGGGAGTTGCATAATCTCATAGTTACAGGAACATGTATAAGTCATGAAGAAAGCAATAGCAATATACTAAACGATCAAGTGCTAAGCTAACGGAATGGGTCAAGTCAATCACATCATTCTCCCAATGATGTGATCCCGTTAATCAAATGACAACTCTTTTGTCCATGGCTAGGAAACATAACCATCTTTGATAAACGAGCTAGTCAAGTAGAGGCATACTAGTGACACTATGTTTGTCTATGTATTCACACATGTATTATGTTTCCGGTTAATACAATTCTAGCATGAATAATAAACATTTATCATGATATAAGGAAATAAATAATAACTTTATTATTGCCTCTAGGGCATATTTCCTTCGCTTACAGCTCCACCGTTTAATAAAAACATGTATCCGGTTTGCGATTTAGAGTCGTCCGGATCAGTGTCAAAGCTTGCATCGACGTAACCATTTACGACTAGCTCTTTGTCACCTCCATAAACGAGAAACATATCCTTAGTCCTTTTCAGGTATTTCAGGATGTTCTTGACCGCTATCCAGTGATCCACTCCTGGATTACTTTGGTACCTCCCTGCTAAACTTATTGCTAAGCATACATCAGGTCTGGTACACAGCATTGCATACATGATAGAGCCTATGGCCGAAGCATAGGGAACATCTTTCATTTTCTCTCTATCTTCTGCTATGGTCGGGCATTGAGTCTGACTCAACTTCACACCTTGCAATACAGGCAAGAACCCTTTCTTAGCCTGATCCATTTTGAACTTTTTCAAAACTTTATCAAGGTATGTGCTTTGTGAAAGTCCAATTAAGCATCTTGATCTATCTCTATAGATCTTGATGCCTAATATGTAAGTAGCTTCACCAAGGTCTTTCATTGAAAAACTTTTATTGAAGTATCCCTTTATGCTACCCAGAAATTCTATATCATTTCCAATTAACAATATGTCATCTACATATAATATCAGAAATGCTACAGAGCTCCCACTCACTTTCTTGTAAATACAAGCTTCTCCAAAAGTCTGCATAAAACCATATGCTTTGATCATACTATCAAAGCATTTATTCCAACTCCGAGATGCTTGCACCAGTCCATAAATGGATCGCTGGAGCTTGCACACTTTGTTAGCACCTTTTGGATCGACAAAACCTTCCGGTTGCATCATATACAACTCTTCTTCCAGAAAACCATTCAGGAATGCAGTTTTTACATCCATTTGCCAAATTTCATAATCATAAAATGCGGCAATTGCTAACATGATTCGAACAGACTTAAGCATCACTACGGGTGAGAAAGTGTCATCGTAGTCAACCCCTTGAACTTGTTGAAAACCTTTTGCAACAAGTCGAGCTTTGTAGACAGTTATATTACCATCAGCGTCAGTCTTCTTCTTGAAGATCCATTTATTCTCAATGGTTGCCGATCATCGGGCAAGTCAACCAAAGTCCATACTTTGTTCTCATACATGGATCCTATCTCAGATTTCATGGCTTCAAGCCATTTTGCGGAATCTGGGCTCATCATCGCTTCCTCATAGTTCGTAGGTTCGACATGGTCAAGTAACATGACTTCCAGAATAGGATTACCGTACCACTCTGGTGCGGATCTTACTCTGGTAGACCTATGAGGTTCAGTAGAGACTTGATCTGAAGTTTCATGATCAATATCATTAGCTTCCTCACTAATTGGTGTAGTTGTCACAGAAACTGGTTCTTGTGATGAACTACTTTCCAATAAGGGAGCAGGTACAGTTACCTCATCAAGTTCTACTTTCCTCCCACTCACTTCTTTCGAGAGAAACTCCTTCTCTAAAAAGGACCCGAATTTAGCAACGAAAATCTTGCCCTCAGATCTGTGATAGAAGGTGTACCCAATAGTCTCTTTTGGGTATCCTATGAAGACACATTTCTCCGATTTGGGTTCGAGCTTATCTGGTTGAAGTTTCTTCACATAAGCATCGCAGCCCCAAACTTTAAGAAACGACAACTTTGGTTTCTTGCCAAATCACAGTTCATAAGGTGTCGTCTCAACGGATTTTGATGGTGCCCTATTTAACGTGAATGCGGCCGTCTCTAAAGCATAACCCCAAAACGATGGCGGTAAATCAGTAAGAGACATCATAGATCGTACCATATCCATTAAAGTACGATTACGACGTTCGGACACACCATTTCGTTGTGGTGTTCCAGGTGGCGTGAGTTGTGAAACTATTCCGCATTGTTTCAAATGTAAACCAAACTCGTAACTCAAATATTCTCCTCCACGATCAGATCGTAGAAATTTTATTTTCTTGTTACGATGATTTTCTACTTCACTCTGAAATTCTTTGAACTTTTCAAATGTTTCAGACTTGTGTTTCATCAAGTAGATATACCCATATCTGCTCAAATCATCTGTGAAGGTGAGAAAATAACGATACCCGCCGCGAGCCTCAATATTCATTGGACCACATACATCAGTATGTATGATTTCCAACAAATCAGTTGCTCGCTCCATAGTTCCGGAGAACGGCGTTTTAGTCATCTTGCCCATGAGGCACGGTTCGCAAGTACCAAGTGATTCATAATCAAGTGATTCCAAAAGTCCATCATTATGGAGTTTCTTCATGCGCTTTACACCGATATGACCTAAACGGCAGTGCCACAAATAAGTCGCAATATCATTATCAACTCTGCATCTTTTGGTTTCAACATTATGAATATGTGTATCACTACTATCGAGATTTAATAAAAATAGACCACTCTGTAAGTGTGCATGACCATAAAAGATATTACTCATATAAATAGAACAACCATTATTCTCTGATTTAAATGAATAACCGTCTCACATCAAACAAGATCCAGATATAATGTTCATGCTCAACGCTGGCACCAAATAACAATTATTTAGGTCTAAAACTAATCCCGATGGTAGATGTAGAGGTGGCGTGCCGACCGCGATCACATCGACTTTGGAACCATTTCCCACGCGCATCGTCACCTCGTCCTTAGCCAATCTTCGCCTAATCTGTAGTCCCTGTTTCGAGTTGCAAATATTAGCAACAGAACCAGTATCAAATACCCAGGTACTACTGCGAGCATTAGTAAGGTACACATCAATAACATGTATATCACATATACCTTTGTTCACTTTGCCATCCTTCTTATCCGCCAAATACTTGGGGCAGTTCCGCTTCCAGTGTCCATTCTGCTTGCAGTAGAAGCACTCAGTCTCAGGCTTAGGTCCAGACTTGGGTTTCTTCTCTTGAGTAGCAACTTGTTTGCTGTTCTTCTTGAAGTTCCCCTTCTTCTTCCCTTTTCCCTTTTTCTTGAAACTGGTGGTCTTATTGACCATCAACACTTGATGCTCCTTCTTGATTTCTACCTTCGCAGCCTTTAGCATTGTGAAGAGCTCGGGAATAGTCTAGTCCATCCCTTGCATATTATAGTTCATCATGAAGCTCTTGTAGCTTGGTGGCAGTGATTGCAGAATTTTGTCAATGACACTATCATCAGGAAGATTAACTCCCAGTTGAATCAAGTGATTATTATACCCAGACATTTTGAGTATGTGTTCACTGACAGAACTATTCTCCTCCATCTTACAGCTATAGAACTTATTGGAGACTTCATATCTCTCAATCCGGGCATTTGCTTGAAATATTAATTTCAACTCCTGGAACATCTCATATGCTCCATGACGTTCAAAACGTCGTTGAAGACCCGATTCCAAGCCGTAAAGCATGGCACACTGAACTATCGAGTAGTTATCAGCTTTGCTCTGCCAGATGTTCTTAACGTTGTCGGTTGCATCTGCAGCAGGCCTGGCACCCAGCGGTGCTTCCAGGACATAATTCTTCTATGCAGCAATGAGGATAATCCTCAGGTTATGGACCCAGTCCGTGTAATTGTTACCATCATCTTTCAACTTAGCTTACTCAAGGAACACATTAAAATTCAACGGAACAACAACACGAGCCATCTATCTACAACAAACATAGACAAGCAAAATACTATCAGGTACTAAGTTCATGATAAATTTAAGTTCAATTAATCATATTACTTAAGAACTCCCACTTAGACAGACATCTCCCTAGTCATCTAAGTGATCACGTGATCCAAATCAACTAAACCATGTACGATCATCATGTGAGATGGAGTAGTTTCAATGGTGAACATCACTATGTTGATCATATCTACTATATAATTCATGTTCGACCTTTCGATCTCCGTGTTCCGAGGCCATATCTGTATATGCTAGGCTCGTCAAGTTTAACCTGAGTATTACGCGTGTGCAACTGTTTTGCACCCGTTGTATTTGAACGTAGAGCCTATCACACCCGATCATCATGTGGTGTCTCAGCACGAAGAACTTTCGCAACGGTGCATACTCAGGGAGAACACTTCTTATTAATTTAGTGAGAGATCATCTTAAAATGCTACTGTCAATCAAAGCAAGATAAGATGCATAAAGGATAAACATCACATGCAATCAATATAAGTGATATGATATGGCCATCATCATCTTGTGCTTGTGATCTCCATCTCCAAAGCACCGTCGTGATCACCATCGTCACCGGCGCGACACCTTGATCTCCATCGTAGCATCGTTGTCGTTACGCCATCTATTGCTTCTACGACTATCGCTACCGCTTAGTGATAAAGTAAAGCAATTACAGGGCGTTTGCATTTCATACAATAAAGCGACAACCATATGGCTCCTGCCAGTTGCCGATAACTTCGGTTACAAAACATGATCATCTCATACAATAAAATATAGCATCACGTCTTGACCATATCACATCACAACATGCCCTGCAAAAACAAGTTAGGCGTCCTCTACTTTGTTGTTGCAAATTTTACATGGCTGCTACGGGCTGAGCAAGAACCGTTCTTACCTACGCATCAAAACCACAACGATAGTTCGTCAAGTTAGTGCTGTTTTAACCTTCGCAAGGACCGGGCGTAGCCACACTCGGTTCAACTAAAGTTGGAAAAACAGACACCCGCTAGTCACCTGTGTGCGAAGCACGGCGGTAAAACCAGTCTCGCGTAAGCGCACACGTAATGTCGGTCCGGTCCGCTTCATCCAACAATACCGCCGAACCAAAGTATGACATGCTGGTAAGCAGTATGACTTGTATCGCCCACAACTCACTTGTGTTCTACTCGTGCATATAACATCAACGCATAAAACCTAGGCTCGGATGCCACTGTTGGGGAACATAGTAATTTCAAAAAAATTCCTACGCACACGCAAGATCATGGTGATGCATAGCAACGAGAGGGGAGAGTGTGTTCACGTACCCTCGTAGACCGAAAGCGGAAGCGTTATGACAACGCGGTTGATGTAGTCGTACGTCTTCACGATCCGACCGATCCAAGCACCGAACGTACGGCACCTCCGAGTTCAGCACACGTTCAGCTCGATGACGATCCCCGGACTCCGATCCAGCAGGGTGTCGGGAATGAGTTCCGTCAGCACAACAACATGGTGACGATGATGATGTTCTACCAACGCAGAGCTTCGCCTAAGCACCGCAGCGATATGACCGAGGTGGAATATGGTGGAGGGGGGCACCGCACACGGCTAAGGAACGATCACGAAGATCAACTTGTGTGTTTAGAGGTGCCCCCTGCCCCCGTATATAAAGGAGGGAGGGGGGAGGTGCGGCCGGCCTCCTAGGGGTGTGCCTGGAGGAGTCCTACTCCCACCGGGAGTAGGACTTCCCCCTCTTGCCTTGTTGGAGAAGGAAGGGGGAAGGGGGAAAGAGGAAAGGGGGGCGCCGCCCCCCCTTCCTTGTCCTATTC
>NC_041391.1:16653232-16674772 GCF_002162155.2 Triticum dicoccoides | reverse complement strand
GGTTTCACCCGGAACGATTCCGATATCCAAATACAGGCTTCCAATATATCAATCTTTATGTCTTGACCATTTCGAGACTCCTCGTCATGTCCGTGATCACATCCAGGACTCCGAACAACCTTCGGTACATCAAAACTTATAAACTCATAATAAAACTGTCATCATAACGTTAAGCGTGCGGACCCTACGGGTTCGAGAACTATGTAGACATGACCTAGAACTGTTTCTGGTCAATAACCAATAGCGGAACCTGGATGCTCATATTGGCTCCTACATATTCTACGAAGATGTTTATCGGTCAAACCGCATAACAACATACGTTGTTCCCTTTGTCATCGGTATGTTACTTGCCCGAGATTCGATCGTCGGTATCCAATACCTAGTTCAATCTCGTTACCGGCAAGTCTCTTTACTCGTTATGTAATGCATCATTCTGTAACCAACTCATTGGTCACATTGCTTGCAAGGCTTATAGTGATGTGCATTACCGAGAGGGCCCAGAGATACCTCTTCGACAATTGGAGTGACAAAACCTAATCTCGAAATACGCCAACTCAACATCTACCTTTGGAGACACCTGTAGAGTTCCTTTATAATCACCCAGTTACATTGTGACGTTTGGTAGCACACAAAGTATTCCTCCGGTAAACGGGAGTTGCATAATCTCATAGTTGTAGGAACTTTGTATAAGTCATGAAGAAAGCAATAGCAACATACTAAACGATCAAGTGCTAGGCTAACGGAATGGGTCAAGTCAATCACATCATTCTCCTAATGATGTGATCTCTTTAATCAAATGACAACACATGTCTATGGTTAGGAAACATAACCATCTTTGATTAATGAGCTAGTCAAGTAGAGGCATACTAGTGACATTAAGTTTGTCTATGTATTCACACATGTATCATGTTTTCGGTTAATACAATTCTAGCATGAATAATAAACATTTATCATGATATGAGGAAATAAATAATAACTTTATTATTGCCTCTAGGGCATATTTCCTTCATCTCTGTCCGTCACCACTGCCGATTTGACCGTCGTCCTAGGCTATCCATGTCTTCCTTTTCTGTGCGTTGGCGCATCATCGCCTTTTACCCCCCTCAACGTATATTATATATCCGCCAGTGGCACCGCTATGGCAACATTGCTAGCAAGCTCTGCCACGCAACACTAACCTCTCTCTCAATCGTCATCTTCTTCATCGATGTTGTTGCCGCTACCGCTATCCGTCCGTCGCAAGCTCCACCCAAGATGTTGCCATTTTTCATCGGGATCTTCTCCCTCTGCATTGTTGGCAAGTTACGACACCCTTACCGTAGGGGGGGGGGGAAGCAGCAAGACATATGGAGTTTAAGAATATCCATGTCAGCATGCGCCATGCGTTCTATGATTCATGGATATGCTCAATGTTTGTTTATTCTAGCGTATCATTGAGGGTATCTTTTTTTTCGGGAATACGCAAAGCTTGCGTATCTTTGCATTGATAGGAGAAATTGAATGAGTACAGGAGGTGATACAACACATGCCACAGACGCAAAAGGCATGAACATGGTGCCCCAAACCAGAGAGACATGAGGCACACGACCCAAAGAAAAACACAACTGAACTCGCCAACCAGAGACACAATCCGACCAATAACTAGACGACCGACATCACCGAAGTTGGCATCGAGGACGCCGCGAGCAAACAAGACAACGCCTTCAGGAAGGAGAACGACACGAGACACCGCCGTCGTCCGATCCGGGAAGCCAGACCTAGGGTTTCCGCTGTTGCTCGAAGAAGGGCCCAGATAGTGGCCATGGTAGTGCCTCCAAGTAGGGAACGACACCCCCAAGTGTCGCTAGAGCCAGCATAGAATGCGGGGATTTCTCCCTGGCCAAATTCCGAACAATCCCAAGCCGTTGGAGAACAAATCGGAGAAGAGGAAGTCGAGTATAGGCCGAAATTGCGACTGAAGGAAGGGGAGCCACGCCCAATGCCGAAGAAGGCACCGAGCGCCGCCGGACTTGCGAGCTCCATTAGAGGGCGGGGTTGCGTGGCTGAGCGAAATGGAAGGCAACGAGATGTGACGGTGGCCAGAGCCCCGGACAAACCAGGATCTGGAAAGCGCAGATCAAGGCCACCGAGACCGGAGCAGCAGAGCGCCGGCAAGCCTGGGAGCTGGAAGAGGACGCAGCTCCCGGAGCGAGCTAGAAACGGAGATGCGCCGGGATGGACGACCAACCAAGGGCACCAGCAGGGTGATGGTGCGGTGATGCCGAGGAGCCAACGAGCCAAGGAAGCTGGAAAGAGCGTAGCTTCCATGGTGTGTTGGATCCGAAGCCGCGCCGGCCGGCCATGGACGCAGGAAGGGCGTAGGTCCGTAGCCGCCGTGCCGAAGCCACCCCTGCCGGGGGTGGGTGGGTGGTGAAGTTCACGCGTAGCCAAACCTCCCGGCCCGCGCACTACAGGAAGCAGCCGCCGCCGGGCACAACCCCACGCCTCCACGGCCGCCATAGCGAGAGGCAGATCCGGAGCCGAGCAGGGGGTAAGGGTGGTGGGGGTCGGTGGGAGGGGGTGGACGCAGCGGAGAAGGCATGCCGGCCGCCCGCGGAGGCCGAACGGAGAGCGCCACATCCAGCCGGGCGAGGTCCCAGATCCCATCTGGGCCAGCAGAAGCCACCCGCGTGGGAGCCGCAACCGGGGAGGCCACCAGCGCCAACGTCATCCAGGGGGAAGACATCACCGGGGGGAGGCCGCCGCCACCGCCGATGGAAGCCGCCGGCGCCGCCAAGACCGGAACTCGGGGGAGGGGCGGAGGACGAGGCCATGGGGTCGGAGGGGGAGAGAAAAAACAGCCCCGCCGCCACCATCCTAGGGCCCGGCGAACTAGTATTCTTTTGAAGGTGTGGCAAATGTGAAAACCCAGAGTTGTTCAACCCAGCCAGCCCAAGTGGGTCCCGCCCGTCAGTCTCCTGCTGCCATATAATTTGAGCGAGCGATCCCCGTTCCCCACCGAGCAGAAGCAGAGCAGCCATCCGCTTTCCCCATTCCCTCGCCGCCGCCGCCGCCGCCGCCGCCGCCAAATCTCCCTGGCCTCTCCGCCGCGCTGCCATGCTCCTCCGGCTCCGGTGCTCCATCCTCACCCACCTCATCTCGTCTCCATCCGCCTCTCCCGCCTCCCACTTCAGCCGTCTCATCTCCGCCGCCGCGCCCGCCGTCTCCCCGAACCCTAGCTTCGCGGTGGAGGAGTACCTCGTCGCCACCTGTGGCCTCACCCGACCCCAGGCCCTCAAGGCCTCCGCCAAGCTCTCCCACCTCAAGTCCCCCTCCAATCCCGACGCCGTCCTCGCCTTCCTCGCAGGCCTCGGCCTCTCCGGCGCCGACGTCGCCGCCCTCGTCGCCAAGGACCCGCTGTTCCTCTGCGCCAAAGTGGACAAGACACTGGGCCCCGTCGTCGTCGGGCTCACCGGCCTCGGCATCTCGCGTTCTCAGATCGGGCGCCTCGCCTCGCTCAGCCGCGCCCAGTTCCGCTGTATATCCATCGTCTCAAATCTGCAATACTTCCTGCACCTCTTCGGCTCCTTTGAGAAGATCCTCCCTGCAATCAGGTACGGCTTATGCCTTCTCGCAGCCGACCTCGAGACAGTGGTCAAGCCCAATGTTGCCTTCCTGCGTTCCTGCGGGCTAGGTGACTGTGACATTGCCAAGTTGTGCATCGCTGAGCCATGGCTGCTCGCCTCAAACGTAGAGTGCGTCCGGGCAATGGCAGCACGCGCCGAAGCTATTGGTGTGCCCTGTGGCTCTCGGATGTTCAGGCACGCGCTGAAGGCTGTTGCATTCCTCAGCAATGAGAAGATCGCCGCCAAAGTGGAGCACTTGAAGAAGATGTTCAGGTGGTCAGATGCCGAGGTGCGCATTGCTTTGTCCACGCTTCCATCTGTGCTGATGAGGTCTAACCATATGCTGGAGAGCAAGTCAGAGTTCCTAATCTCCAAGGTGGGGTTTGAACCAGCATACATTGCTCATCATCCGGCATTGCTCACATACAGCCTGGAGGGCCGGATCATACCCCGGTACTATGTTGTAAAGTTTCTCAAGGAAAATGGACTGCTGGATCACAACCGGAGCTACTATTCTGCAGTCATTGTGATGGAGAAAGTATTCGTGGACAAGTACATATCCCCTCACAAGGAAGTTGCACCATACCTTGCTGAAGACTATGATGCCGCTTGCAGAGGGGAAGTGCCGACTAGATTCAAATTTACATGAAAATTGGTAACACTACGGCACAACGATATTTTTTACATTCCGTGTTATGCTATTCATTCCTGATTTGGTGTTCTTGGCCTAACTGAATTGTAGCTGTCTGCTATTGATAATCGTTCGTTACATGCTGATTTGATTGTGCTAGTCTAGGATGAAATTGGCAATTTGATTTGAGAGTATTGGTATGCTCATTATGACATTCAATTAGAGAAGAAAGCACCGTACTACTAGCTTGTGCACTCTAAGGTTGCATTGACATACATATTGGATTTACGGGAATCTTTGTGAAAACCATGGAGCGGCTGCTCCAGCCATGGATACCCTTCATTTCCACCTCGAGATAGGAGCCATGTCAGAAAAAGCAATGCAAAGTACTAAGCACTCTCTGACACATATCCCCACAACATTACGTTTGAAATGGATGGTGTCCAAGAGTGGAGCAGTGGTTTCATGTAGCTAAAAAAGTCTCTCTAAAACTAATGGAATTAAAGAGAGCGAGAGCAGGACATTCTGCAAATACTTTGAAGTATCTTTATGTTCTCAAATGACCATAGCATTTTCAGGTGCACCTCAATCTATCTTTTCATGAAAGAAGGTTCTCATTTTGGCCAAAGATGACATGGACTTTTAAATTTTCTCCGGATGAAAGTATGTTTGTCACTCCCAAGGATTCAGTTTGGATCTAGTATGTTGGTTGCTTGCTCTAGTTCTTCTAAGATGAAAATCTGCGTTCATCCAGCAGTAGGTTTGCTTATAAAACTGTTGTGAAAGCAAGTCATTGTGTACTACTCACTAGTTTGTATCAGTTTTTCCCCTTATATTCTTTGATTGATGGCCTACTGGTTTGATATATTTTTCATATGGCTTCTGATGTCAGAACTGAATAGTGCATTAGTTGGCTAGTAGCATTTTTGTTATCGACTTATCCATGTAGAACTATGTAACGGGCATTTTGGAGGCCCTGGTATTTGTACTGCAGAGGCAAAGCAGGGGACATTTCATATAACAGAACTTTTGTCAAGTTAATCTTAAAACCAGTTATGTCATTTATCTGTCATACCTTTTTATTACTAATTTTATTCGATATTAGCACTGATTATAGGAGCATACTGATTTTCTGAATGTAGCCGACGCGTTCTTTCTTTCAGAAGATGTGCTGAAACTGGATGCAGATGCATGGTGTTCCCTTCTTGTTCTTCCAGGAGATCGACGAAGCAGGGCGCTCGGACTCTGCTATCATATATGTGATTCTGAAGGTATTTGTGGACTTGACGCCTTGCGTGAAGAAGCTCCTAATTTTGTCCTTTTGGATTTTGCAATTTTAGTAAACCTTCTTTCTAGAAATTCTGAATCAGAATCAGATCTGATTAGTTAACTCTGAATCTTTCGGCCACCAAGTGAAGATGTCTGTAGTAACTGCTTAAATGTTATAGCCATGTTTGTTTTACTCGAATCAGAGCTGCAAAATAAACACGAATCTTACAACAAAGTTGGTCATTAATGCTAATACGGCAAGAACGTGTTGTTTTGTATTCAGCAAATGCTTCAAGTATCATTGATGAGTACATTTGCACACTATGTTCCCGATGTCCGTTGCAGTTTGCACTGCAATCCTCAATCTTTTTTTCAGTGAATAAATGTCATTATTTATGCCCAGCAAATGGCTAGAGTATGTACTCTCGGTTTAGTGTGGTATCCATTGTACCTAGATTGATCTCAGGTGTTATACTAACATTTGTAGTCTATACTATATCAAACCAGAGTTACTTTAGGCATTAACAAACGCAAACTGGCTTCCACTATATGGAATTTGTTTTTTAGTGTTGAAGAAATATATCTTGAGAGTTCAGAACTATGCCAAGCTTCTACTACTGACCGTTATGAAAGAAAATATTAATGCCGGATATTGAAATAACATTTATGGTGCTTTTTTGGGGTGGGGGATCGGTGCTCCATGCAAATTTGCATGCATGTAGAACACAGGAATATGTATGTTATTACAAATATTTGTATAATATTATTGTTTTTTACTTTATTATTCATAGGGTGCACCAGAGCTCGGTAGAAACACCTTCCTACTTGTTATTTCGGTGTGTTGATGCTGAACTTATTATTTAAAAAAAGCTATGGAAAATGATATAACATTTACTTTTGCACCCTCCATTAGTCTCCCGTCTCTCGGTATTTCCCCTTAAATCCACAAAACATTTAGTGTTCAATTGTGGACCGATAGGACTTTCTCTTTCCTCGCAAAAAAAAAAAGACTTTCTCTTACTGGATGAACACTGAATATATGGGTAGAGAATTCTTTCGTCAAAGTAGACGGGCGCGGCAACGTGCGCTTTTATGTTCTAGTTATACCATGTTTTCATCCATACGCTCCCAAACTGGGATATATTACTCGATGGCATGAATTATCAGCTTTATAAGTTTTCTGTCATGAGAGCAGATTGGTAGATCCATTGTGCATATTTTTTCAGTTTTTTGTGCATGCTATCTTTTGCTTCCATGGTTTGTGTGCTTCAGAACTCGTAGCCCCATAGCCGTCGATTACTAGAGCACAGATCTGTCTGCCCAACAAAATGTAGCACCTTGAGGGCATCCACCTGCCGAAGCAGAACGGGCGGACAGGTTTGTCGGGCACACAGGTGGTTCAGGATTTGCAGCCTGAAAATGCAACCGTCAGTCTTGTTTTCAGATGCTCCACTGCACCCTGACGGTAGGAGCCAAACAGGTAAGGTTGTCAACCAGATAGAGCAACTGGTCTGTCGCAGGGAGACCCAACAGCAACTTCTCAGCATTCAGGTGAGGCCAGATTGCAAGCAAAGGCCAAAAAGGATGGCAATGTTGCTGCAGATCCAGTGCTTTCTGAATCTCCAACTTATACTGCACCTTACCAGCAGTGTCTACTGAATTTGAAACTCAGACTTGCCAATCAAGTGGAACGAAGTGTAAGTGTATCCACCCAACAAAGTTTAGGTACAGTATTTGTCAATCAAGAGTTGCTGCCGAGAGAGAGAGAGAGCTACATAACGGGCCTTTTGGAGGCCCTGGTATTTGTACTTAACGGGCCTTTTGGAGGCCCTGGTACCCACCCAACAAAGTTTAGCTACAGTATTTGTCAGTCAAGAGTTGCTGCCGCGAGAGAGAGAGAGAGAGAGAGAGAGAGAGAGAGAGAGAGAGAGAGAGAGAGAGAGAGAGAGAGCTGTGCATCATCCCTACAAATACCATGGTGACGCTCCTTCGCCACAATCCTCCTCATTGGCAGGATTTTAGTGTCATCGACGCCAGGGAGACCATGAAGGCGACCAAGAAGACGCACATGGAGAGAACTGAGATAGGTGTCGCAACTTGGAGTCAAAGCAAAAAAGTTCAATATCATTGCCAAGGGAAAACGACCTTGAGAATAGCAGCTTATTTGCTGGCACTGTTGGAGGTCGCAAACAAAACTGTGATGATATTCTCAAGGTTGTTGTCCTTGGAGAGTACAACGACTTTCTTCTTTGCTCCCCATGACGACACTTGTCACAGGTCCAATCCTTGTGCTTCTTCTTGGTCGCGCCATGGAAATATGCACACATCAGCGAGCATGGCCACATAATTTGGATACTTGTCATTTGCGGATTGCGGTGCTCAAACTCCTGACGACCGTTCAACTCCTTTTAGCATGTGGCGATGCAGACCATCCCATCTACGAATAATGCTCGTGTCTCTAGTTTACTCTTGATGATTAATTATGCTAACATGATCTTCATGGTTCTTTTTCTGGATTAATCTAATTAAAAAAATGATATTTGTTTTAACACAGAGAGTTTTGAACGGGACAAGGAGCATCGGATGATGGTTCCGCGTTGGGACTTGGTAGAGGAAACTACGACCGGCCATTTTGTGGAAGACTCGAGCAAGGCTACCATGCGAAAACTATAGTACGTAGTATAGTGATACATGTCAATACACTTGACTTTATTTAGCATAAGATTTGTCCTTATATGCTTATTATACAGAATAACGCCTTCAACTAAAATCTTGGCCCCCGCGTCGTCCTCAGCGGGCGACACGGGAGGCGATCCCATCTTCAATGCCTCCAGCCCCCTTCTCCCCTCTCTCTCCTCGCCGCCGCCGGCCAGCACCGGGCAAAGCCCCGTGTGTAAGGTGGTGGCGGCGGGGCTTCTCTACCTTCACTTCGTTCCTCCTTTCGCTCAAGGTGACCGCTCCTCTCCTTTCGGTGTCCATCCTGATCGCCAGCCAGAGGTTTCGGGGGTGTGACCAGGAGGGCTGCAGCTACCCCATCCAGGCCATCGGCCATCGCTAGCTGCCTAGATCCGGTCATGGCAGACCGGAGGATGTCAGCGTGCGCTGGTTCCTTCCTAGATCAAATAGTAGATGTGCGGTAGGAGGCATGCCTTCCCCTGACCCTGTCAAGGGCTGTCCGGGTCATCGTTGTGGGCCGGTCTACGCTTAGATCGGCAAGGGGTCATGCCAGAAGCGCCGTGACTGCCCCACGGCTATCAATTATGTGGGTCTTGCGGTGAACATTTCGTCTTGTGGCGACAGCCTCGATGCGGATTGCGGTGGCCACCGAAGGATCTTTGTGAGAGTTTTTCCATTCAGATCCAGTGGTTGACTTCAGAGATGAGATGCAAACTATCGATGATAGCTTGACGCAGAGGGATGGTTGTGCAGCGGCGCGTCACATGTCACTGCTGGGATCACGGAAAAGTGGTGGCGAGAACACAAGTGAGGTTGATGGTGGTGCTGCTCGAGCACATGGTCTCGAGCTCCGGGTGAAAGCCTAAGGTTTGACCCGAGTTTGTTATATCTGGCAATGATGATGTTTTTACATCATTACCTTGTTGAAGGTGTTGACTGGATATGCTCAGACTGGTTCTTCGGAGTGAAAACCTAGATTCTGACTTAGGTGGTTGGATCAGGTAACGCCGATGCTTGAGCGTCGCTTCTTTTTTGAAGGTGTTGCCGTCGAAGAACCTCGTCGTTAGTGTGATGTCATGAGATGGTTGGTGTGGATATGGTCATTGCCGTAGTTTGCCCATTGCAGATCTGATCGTCTTTCGGCTTTTTTTCTCTCTCGCCTACGCATAGCTTTGGTTTTATATGACTTTGCTATTTGTTGGCTTTTGTGTGTGTGCGTGTGTTAATGTTGGTTGTGTGCATACTAACTATGCAGAGGCCGAGTGTGTGTTTATTTTGTTTGTATCCTCTTGATGCTCCAATTTGATCCAATAAAATCGACCCTTTATCCAAAAGAATAATAATTTAGCTACATGATACTTACAAAAAAACACAATTTAGCTACATGCAGTTAGAAAAGGAATGGACAGGGTCTGCATTGGATAGCAAACACTCTTACCAAGTTTAGGCACGGTGCCTGTGTGTTTGCACTCGGCAACGGCAAAAAAACTCAGGTACATGATTTTTCCACTAGTAGTAATGAGAAATACTCTTACTTTTACATTCTACTCCCTCCCTCCCATAATGTAGATTTTTTTAGATTACACTCTCTTGAAATAGGCTTCCACGCTTTATAAATAAAGCAACGGTCCATACAACGAACATCCGATCACCACCTAAATAACGACGGCCGGGGCCACAACACAATCAAGCCCAAGAAAACATGAGAGAAATAAGGAAAAAAGCCACCTGGTGGCAGCCGCCAAGGGCACTAAGAGGATGATAATCGACGCACTGAAGCCACTAGAGCATCCATCATGAGGCCGAGCCGGTCGGGATCACGCTGCCTCGAGAGCGGGTGCCAGTGCTGCAGAAAAGCAAGGAATTTGAAGGAGTTAAACGCTTTCCTTGGAAAGACCTTCTCAATCACCATCTTATTATGAGCCGTCCAAAGAGTCCAGGTCATCACCGCAAAAATAAGCCAAAACATGCGGCGGTGACTGGACTGGTGCATAACCCTATACTGGAGGAACTCCGCTAGGTTTAGGGCCACCCAGTCGGGTCCCAATGCCTCGCGGACGAACGTCTACAACACTCGCACCACGGTACAGGATAAAAGGATATGCATCCCAGTCTCCAGTACCGCATAGAGGGGGCATAAGCCATTGCCAGGGCCATGCCGCTTAAGTACCTCAGTCCCCGAGGGGAGGCGGTCACGAAGTAACTGCCAGGCGGAAATCTTAATCTTTAGTGGTAAGGGGGCTTTCCACAACAGAGACAACCAGGGGGTTGTAGGGGCCGGCACTGGGCGTGATACGCCGTGCTCATCGAAAATTCTGCCGATGGCGCCAGCCGCCAAGACACAGTGTCTGGATAGTCCAGCAACACTAGTGGTAAGGTGGCCTGTAATCTAGTCCAGTCATCATTCTCGGTATGTCCAAAGGTGCGCCGGAACCGAATGTTCCATTGTCCACCTCGGAATGCCGCGGAGACAAGAATAGACGGGTCCACACAGATCAAGAATAGGCCAGGGAAGTGTCGGGTAACGCGGTAATTTCAAAAATTTCCCTACGATCACACAAGATCTATCTAGGTGATGCATAACAACGATAGGGGAGAGTGTGTCCACGTACCCACGTAGACAGAAAGAGGAAGCGTTTCAATAACGCGGTTGATGTAGTCGAACGTATTCGCGATCCAACCGATCCAAGTACCGAACGTACGGCACCTCCGCGTTCAGCACACGTTTAGCTCGATGACGTCCCTCATGCTCTTGATCCAGTTGAGGACGAGGGTGAGTTCCGTCAGCACGACGGTGTGGCAACGGTGATGATGATGCTACCAACGCAAGACTTCGCCTAAGCACTACGATGGTATGATCAAGTTGTGTAACTGTGGAGGGGGGGCACCGCACACGGTTAAGAGAAACTTGTGTGTATTTGGGGTGCCCCCTGCCCCCGTATATAAAGGAGGGAGGGAGAGAGGCCGGCCCTCTAGGGGCGCGCCAAGTGTATGGAGTCCTCCTAGGACTTCCAAGTCCTAGTAGGAATCCTTTCCCTTCTAGGAGTAGGAGAGAAGGAAAGAGAGAGGGAGTAGGAAAGGGCAAGGTGGGCGCCGCCCCCTTCCCTAGTCCAATTCGAAGCCATGGGGGGGGGGGGGGCACCTCCCCTTGGCCATCCTCCTCTATTCTCCGTATGGCCCAATAAGGCCCATTACTTCTCCCGATGAATTCCCGTAACTCCCCGGTACTCCGAAAAAATACCCGAATCACTCGGAACCTTTCCGAAGGTCCGAATATAGCCTTCCAATATATCGGCCTTTATGTCTCGACTATTTCGAGACCCCTCCTCACGTCCATGATCTCATCCGGGACTCCGAACAAACTTCGGTCATCAAAACACATAACTCATAATACATATCATCATCGAACGTTAAGCGTGCGGACCCTACGGGTTCAAGAACTATTTAGACATGACCGAGACACGTCTCCGGTCAATAACCAATAGAAGAACCTGGATGCTCATATTGGTTCCTACATATTCTATGAAGATCTTTATCGGTCAAACCGCATAACAACATATGTTGTTCCCTTTGTCATCGGTATGTTACTTGCCCGAGATTCGATCGTCGGTATCTCAATACCTAGTTCAATCTTGTTACCGGCAAGTCCCTTTACTCGTTCTGTAATACTTCATCCCACAACTAACTCATTAGTTACAATGCTTGCAAGGCTTATAGTGATGAGTATTACCGAGAGGGCCCAGAGATACCTCTCCGAAACACGGAGTGACAAATCCTAATCTCGATCTATGCCAACCCAACTAACAACTTCGGAGACACCTGTAGAGCACCTTTATAATCACCCTTTTATGTTGTGACGTTTGGTACCACACAAAGTGTTCCTCCGGTATTCGGGAGTTGCATAATCTCATAGTCCGACGAACTTCTATTAGTTATGAAGAAAGCAGTAGCAATGAAACTAACACGATCATAATGCTAAGCTAACGGATGGGTCATGTCCATCACATCATTCTCCTAATGATGTGATCCCGTTCATCAAATGACAACACATGTCTATGGTTAGGGAACTTAACCATCTTTGATTAACGAGCTAGTCAAGTAGAGGCATACTAGGGACTATATGTTTTCTCTATGTATTCACACATGTACTAAGTTTCCGGTCAATACAATTCTAGCATAAATAATAAACATTTATCATGAATTAAGGAAATAAATAATAACTTTATTATTGCCTCTAGGGCATATTTCCTTCACACGGTCCTTAGGCATACATATGTCTGCCCACTTTACCATGTGATACTTTTGACGGCCATTAGCACCCCGCCAGAAGAACCTCGCGAGATCCTTATCGAAGGCACTATGAACACCCTATGGTAAGATATACAACCCCATCATGTACATGGGGAGGCTCGCTAGGTTAGGGATAATAAGGACCGATTTACTCCCTTTGCAAGTAAACCGTCCATGCCAAGGCTCGGCCCGAGATGCCACTCGTCCCACTAGAGGGTCAAAGGCACTCATCAAAATCTTCGAGTCGGCCATCGGCATTCCCAAGTATGTAATGGGGAATGAGGCTAGTCAGCAATGGAGATTGTACGCAAGCCGTTGTTGTTCCTCTACAGGGAATCATAGGATGATGACCTTGCTCTTGTCAAAGTTGATCTTTAGTCCCAACATAGCCTTAAAGTCGAGGAGTAGGAATTTATGATTCACAATGTCTCGGACGAATCCCTCCATCATAATCATGGTGTCATCGGCATATTGAAGGTGGGTGACCCCCTCCTCCCGGGATCAGGCGACCCACTACCCCCGATAGGTGACCTACCATCCTAGCTTTATCCATGATTCTTGCTAATGCATCCACAACGAGGTTGAAGAGAACAGGGGAAATCAGATCCCCTTGCTTCACTCCCGTCGAGGACGTAAAGAATGGTACCACCTTGCCATTTATGTTAATCATAGTCTTTCCAGATCGGACCAACTGCATAATCTAGTTGCACCATCTGTCCTCAAAGCCCCGGCGCTCCAGAACTAACCGCAAGAAGTTCCAATCCAGTCGATCACAGGCTTTCTGGAAATCCAGCTTGAGGAAGATGCCCTTATGGCCGCGCATCTGCACCTCATGGACAATGTCGTGAAGGGCCAGGATCCCATCATGAATCCGTCGCCCCTTCAAGAATGTCGACTGGAGGGGGTGGTCTAGTTGCGCGGCCACCGGCATTCAACGAGTAGCGCAGACTTTGAAGAAAATGAGCTCGAGCACGTCATGACCGTGATAGGCTTGAAGTGCCTAATGTCCGTCGCCCCAACTATTTTGGGGATCAGGGTAATGACTCCAAATTTTATTCGCGCCATGTCAAATGTTCCAATGTAAAATTCATGGAACATCGATATGATCATAGGTTTAAGGACATTCCATAATTTCTAGAAGAAGGCAACCGGAAGGCCGTCAGGACCCGGTGCCGACTCCGCCTTCATTGAGGCGACCGGCCTACCCACCTCTTCCGGTGAAAATGGGGTAGTAGTCCCGCATTCTCAATGCCGGAAACCCTTCCCGTTGTCGGCCAGGAATTTTTCGCCAAAGAAACCCCACCACAGGGTTCCTCTGCGAAGAGCCTCTTAAAGAAGGAGTAAATGTGAGACCGAATCTCATCCGGACGCTTCAGGAGGGCATCTCGCTCCCAGAGGCACGGGATAGCGCACTTCCGGCGCCTTCCATTAGCTATTGCCTGGAAGTAGGCGGTGTTAGAATCACCTTGGAGGAGCCATTTCTGCCCCCCTCCTTTGCTAGAACAATTCCTCTCCCTTGAAAATCTCCATCGGGGAGGATTCAAGGGAGTACCGCTGCAATCAATCGTCGGGCGATAGATCAGCGCCCCTTTGCGGGCCCTCAGATCTAGCAAGACCCCTTTGCGGGCCCTCAGATCAGCGCCCAGGTTGGCGCCCCAATCCCACATAAACTTGTGGGAGATCTTAGAGCAATGATGCCAGATATCTATAGCACAGAATACCCGCGGTGGGTTGACTGCCGCTTGAACCTAACAGCACCTTACCATTTCAAAGAACCCCGGCTATAGCAGCCATGACGGTTCGAAATGGAAGCGCCTGGACCACGACGGGGGCCCTTCCCTGACGAGAACAACAAGGGAACATGATCGGAACCAATCCTAGTGACTGTCCTCAGAGAGCACAATGGGAACATAATCTCTCACTGGATAGACACCAGGACCCGACCAGCACACTCCGGATAGGGTCCACCTATTTATTGGTCCATGCGAACCTAGCCCCTACACGGGCTATCTCACGTAGGGCCATATCGGCTCGTATCCGGAGCCGGTCGATATTAGGAGAGCTCTTCTCAGCCTCCTGACGAATAAGGTTGAAATCCCCAGCGACTACGACCTGCGTAGCGCAGCGTTCTACCTTATCTTTCAGCTTGGCCAAGAAGTCCGCTGACCGCCTGTGATCAGCTAGACAACGATCGCCTCCCAGCTGAGGTTCACACATCGGTCAGTAACGGATATACTGAGGAAAAATTACCCTCGGTCCATATCCTCCACCGAGATGAGTAGTGTCAAAAACGTCTTATCTTTCCCATAGAGTAGTATACGTACTAACGTACCTAGCATCTGGAGCGAGAAATAGATCCACCCCGGCCGCCCGACATGTCCATGTGGAGCTTAATTCTACTGAAAGTTTCCATCCTCGATCCAAGGTTATACGACAAATAAAGAAACAACACGTCCCAATCGGTCGACGTAATCACTTGCGTATGTCCTTCATACCACGACACCAATTCAAAGACGTGGTCAGTATGTTTGCCCTATAAATAATGTATGGTAAAGATCGGCAGAGCCATGCCAAGCCAACGCATAGCATCATCATCAGCAATAGGAACACTAGCTACTGTCCACAATAGCCCATAGTCGTCTCCGCCGGAAATGGGTTCTTCTCCAGCACCGGCGGGCGAGAGAGCGCACGCCGTGTGCCTGCCGGCGGCCGCGCAGGGGCACATCATCCCCATGCTCGACGTGGCCAAGATGCTCCACGCCCGCGGCTTCCACGTCACCTTCGTCAACACCGAGTACAACCACGCCCGCCTCGTCCGCGCGCGGGGCGCGGCCGCGGTGGCCGGCGTCCCGGGGTTCCGCTTCGCCACCATTCCAGACGGCTTGCCGCCGTCGGACGGCGACGTCACGCAGGACGTCACGTCGCTGTGTAAGTCCCTCACGGAGACCTGCCTCGGACCCTTCCACCGCCTCCTCGCGGAGCTCAATGACCCCACCACTGGCCACCCGCCCGTGACCTGCGTCGTCGCAGACATCATTATGAACTTCTCCATGGAAGCGGCCAGAATGTCGGTGTCCGCCACTACCGTCGTCGCGCAGAATGTTCCGCTACGTCGGTGTCCGCCACTACCGTCTCCTATTCGAACGTGGCCTCGCACCGATTGAAGATGTCGAGCAGCTGACAAACGAGTACCTTGACACACCGGTGGAAGACGTGCCGGGCATGCGGAACATGAGGTTCAGAGACTTCCCGACCTTCATACGCAGCCCGGCCTCGGACGACTACATGCTGCATTTCGCGCTCAGCATTGCGGAGCGCGCGGTCGGCGCGTCGGCGATGATCGTCAATACCTTCGACGACCTTGAGGGAGAGGCGGTGGCGGCCATGGAGGCGCTCGGCCTGCCCAAGGTCTATACCATCGGCCCGCTCCCGCTGCTCGCGCCGAGCTTAGACATCAGTATGAGCCTGTGGAAGCAGCAGGAGGAGTGCCTCCGGTGGCTCGACGACAAGGAGCCCGGCTCGGTCGTGTACGTCAACTTTGGCAGCATCACCGTCATGACCAACGAGCAGCTGGTAGAGTTTGCCTGGGGGCTGGCCAAGAGCAGCAAACATTTCCTTTGGATCATCCGTCCCGACCTCGTCAAGGGCGACACTGCAGTGCTCCCCCCAGAATTTTTGGTCGAGACGGCGGAGCGTGGGCTCGTGGCCTCCTGGTGCCCCCAGCAGCAAGTGCTGAACCACCCGGCTGTGGGCGCGTTCCTGACGCACAGTGGCTGGAACTCAACGATGGAGAGCATGTGCGGTGGCGTGCCCATCATCAGCTGGCCATTCTTTGCGGACCAGCAGACCAACTGCCGGTACCAGTGCAGCGAATGGGGAGTCGGCATGGAGATCGACACCGACGTCCGGCGCGACGCCGTTGCAAACCTTATCATGGAGCTCATGGAGGGGGAGAATGGAAAGGTGATGAAGAAGAAGGCACATGAGTGGAGGGAGAAAGCGGTCAAGGCGACCAAGCCCGGCGGCTCATCTCACGACAACTTTGATGCGCTGATTCGCGATGTGCTAGCTCCTAGCCACCATGGGTAAAGAAATACGGCTTTGCTAAAAGCGAAGTCGATACTACAATCTGTTGATCTTGCATTGAGATTCGTGCAAATAATTTCTTTCAGTTTTCTTTTCTTCTTGCATACTACAGTGCTTGACTGAGACTTACCTAGACAAACCCAAAGAAATAATAGTGTACCCGCTTTAAGTTTTATTTTGCTCAATGCCATTTTTTTTATGGAGGAAGCCGGTTTTGAGAATATCTCAGTAATCTCAGCAAATTAATAAAATCAAATATATTTTTAGTAAGTATTTTTTGCCAAAGACAAATGTAATTGACCCGTGGTTTTGCAATTAATAGTTCTTATCTGGTGGCTTCGTTACTTCCCAGAAGTCGATTCTAAAATGGTACCTCGCACATGGACGAAACGGCCACTTACCACCGTGCCAAGACATGTGAAATACTCCCTCCTTCTTAAAATAAGTGTCGCTCTTTCATTTTAAAGTAAGTGTCACAAATTTAGTACAATTTTAGCACAGAATTGTACTAAGTCAGCGACACTCTTTTTTTTTTGCGGAAAAGCTACACTTTTTTGGGGATAGAGGAAGTAGTAATGATAGCATATACACCTTATTTGAACATATTCAAAAGCTGCAGACCAGTCGGTTTTCATAAATACTAAACGGTGAAAATATTTTCTTTTGCGGGCAACGGTAAAAATAACTTGACATGCTCCATGATGTACATCTCTTAGTCGACAAAGCATTCATGGAGATGATACGTATTCTTTTGGGGCGTGTGCGTATGCCGCACCGTGTGAGATGCCAACACGTCAAAAGTATTCATGGAGATGATGATACCTCCTCCCCACAACCTCTCCAATTGGATATCATGATTTTTTTTTATTTTTTTGCGAAAAGGATATCATGAATTTTTGTAATGAGAGACGTTTGAAAGGTGTAAAAGTCTTGCTCAACATCTGATTTGTGTTTAAGAAGATGAATTCATGAAAATCAGTTAGTATCATCCGCATTGCCGTCATAATACTTGTAGCCAGTGGAGGATGCAAGAAGAGGACCTATGGGTTGACCCAAAATTGTGGGCATGCACATGATGCAAAGGCATGGTAAGCATTTTTTTTTCAAAAGATCAACCCCCGGCGTCTGCTTCAGATAGATGCATGCGGCCACAAATGCATGGTAAGCATGATGTCGTAAGACCCATGTTGCTCAACCATCGCCAGCTTACTTCCCCTGAGGTTGATGCCAGAGAGGCAACGCAGCGATGAAGTCGCGCCTGCTCTAAAAAACATGACGGCAGAGAGTGGGAGTGTTTGGGAGCGGAGAAGGAGGTACATTGACGAAGTCGGAGCCCGTGTTGGGGAACAACACGTGGTTGCACATCCTGTCCACGACGAGGTTGATGACGTTGTAGGTGCAACCTGTCTAGTACTAATTCAGATAACGAGAATGGTTTAACAAATAACGTGCTTGGGAACATTTTAGAATGCAGCGCCTCTGAAATTTGGAGCGCTAATGCAACAATGAACCTGTAACCCAAAGGCAACAGTGAACCTGGAACCAAAGAGGCCCAATGCGCGCTCTCTCTCTCTCTCTCTCGTGCCGCAAAGATCTTGTATCCTACTCCCTCCATCCAAAAATAAGTCTCTCAACTTTGTATTAGTTTTAGTATAAAATTGTGCTAAGCTTGAGACAGTTATTTTAGGACGGAGGGAGTACTATATTGTTGATCCCCACTACTTACACTTATCTTTACATGTACACGTGCTATCTCATCAAGGACCATGGGAATAAAATAAACAAGAAGAAGAAAATGGAGGAGCTACTATCAAACATTAGTCACCGGGCCTCAAAGTCGCTGCAATTTTGTCTTATTCAGAGGGTTGGGTAGCAGGCCAAAGGGTGAGATACCAAAAGTTAAAGGCTTCTTTGATTCGTAGGATTTTCAAAACGTAAGAATATGAGAAGTATAGGGTTGAAGTGGCAATGCTCACTTGAATCCTATACGATTAGCAATGAGTGTTTGATGCCATAGGAAAAACAAAGAAATTGTAAAAAGAAATTTAAGTGGATGTTAGATTTTCTAAAAAATGTAGTACAAAAGATTTTATAGGAAATTTTTTTGTGGGATCCAATCCTATGAGTCAAAGGAACAACATAGGAAAAAATCCTAAGGATTTCAATCCTATAAAATTCCTTTGAATCAAAGAAGCCCTAACATGGATTTGTGATCCGAGATGGACATGCGGATGTCAGGGGATCAGCCGCCGGCAAACTGCAGGGTGTTGGGAGTGCCATTCATGGCGAAGCGACAGCTTGTTTGGGATGCAATGCATGTTGCTGCTACCTGGGGATGATGAAAATCCAAGTGGAGTCCGATGGGCAGAGTTTAGTCAGAGCCCTGAAATCCACCGAGTATGATCTCACACCGGAAGGAATCCTGTTTGCCCGTCGAAACTTCATTTCTAGTTGCTTTTCCTTTGCACCTCGTGAATGTAATAAATTACCCCATGCATTAGCTGCATTCGGTTCTAGAATGCCTGCTGCTGGATAGCGATGGGCTGAGGACTTACCTGACGATGTAAACATTCTTGAGGGCCAGCCGGAGCGCTGAGCGAGTGTGATGTATGGACCATCTCAATTCTCAACATGTATGAGGGAAAAAACATTTTCTTTAAGATGGGAAAAAACATTATTAGTTGATCCCCACAATTTTTGATTATCTCAAGATGTACATATGCCAAACGCATGACACCTCATCATAGCCCCACAACAATGTGCATGGAAATTTTATATTATATTATGTACTTATATTTAATTTAAAAATTAACTATAGAATAATCAAATACAATATATGATATGCATTTTCAATTTTAGTTGATACCCCCTCCATCCCACAATATAAGATGTTATTGCATCCAATATGTGAGTAAGTCGGATGCTTATTATGGACTGTAAGGAGTATATTATGAATTCAAATATTATGTTTCATACAATCAACTCTAATTAAAAATATTCCAATCAATTTTTGCAGCAACACAAGAGGTGTCATCTAGTTACTCCGGAAGGTAGTTGGCCCTTTCATAGAGGTCGGCCAGGAGCCCAGGACAGGCCGGCTGTGCGCTGAAAGGCAGTGAAGATGTTGAAAAAAATCAGTGCATGTATCGGCAAATGGCGACCTTAATCTTGATGATGCCCATAGGTCAGCCTGTCTGGTTTGGGGTCTTCATCAATATTAAGTTCTTTTTGCGGGGCATCAATTTAAGGTTAAGTAGTTGTTCAGATGAAGTTCAAGCAATGATGGAATATAGCTGCAAGAGGCGTCTAAAACGAAAATGCCTAGGAATCACATATATGCTAAACAGTATTATTTGTACATTTTTAGCAACAACCAAGTTCAACATGAATGGTGACTATGTACAATGATCAAAAGTTGCGAACAAAGCGAATATCCATTCCTGAGCCCAGTCTCATCTGCACCCGGTGAAGAGAAAATTCACAAAAAATACAAAACAAAATGAAAATTCCATTTTTTTGGCATGGAAGATAATTTGGTGCGCTCTAAATTTCAGATCATTTGGATATATGAGTAACTCTCAGCAAAAAAGACAAATTGGGTCAGAACAATACATGAACACAAAACCTTTCACAGATCTCAATTTTGTCTTTTTTGCCGAGAGCTACTCAATTGTCCAAATGAACTAAAATTTGGAGCACATCTCACACACCAAAAAACGATTGTTTTTTAATTTTTATTGTTTTTTTCTATTTTCTTTTCATCCTGGGTGTAGCTGAGCCTGGGCACCGAATTGCATCGTCTAGAATAACTCGATTTGTTTTATGAAAAACCTCATCGTGAGGGCAGGGGTTCTTGCGTTGCATTAAGAAGAAAAGAGATGGTCCAGTATATATGAACAGAATATTGAAAATGAAGAAATCTTTCCAAAGCTTCGAACATTTTTGTGAAGCATGAACATTTTTTTGTAAAATGTGAACAATTTATGAAACGTCGTACAATTTTTGAAAAATGCAAAAAAGAAAATTAAAATAAATGCAAACAAAATTTGAACATTTCAAAAATTTTCTAAATTTTACAATTAAAAGAAACAAAAAAGAAGAAAATGAAAAAAAGCAGAAAAAAATACAAACTGAAAAGGAAAAAAGGTTTGGGAATCTTCTAGAATGTTCCCTAAACCAGTATAATCAAGCTAGGAAGCTCGAGAAGGTTCCCAAAACCGTAATTGCCCAGTTCGCGTACTACAGGAGATGGCCGGCCCAACTGATCGCGCACCTGTGCGTTTCGTCGACCATGGATGAATAGGGTTTTCCTCGATGCAGAGAGCATCAAATATTATTTCCGGACTCATGCTTCCTGTGTCTCTCACGTGCCATCTGATCTGGGCTGGCCTGGAGGATATTCACCGCACTGTGATCTAAATAAACAATCAAAGCAAACCCTCTTGCAAACACAAGCCATCTCCCCCTAAAAAACATGAGCCATCTAAAATTGTCTTACAAAAAATGAGCCATAAAACAACCTTTGAAAAATTAATATGAGCATCTGTATCTGAACACATTCGTTGAATGGGTTAATGATGTTGATCAATATTTTTTGCAGAGTCACGCAAATTGATCATAAAAACATGGTCATATTTTTTTCGGGCAAATTTAACTCGACTGTGAATTTCACGGAATAGTGTCCAGTACTTTTACTGCCTCGTATCGTCTTATAGTTTGAATTGTCTATTTGCATGTGCATCTTGTTTTCCCTGAATACATAAAATCTACAGATGGTAGTAGCTTGCTAGAACCTATAGGTACATATCTATATCTATACCACTATATATATCTAGGTCTAGGAACACGTATCAAGCGTCAGATATCTCTGATCTACTCAAGGAACGGCATGCAGAAATCCAGAAGATTAGTCGTTCACGGAACAAAGCTGGTCATGCTATGCCAACAATTGGTCAAAAATGTTATCACTTAAGTAATGAATTG
>NC_041391.1:16617216-16653013 GCF_002162155.2 Triticum dicoccoides | reverse complement strand
AACAATTGGATGAAGGCGACCCGATGGTAGATACACGTCAAATCCGAGTGTTGCTGACCGTTGGATCTTCCCATTACTTCACTAGATTCTGCCACGTGTACTCTCTACAAGATTCTGTGGTTTGATTTAAGCCATATGGACATTAATTTTGCAAAACTTAAAGTACACTTCTACTTTATTCTAGACTCCTCCATACTCACACTCTCCTAAAAAAATTCTTGTCCAAACTATCATTCATTTTTACTCTTATTCAAGGTCATGTACTTTCATAAATCATACTTATCATTGCAGATAGAACACTAGCTTTATAATAGCCAGGATAGATACCTAGACAAAACACGCTCGATATATTTTTACGTGCTTTTGCATCTTATATGTCATGTATATGCCTCACAATTCCATTTGCATTTATAGTTAATACAATAACATATGTCTATCTCTGGTTGTAATTTGTTTATATGAGCACTGACGTGCTTTGCACTTATAACTTACTAGTAGGCTTAGTTTGGCTATGACTAGAACCTATAGGTACACTTAAGAATCTTGATTCATTATGGAAGAGATCGCAAAATAGTGTAAGGTTCCATAGGGAAAATAGTGTAAGATTCTATAGGGAAACATAGATCATATATAGTAGTAGTAAGTGTCGATAAATTACCATGTTTGCTGACCAAACCAACAAACTTGAGACACCATCTTTCCTTTTTTGGGTGTGTGCTCCGACCCGCTAGCTAGCAAACGTTTGCTGGCTAGTCGTGTCCTTTGTTTTGGCATATGTGTTGTTCATTTGCTAGGCAGGTCTACATAGACTTTTGATCCGTATTTTGCTTTTAATATAATGGATATGGATATATAGATAGAAGATACATAGATATATAGATAAAGTAGAATGGATAGATAGATAATAGATATAATAGATAGATAAATACATAGACTTTTGAGCGTGTAAAGGTCCAACCCGCCGCCCAACATGTCCATGTGGAGCTTCCACTGGAAGTTTCCATCCTCAATCGAAAGAGATACATCAATAAAGAAATATGTTTGCCCATCGCCATTGCTGCTCTATGTGTGCCACCTATAAATAGTGTATGGCAAGGTCGACAGAGCCATTCCAAGCAATGCATAGCATCCTCAGCAGCAACAACAACACAGGCCACAAAATCCCAATGTCATCCCCGCTGGAAATGGGTTCATCTTCAGCATTGGGAGAGAAACCACACATCGTGTGCCTGCCGGCGGCTGCGCAAGGGCACATCAACCCAATGCTCGATGTTGCCAAGATGCTCCACGCCCGCGGCTTCTACATCACCTTCGTCAACACCGAGTACGACCACGCCCGCCTTGTCCATGCGCATGGCGCGGCCGTGGTGGCCGGTGTCCCGGGGTTCCGCTTCGCCACCATTCCGGACGGCATGTCACGGTCCGACAACAACGTCACGCATGATGTCCCGTCAATCTGCAAGGCCATCACGGAGGTCTGCCTTGGGCCCTTCCGCCGCCTCCTCACGGAGCTCAACGACCCGGCAACGGGCCACCCACCCGTGACCGGCATCGTCTCCGACGTCGTGATGGACTTCTCCATGGAAGCAGCCAGGGAGCTCGGCCTCCCATATGTCCAGCTGTGGGCAACCAGCGCCGCCAGCTTTGTCGCTCTCCGGCACTGCCGCCTCCTCTTCAACCGTGGCCTCGCACCAATCAAGGACTTCAAGCAGCTGACGAACGAGTACCTTGACACGCCAGTGGAAGACTTGCCGGGCCTGCGTAACATGAGGTTCAGGGACTTCCCGACCTTCATACGCAGTCCGGCCCCGGATGACTACATGTTGCATTTCACGCTCGGGATTGTAGAGCGCGCGGTCAGCGCATCGGCACTGATCATCAACACCTTCGATGACCTCGAGGGAGAGGCGGTGGCGGCCATGGAGGCGCTCGGCCTGCCCAAGGTCTACACCATTGGCCCGCTCCCGCTGCTGGCGCCGAGCTCAAACATCAGCATGAGCTTGTGGAAGCAGGAGGAGGAGTGCCTGCCGTGGCTCGACGACAAGGAGCCTGGCTCCATTGTGTACGTGAACTTTGGCACCACCACCATAATGACCAATGAGCAGCTGGTAGAGTTCGCCTGGGGCCTAGCCTTGAGTGGCAAGCATTTCCTCTGGATCATCCGTCCTGGCCTCATCAGGGGCGACAGCGCGGTGCTCCCCCCGGAGTTCTCGGTCGAAACCGCCGAGTGTGGTCTCATTGCCCCATGGTGCCCACAACAGCAGGTGTTAAATCACCCGGCAGTGGGCGTGTTCCTGACACATTGCGGTTGGAACTCAACACTGGATAGCATGTGCGGCGGCGTGCCCGTCATCAGCTGGCCATTCTTCGCGGACCACCAGACCATCTGCCGGTACCAATGCACTGAATGGGGCGTTGGCATGGAGATCGACAACAATGTTCGGCGTGATGCCGTCGCAGGACTTATCACGGAGGTCATGGAGGGGCAGAATGGCAAGGTGATGAAGAAGAAGGCGCGGGAGTGGAGGGAGAAAGCGGTCAAGGCGACCAAGCCCGGCGGCTCGTCTCACCGCAACTTCGAAGAGTTGATCCATGAGGTGCTAGCTCCTACTCCTTGCCACTCTGCGTAAAGGAATAATGGTGTACCTGCTCCAATGTGTTCTTTTCTCAATCCCGGTTTTCAGAGGAGGCCGGAAAATCCCTTCTTTTGGAGGAGGCAGGAAGAAGCGGTTTTAAGAATATCTCGGTAATCATAGTAATTACCGCCCAATAAAATGAAATAAATTTTGAATTCAAAAACTTTGGTGCCAAAAATAAATGTAATTGGCCCATAGTTTTGCAATTAGTAGTTCTTGTCCTGGTGACCCGCCCACTTTGTTACTTCCCACAAGTTGATTCTAACCCGGTACCGGGCGTATGGACGAAAATGGCCACTACCACCGCGCCAAGGCCTGTGAAGTAGCAACGATTGCATACACACACCTTATTTAAACCTATTCAGAACTCAAATCAAAATTTGGTTGAAACTTTTTGGACGGTAACAGTAATTCTCAAAAGGGAATGCAAAAGCGGGAAACCAGACAGTTTTCGTAAAAACCGACCGGTAAAAAAACTGGACATGCTCCATGAGATAACTTATAAGGAGAACACACCATCGTGTTTTTAGCTACATCAGGGAGAGATGTGTGAGTGGGATTAATTATCCCGGTTTCAACGAGGTGTCAATGTTTTCGCTTAGCAATCCCATCTTGTTGGGGCGTGTGCATATGCCGCATCAAATAGTGTTGTGTTCATGGAGACGATGATACCCCCTCCCCCCAACCTCACCAATCGGATTGGATATCATGAACTTTTGTAATGAGATGCGTTTGGCCTGTGTTTGGAACGTGTATAGGACTTGCTCAACATCTGATTTCTGTTTGAAAGGTTTATGCAAGAGGAGGGTCCCTGTTGGACCGGACAAGTGGTACTCTCTCCATTCCCTTATACAAGGTCACTATGAAAAATACATTTTGCATCTATACAAGGCCACTAACAGTAATCGAGGCAAAAATTAATGATGTTTTCTCGTACTAGCAACTTGTTTAATCCTTGCATTCATGAAGTCATAATGACACTGTGCTACTTTCTTCTCATTCCTTCTTTGCATGCATGCAGGCGTATTAATGATCCCAGTTAGGCTGGTCGTAATGAGGAGTATCATATACTAGTATCACGCATATGATACTAGTGTATGATACTACTTCCGTAATGCATAGTATTATAAATTAGTATGTTAGGTTGCCTTATTAATTGCCATGCATGACACAAAGCAGTCCAACATTTAATATGATACGGTACCATGATATGATACTACATCCTCTCTTTCCTCATTTAATTGTGTGCCACATCATCTAAAAAGTCTAGTTGGCATGCATGATACCGCTTATAATACTTCCATTACGACCAGTCTAACGAAGAGAAAGTAGTCTTGTAAAGCAGTCATTAAATTTTACGTTGGTACATGTAATTTGAGTTTGTGGCCATGCTTTTTTGTGAGAAAACTTCCAACCTATTCATCTAGAATCATGGCAATACAACGAACACCAGAAATAAAAAAATGCATCCAGATCCGTAGACCACCTAGCGACGACTATAAGCACTGAAGTGAGCCGAAGGCACGCCGCCGTCATCGCCCCTCCGTCGGCGGACTCGGGCACAACTTGTTGTAGTAGACATTCGGGAAGTCGTCGTGCTAAGGCCTTATTGGAACAGCACCCCAAAACAGCAACCATCGTTGATGAAAAATAATGTAGATCGAAGGATCCAAACCGAAGACACACGAACGTAGACAGACAACGACGAGATCCGAGCAAATCCACCAAAGATAGATCTTTCGGAGACACACCTCCACAGCCCACCAACAATGCTAGATGCACCGCCGGAACGGGGCTAGGCGGGAAGACCTTTATTCCATCTTCAGGGAGCCGCCGCCGTCTCGCCTTCCCGAGCAGGAGACAAACCCTAGCAAGATTGAAAAAAAGATTAAAAACAGAGCCCTCCCGCCGGCCCTTGCCAGGATCCACCATGCCTCCATGGCCCTAGGGCCACCGGATATGAGGCGGACCTGTGCCGGCGCCAGCGAGAGGCACGAACCCTAACTTTCTTTCTTGAAGGAGGAGGAGGCGGCTATGGCTGGCTGCGGTTGGTTTATTTCCTTTCCGTTCCCTGTGAGTTTATGGCCTTGTATAAGGGAACCGTGTTACTCCCTCCATTCCGAATGTAGGGAGTAACACGGTTAGAGGCATAATAAGGGAGTTGATGAATTTTACCACATTGACACGAATCAGACAGATGAAGTGTCACTTACCACAGACGAACTTTTGCTGGAACAAATGACGCACTCAATTATGTTATTTTATCAATGACCAAGACGTTGGTGCCATTGACACAAAGAACTCCTAACGCTAGCTGAAGTTTCATGTGAACATGGTGCCGCCTACGACCAACGACAAGGAGTTAGCTAGAGGCTGCCGCTGCGAACAACCTTCTTTTTACCTCACCCTTCACATTGAAACATGAAGAGTGAAATTCCATGGAAAAATAAGATCATTATATACAGGTCTATAAATTCACAAGAGAATTTTGTGGATACTCGGAATGTGCAAAATATTCGTCAGTGCATGAGAAATATTTGAGCCAAGAAGTTTTAAATGGCCGAAAAGGGATTGGTGCAAACATTCCCCATTTGCTACCTCATCCTTGTCACCATTTATAGCCCGCGTGCACGACCAAATGGTCCAAGTCACTAGTAAGGTGATCTGTGGCCCCAGTTCCCATCATCATGTCCAGTGGAAGCAAAGTTGCCAATGCACTCAAATACTGATAGCCCGACCCCCGAGTCCCTCGCAGAGGCAACTCGGGCAACCCACGCCCCACCAGCCACCGGCCCTCTCCATCCTCCCCTCTCCCTCGCCGCCGTCGAGGATCTCTGCCGGGCGAAGCCCAAGCAGTGCCGGCGGTGGCGGGGACTCCCTTGCGCGTGGTTTCCTTGCATCCCTAGTGGTGGCACGGTTCCTGTCCGGCGGTGCTTCTGGTGGCGTGGTGCTTGAGACAAAGCTAGAACCTAAGATAATTTTAAACGCATAAATTAACTATTATAATTAAACTTTATACAGTTTGTCACTTAGTTAAACACCACTTTTTTCACTCTTACTAGAAGATATATGTCTTCAATAACAAATAGGGAGAGGCCCGAACTCATCAAGTTTTATGTACTTTTTAATTTGCACTAGTTTTCATACATTAAAATAGTTATCTCAACTTATTGTGTTACAACTTCCTTACCTTATGTTATGAATTATTCTTATCCATGTTTGGTATGAAGTGCTTATTTTTGAACTTGCGACTAATATAAGTTTCTCTCAGTCAAGGTCACATCTCTTATTAACACTAAGAGTTGGCTTGTTCGGTGGATGAACCTAATAAATTTAAGAAGGCACATTCTGCAACCAACATTGTTTTGAGAAACCATGATCGACATAATTTTGTTGTTATGCTGCTACCAGTGGGCTGTTGTTGTTCCAAGGTTTTGGTCGAAATATCTCTCTAACTTTGCATGGTGGTTCCAAGGTTTTGGTGGGGGTACCTCTAAATTATTGCGTGGTTGCCTGAGTGGGGTAGGGGCAACTTGTAAGAGAAAGCACTCCGCGCGATGTAATTCCTACTCATGTGCCCGCCACCCCGTGATTTCGCATGTTGCGCCGCTGGATCGCCTCCAGTACCTCCTCCTTGTTGGCTCTGTCTCACCGCCTCATCACTCCTCCCCCATTTCTAGGAGGGGTGTAGCTTGCTGCTCCCCTGTCGATCTCATCGTGCCACCATCACCGAGAGGAGCAAAGGTTGCTGCTCGCATCTGCGTCTCTACCACTAGATGTGGTTGTGGCCTGTCAGTGTTGTAGGCGAAGGACACGCGGACGACATCAACATGTGTGGAAAGGTGAACGATCAGTCGTCCTCTCACACTACTAGGGAAAAACCTATACACAGAATCTTACCAGCAGCGTGCTATAAAAAAAAGGCGCTGCTAATACTTAGCAGTAGGGCGCCCCAACAAGACGCACTGCTGAAACAAATTCAGTAGTAGCGCTGCCCCAAAAAGACGTGCTACTGCTATATTTGCCACGACCCTGCCGCCAAGCTAGTTATAGCAGCAACGCATTACTACAAAAAGCGCTACTGATACAGATCATAGCAATAGCGCCTTCTCTCAATACCCGCTACTACTAAGCTTACTACAAAATTTTAGTCCCACCTCGCTCCGCGAACAGGGTTTTTACCACCTTAAATATGTTAATTCTCAAACTATCACATCTACTTGGTCTTCATTGAACTCTTTGTGTAGAATTTGTGGCCGCAATATGAGTCTCTCCGGTTTCTAAACCGGTGAGGACTCATATTGACAATTCAGATTGTACACAAAAAGATCATTGATAAGCAATGTATTTTTGATGTATATTTTTACATGTTTACACATAGCAGTAGCGCGTTTTGGCCAAAACGCGCTACTATTAGGTCGTTCTGCAGTAGCGCGTTTTTCTACAGCGCGGTACTACTAAGCCATTCTATCTTCACCAAACGACCGCCCCTCATGCTCCTCTCTCCACTCACACCCACACTCACTGGATCTCCCCCTCAATCACCCCGCGCCAGCCCTCGCCCCGCCGGCCGTCGTCGCCTATCCCTCCTCCCTCTGCGCCGCCATCACCTCCTCCTCCTCCCTGTACTCAGTAATCCTTCACCGTCCGCCCTCCTCCCCGCCCCCTCCTCCTAGATCCCTCCTCCCTCCACTCCTCCGTTCACCGCCGGCCGGCCCCTCCTCGCTCCGCCTTCCTCCTCCGTCCTCCTTCCTCCTCCCTCCTCCATCCACAACCCCTCCTCCCTGCTACATTTAGAACATTTAGTTGATTTAGTAGGCTAGTTGATTTAGTTGATTTAGAATATTTTGATTTAGTTGATTTAGTAGGCTAGCTGATATGCAACATTTAGAGAGAGAGATATGATAGTCGATAGTTTTTAGTTGATATGATTAACTAATTAGTAAAAATTTAGACAGGGTTGATAGTTTTTAGTTGATATAAGCCTCTGGTCATATATAACACTTTGATATAGGATAGTTTCTAGGGTTTTTGTGTTCCTCACAGTAGTAATTTTTAGCCTATTTTAGGTGTTTTGAATAGAATAGGAAATTTTAGGTCTTTTGATTAGAAATTTTAGTAATGGAAATTTTTAGTTGGTAGAATTTGAAAAAATGGTCTGTACTTGTTATATTGTGAACTTAGGGCATATTTTTAGGGTTTAGTAAAATAAATAGTAATAGTGGATGATGATGTAGATGTTTTAGGTATAGAACATTTTGAATAGATGATGATGTAGATTTTTTAGTACAACTAGTTTATTTAGTGCTGCTCAAGAATTGCTCATATGATGTAGATATAAACATGTATATCTAGTGTTGCTCAAATATGATATGTGCTTGCCCAAGTGACCATGTTTGCAAGTAACAGCTCCGAGTGGCCTATGTTTTGCCGGAGTGTTGATTAATTTCTGTTCCGGTAAATTTCAGGCGCTCGATATGTCCCTTTTTAGCAAAGGTCATGCCAGATTTTTCCTCTGAAGTGGATCGTTAATCCTTTTCTAATATTGCTTTAGGAAAATGGCGACACCACCACCACCAGCACCACCATGTCGACTGTGCAAGTCAAGATGCACCAGTAGCCTTGCAACAGGCACATTGTTCGGCATCTACTTCCAGTCGAGTTTTCTTCCTGTGACCGTAACAAAATATATGGAACTTGTAACAACTATTTTGTTTTTAGTGTTATTCACAATAATGCATTGTGTATATATCATTTTGTATACACAGATCGTCCCATGCAATGTGAGGTTGGAATTCAACAAGCTGACCGGAGTGTAAGTGCATCTAGTGCACCTTAGTGGTTTTGGTGTATTGAAGACTTATAGGTTAAGGGACTGATGCGTTTGTGAGTGTACACAAGTCAATAAGTCTATGAGGAGTTTGATATTTATAGAGAAAGTCGACCCCTAAAAATGAAGTTCTTCGACTGAAGACTTTGGATTTTTGAAGACTTTATGAAGACTTTGAAAGTGAAGAAATTGGTGTGACCTTGAAGACTTGGCAATCATTCGAGGAACATGAAGCGTGAGGAGTTTGTTTTTTATTGTTTCATTTTCTCTTTCTTGAGTTATAGGAAACACCGTACTGTTAAATGGGATCGAGGAAATACTAAGGAAAAAATTCCATGTGATGCTCAACTCAAAATCCTACACCTACCAATCCCTTCGAGTGAAGCCATTGGAAATCGCATACAGTTCAGTCATATTCTTTAGTGACAGAGACGAAGTTCTTCTAGTCTCTGAGGAATTTGTTCTGACTGAGGAGTTAGGAATTCGCCACTGCGAATTGCCTACACAGTGAGGAACATGATAGCCCTGAGGAATATGATAGTCAAAATTCCGACCATTGCTGTGCTACGCGCCAGCTGTCCCAAAATATCTTACCACCTAACGGTCATATCAGACAAGGGCATTTATGTCTTATCATGTCGGGTTGCTCCCTAGGCTATAAATAGCCGCTCCCTACAACCACTAGCTGGTTGGCTGCTCTGAGAGAAACTGACACTTGTCATTTGAGAGCATCCCATCCTCCGAGGACTTTGAGCGAAAATCATCAAGTGAGGAAAACCCAAACCCAAACCTTCAAAACCCCAAAGTGATTGAGCATCACTAAAGAGATTGATCCTGCGTGGATCCGACGCTTGTTACCTTTGAAGACTGTGCTTCTTCCAGACGGTTAGGCGTCAAGGTCTAGAGCATCCAAGAGGAATTGTGGATTGCCGAGTGGCCAAGTTTGTGAAGGTTCGGAAGTCACCTGAAGACTTACCACGAGTGATTGGGCGAGGTCTGTGTGACTTTAGCTCAAGGAGAATACGGTGAGGACTGTGTGTTCGGGACTGTGTGTCCTCGAGTTTAAATACTCAGCCGCTCCAACCAGATGTACAACTGAAACATCAGTTGGAACTGGTCTACCAAATCATTGTCTTCACCGAGCTTACTGGTTCTATTTCCTCAACTCTTTCATTTCCTGATTTCTGTTGTTCTGTGCTTGTTCATATCTGTTTGAAGACTTTGACTGAAGACTTTCTCAATTTTCTCAGTTCAATTTCTTCAGTCTTTCCGTCTTCATCTTGTGTTATCATGTGCTTACGCTTTCTGTACTCTGTGCTTGTCTTCATTTTATCATGATGACTATGCGTGTGTTCTGCTATGTTTACCTTTGAGTACTTATTCCGCTGTAAGTAGTTCTTCATTTAGGAATTTCCTCACCAGCAAATTCCTCAGTGAAGAATTCATAAAAATCACCTATTCACCCCCCCTCTAGTCGATATAACGCACTTTCAATTGGTATCAGCGCAAGGTGCTCCCTTGTTCTGTGTGATTTTGGTTTAACCGCCTGGAGTTTTAGTTATGTCGACTGCAGGATTGAGGAACGTATCCTGCCCCATCTTTGACGGTCACGAGTATCCTCGGTGGAAGGCCATGATGAAGAAGCGACTCATGGCTATGGGCAGCAAACTGTGGACCGTCACTGAGATTGGTCTTACCGATCTATGCAAGATGGCGGAGGCTGATGACATTCGCAAGTACACTTTACTCAACCTTACAGCAAAGGATGTCATCTGCTCCTGTTTGTCCCAAAACCAGTTCAGGAACGTCATGCATCTCAATCACGCGAAGCTAATCTGGGACCGTCTCTCTGAGGTCTATGAAGTGTAGGAGATATGCCCTAGAGGCAATAATAAATGATATTATTTATCTCTGAGTTCATAATTATGTTTATGTTCCATGCTATAACTGCAATGATTCTCGAGTCTGCAATATCCACGAGGCTTGAAGGAAGACTCATATGCACGTGTGGAATAATAAACGGTAAGAAGTATTCCTAGTTTGGCCTCTAAGACTAGCTCAAGTGTTGCATGATGGTTCCGTTTTCTTGATCATGGGCATGTCTATGCCAGCAACTTTGAGGGCACAATGTTAAGAGAACATTTGTGTTGAATCGACCCGGTTTGATGTTATGCTATGAGATTCATTCGCACAAGTTAACGGTAAATAACACAGAGATGGTTAACGTTTGCATGATTCCTTAGACCATGAGAGTATCGAGTTTCTTCATGCTTGCTTCATGAACTTTGGGGTTTGTTAAACGTCATCCGTAAATGGGTGGCTATTACGGTGGCTTACGGGTTCATGGAAAAGTGTGTCAAGTAACTTGATAGCTCAAGATTGGGATTTGCTCCTCCAACCATGGAGAGATATTCTCGGCCCTCTCGGTGTTACGGTATCCATCATCGTCTGGCCAAACACAGTGTGATTTGATCACAGGGATGCCGGAACACGGAAACGAGAAAAGAGAACAAAACCAGTAACGAGGTAACTAGCATAGTGGACAAATTGTTGATCCACGGGGATGCAAGTAAATCTCACCTCGGTTCTATGTAACATATCGCGAAGCAACAGGAATAGCACACAGCAACTGGAGGTTCACTCGAGTATTCATTCGTGTGGGTATAGGGGTCAATATGGGTGTCCACGGCTCCGATGTTGATCATTGATCGGAAGGGATTCCGGGTCATGTCTATACTTCACCGAACCTATAGGGTCACACGCTTAAGGGTCATCTATCTGCTGAATACTAGACAGGGAGTCTGAGAGAAAATCACCGAAAAAAGTTTCGGACACCGGAATGGTTTCGGACAGCGGAATCGTACCGCAGAGAGAGGTCATCGGATGAGTTTCGGTGAAACTGAAAAGTTGTTTCAGGGGATACCGTTAAGTCAAATTGGTTTCGGCACATGCCTGATAATTCTTGGAGGGTGCCAGAATCATTCTGGAAGCTTTCTGGAATTTTCTGGGATAATAACCGGATATGCTCCGGGGCTGCCGGAACCACTTCAGATGTTTTTCGCAGATGAAATTCACTAATCTGAAATTGTTTCAGAACAAATCCAAAATCATTTTACTGGGTACTGGAATTATTCTAAGACCCACAGAAATATTTTCGGATTGAATGGACGCGAAAAATTGTCTTCATGAATAGTAAAAACGCATTCTTGTTTGCTTTGCGCAGATGAAAATCACTAAACCGAAATTGTTTCAGAACGTGTTGAAAATTATTTTTAGTGGGTAATAGAAATGTTCTGAGCCCACATAAATATTTTCAGTTCAAACGGACGCTAAAAAATGTCGTCATGAATAGTGAAAGTGCTTTTTGCTTGGCTTCTTGGAGAAGCCACCTTGAGGGCCTTTTGGTATTATCCCCTTGGCTTCTTGGAGAAGCCACCCTTGGGCTTGGCCTATAAATAGGGGTGGAGGGGGCTGCCTAAAGAAACATCCCTTCTCACATACAAGTGCCATGCATGATCTGGCTACTTCTCTCCCTCCCATGAAAAGAGTTTCGTAGAGCCGCAAGGCTGTCTGGGTTCCGGCAGGAACTAGTTCTGGACAGCGAAGCCCTGCCGGATAGATGACACCGTATGTGTGCAACTCTATAGAGAGATCGTAGTTTCGGTCTTAGTTCATGAGTGCCTCCCGAAGGGCTGTCCGTGTGACCGTCCGAGTTTTGAAGGTCCTCCCGAAGGGCCGTCCCAGTGACCGTTCGAGTTTTGAAGGTCCTCCCGAAGGGCTGTCCGCGACACCGTCCGGAGGGCTCTTCGACTGCCTCCCGGGGGGCTGTCTGAGGAGCAGATGAGGGTATACATCCTCGCGGTTGGGAGGTTGTAAATCCTAGCTGCGGGGATCTGCACCGCCGTTCGTCATCGACTCTACTTCCCGCTGCGCTACGAGTCGGTAACGAAAAAGATCAAACCATGTATGCAGTCTCCATAGTGGTCCTGGGCTGGTGCATAGGTCGGAAAATTTTTGTTTTCTGCTACGTTCCCCTACATGAAGGTCATCGAACTCGTCATGATCCTTGGTTTGAGGATTACAAGGAATCTCTCAATGCGATGACATTCGACTAGAGTCATCATCTTCTACCCCCTGCCTTATGGCAAACAATGCTAAGGTAACTGAATACTACCTGTCCGAGTCCAGTGATGATGAATCTGGAGATGAATTTGGACCTAGCTATGTCAAACTTGCCTCCCTTGCCACTAAACAACAAAGAGCTCTTGAAAAAGTTCAATACATGCTAAATAAGAGCGATGATATGTTGGGTGAAGAAATGGATCAGTCAAAAGCTTTGGCTGAAAGTCTTCAGAGACTTCAGTCCAAGTTTGACAACCTTCAAGGTCATCATAACACTCTCTTATCTGATCACGAGAAGCTTTCTTATGAATTTCTTCAAAGAAAGCAAGATCTTGAGAAGCTAAGAGTGAGTTATGAAGATCTTCAGAAGGAGCGCGATTCATTACTTGCTCAACAAATCAGCGCTACTCAGGAAGAATTTGTCCCTCCATGTCTGAAGTGCATGGAACGTGAATCTGCTAATTCTTCACCTGAATGTTCAAATGCTTCTAATGTTACAAATTCTTCACATGTCTCTACTATCACTAATTCCTCATCTGAGGCCATTGCTAGTATCACTGATGATGCATGGCTGAAGGAATTGTACATGACAGGCATGTATAAAAGCCTCAAAGGGCATCAGACTCTTTGTGATGTGCTTAAAAAGCAGATCCTCAATAGGAACCCTAGGAAATAGGGTATTGCCTGTGAGAGGAAACTCAATGTTGATAGAACATATTGGAAGCCTGAGCAGTACCCCAAAACCTCATGGGTTGCTGCAAAGGGACCTCCAGTTGATCCATCCAATTTATCTGGCTTTACATGTGAATCTCCTCATTCTTCTGATGAGTCATTTGACTCCAACTATAAACTGTTCAAAAATCAGAATGGTGAAGTATTTGCTAGATATGTTGGCACTAACTGCAGGAACGATTCCCCTATGAAGAAAATCTGGGTTCCCAAAAGTTGCCTTGAAAGTCTTCAGGTGAATGTCCTCATGACACCACCTGTGAAGAATAGGAACTCCAGATCAAATTCTTCATATGGACCAAATTCTTCATATGGATCAAATTCCTCAACAAGATCAAAATCCTCATATGATCATCATCGTGCTAACCCCTCTGTTTTGCAGGGTAGAGCTAAGGGCTATGAATATGAGCATTACTCTTCAAATCATTATGTTCATAAGTCCTCGAAGAATTTCTCTGCTTATTCATATGCTTACCCTAACCCCCTCTCATGTGAAATGAAGCGGACTGGCTTCTATGCCACCTTTCTCATATGGTGCTCGCAGAGTGATGAATTCTTTGCCACCCCTTCAGATGTGGGTGGTGAAGAAAAAGAACTAATCTCTTATGCAGGGCCAGGTCTCCAGACGTGCTCAAAACGTCTGAAGAATGTGCTGGAGACCTGAACAGTGCCTGAAAGGACGCAGGCTAATCATGAAGAAATGAATTATCATTTCTCACGTCCTCATACTTATTTATCCGTGCTATTGCTTGATGAAATTGATCTGATGATATTGATGTCATATTCTTCGCTGATGAAGTATATGAGTTCGTAAGTCGCACTAATTCATCTGCAGGATGATCAACCTAAAGCAAATGAGTGGGTCCTCGATAGTGGATGTACAAATCACATGACTGGTGACAATAATCTATTGATGGATGCTCCTTTATCACCTTCACATCTGAAGCATATCATCTTCGCTGACAAAGGCAAAAGTCAGGTGTTGGGTCTAGGTAAGGTTGCGATCTCAAAGGATAGACACATGGACAAAGTCATGCTTGTCGAATCCTTATGATACAACCTCATGTCCATCTCAATTCTTTGTGATCTCGATATGGTTGTTGTCTTTGGAAAATATCGTTGTGTTGTGATCATGGAAGCTGACCATTCCAGAGTCTTCGAAGGCTTTAGGAGAGGAGACTTGTACATTGTTGATTTCTCTACAGGACCACAACCGACCGTATGCCTACTTGCAAAAGCTTCAGAAGGCTATCTATGGCATCGATGACTTGGTCATGCAGGCATGAGGAATCTGCACACGCTTGCGAAGAAGAAGCATGCCATTGGCATTGAGAATGTCAAATTCCTCAAGGATCACTTATGCGGAGCTTGTGAAGCAGGAAAGATGACCAAGGCCAAGCATCTAGCAAAGACTATCATGACTACCACTCGACCATTTGAATTGCTTCACATGGATCTTTTTGGTCCCAATCATTATTCTGCAATTCTAAATGATGCATCTCTATATGGCTTTGTTATTGTCGATGATTATTCTCGTTACACATGGGTGCACATTGTCACTTACAAACATGAGGTGCAGGAAGTCTTCAAATGATTTTCCTCGAGGGCTTCACCCAACTTCGGTGTGAAGATCAAGCACATCAGAAGTGACAATGGGACTGAGTTCAAGAATTCCGGTCTTGATGACTATCTTGATGAACTTGGTATTACTCATGAGTTATCTGCTCCATATACTCCTCAGCAAAATGGCGTCGTGGAGCGCAAGAATAGTACCCTTGTTGAGATGGCTTGCACTATGCTTGACGAATACAAGACACCTCGTCGTTTCTAGATTGAGGCCATTGATACTGTGTGCCACATCATCAACAGGGTATATCTTCACAAATTCTTCAAGAAGACTGCCTATGAACTCCTCACTAACAAGAAACCCAACGTGAGTTACTTCAAAGTCTTCGGTGCTAAATGCTGGATTAGAGATCCTCATCACAATTCTAAATTTGCACCGAAAGCACATGAGGGTTTTATGCTTGGTTATGGGAAGGACTCGCACACCTACAGAGTTTTCAACAACGTTCTTCACAAAGTTGTTGAAACTGTAGATGTGCGGTTCGATGAGACTAATGGCTTGCAAAGAGAGCACCTACCTTCTGTGTTAGATGAACCAGCACCTGAAGAATCTATTAAGTTGAAGGCTACTGAGGATGTCATTCCCACCGAAGAATTTGCTGAAGAATTCATTCCAGAACGTGATGAACGTCGAGCTGGCGCACCTGAAGAAAATGGTTCTAAGGAAAATGCTCCTGAAGAGAATGCGGATCAAATTCCTCGAAGACAACCCGCTCATCTTCGTATTGCAAATGAAGTGCAAGTCGAGAAGATCATTGATGACATTGAAGCACCAGGTCCTCTCACACGCTCAAAAGCTTCACATTTGTCTAACTTTTGTGGGCACTTTGCTTTTGTCTCTATCATAGAGCCCACTAAGGTAGATAAAGCATTTCTGGAGCCTGAGTGGATTCAAGCTATGCAAGAAGAATTACATCAGTTCGAGCTCAACAACGTCTGGTAACTGGTCAAATGTCCAGATCCTCACAAGCACAACATTATTGGCACAAAGTGGATCTACCGCAAGAAGCAAGACGAAAATGGCCTTGTGGTGAGGAATAAGGCATGACTTGTAGCTCAAGGCTACACACATGTTGAAGGAATTGATTTCGATGAAACTTTTGCACCTGTGGCTAGACTTGAGGCTATTCGCATATTACTTGCTTATGCTAACCATCATAATATCACCTTATATCAAATGGATGTGAAAAGTGCATTCCTCAATGGTAAGCTTGAGGAAGAAGTATATGTTGCTCAACCCCCAGGTTTTGAAGATCCAAAGAATCCTGACAAAGTCTCCAGACTCAACAAGGCCCTGTATGGCCTCAAGCAAGCCCCTCGGGCGTGGTATGATACTTTGAAGGAATACCTCATGAAGAAAGGCTTCAAACCCGGTTCACTCGACCCAACTCTTTTCACTAAGTCTTATGATGATGAATTGTTTGTGTGCCAAATATATGTTGATGATATTATCTTTGGCTGTACTGATCTTTGTTATAGTGATGAATTTGCCTATATGATGAGTGAAGAATATCAAATGTCTATGATGGGAGAGTTAAAATTCTTTTTAGGTCTTCAAATTCGTCAACAGTGCAATGGGATATTCATATCTCAGGAGAAACACCTCAAGGACGTACTGAGGAAATTTGGCATGCAAGATTGCAAAGGGGTCAAAATTCCAATGCCCATAAATGGCCATCTATGCACTGATGAAAATGGTAAAGACTTCGATCAAAAGGTATACCGCTCCATGATTGGCTCTTTATTGTATCTATGTGCATCTAGGCCGGATATTATGCTTAGTGTTTGCATGTGTGCCCGATTTCAAGCTACACCGAAGGAATCACACCATAAGGCTGTGAAGCATATTCTTCGATATCTAGCTCACACACCAACACTTGGATTATGGTATCCCAAGGGCTCTTCAATTGATCTCATTGGATATTGAGACTCTGACTATGCTGGCGATCGCGTGGACCGCAAGTCAATGTCAGGCACATGCCATTTCCTCGGACGATCTTTGGTCTGTTGGTCCTCGAAGAAATAGAACTGCGTATCACTCTCAATTGCAGAAGCTGAGTACATTGCTGCTGGATCGTGCTGTGCTCAATTACTTTGGATGAAGCAAACACTCAAGGACTATGGCATCAACATGAAGAATGTGCCTCTCTACTGCGATAATGAGAGTGCTATCAAGATTGCGCATAACCCAGTTCAGCACTCAAAGACCAAGAACATCCAGATTCGTCATCATTTTCTTCATGATCATGTGTTGAAGGGCGACATCTCCATCGACCATGCAAGCACTGAAGATCAGCTAGCCGATATCTTCACTAAGCCCTTGGATGAGAAGATATTTAGCAAGTTGCGGTGTGAGCTAAATATCCTAGAATCTTCGGATGTTCTCTGAAATGGACACACATCCTAACACTTATGCTGACTTGATGACTTAGATGCGCAACACACGAAGTAACGTTTTCTTCAATCAATGAAGACTAACCCTCTAAGTGTGAAGAAATTAATGAAGAAATAGATTCTCAAAGCCCTATGACAGTTGTACGCGGTGTTTGAAATCAACTTTCTTATACGGTGGGTCACGCCACCAATCAAAGTTGAGAATCTTCAATTTTAGTTTTCCTTCGCTTTTGAAATTCCTCAGTTTTTTTAAATTCTTCAACTTCGCATTGTCTTCACTCTTTCCAATGTTGTTCTTCATTTGAAAAAATATATATGAGTTTTATGTCCTCTACAACATTCACTTATTGCTAATTCTTCAAGTTGATTTCTTCTTCTAAGTGAATGTGATCGGACCCTTCCCCTCTATGCTAAACTCAACCTAGTCTATTCACAAATTCTTCATGTGCATTCTATTTGAAACTCGTTCAAAATCTTCACTGTGTCCTTGACAGCTGAAGAAATTGCGAACGGAAATTTTAATATATCTGATCTGAATTTTCGGCTTTGCCACTCAAACCGTTCCGCATCCCACGACAATACTTATCTATTCACCCACGATCCTACATGATCGCCACCTCTCAGTACGTGGGTGACACATATCAAGCGAATGAGAATGGCCAGGGGCACGTTCGTCCGATTTCCTCGGGCGTACAACTTTTCACTGCCACTATAAATACCCCTGCCTCTTCCTCACTTCTCTTTTACTCCGCCCGCTCTCACTCCCGCTCGAGCTCCCCAAACCCTAGCGCCGCTGCTACTTCGTCATCGTCGGTGAGGAAGAGCTTCACTGCCTCGACCTCGTCGCCGTCGTACTCGCGCCGGTTGCGGATTTCTTCACTCCGCCGCCGCCGTAGCCGTCTTCCTCTGCCATGTTAGGGCGTGGAAGATCTGAACTGACGAACTTCACATCTACACTTCTCAGTTCGTCGTGTTTTTCATCTTGGGTAATTAAAAGTTACTTTTCCTACCCTCTTTGATTCTTTTGTTTTCTTGAAAATCTTCAAAGGTGTTTATTCTTCAAATCTTCACACACATGAACACCTCACATGTCATCGGCTCTTGATTCGTTTCTCTAAGCAATGTTTTTCTTCAAGATTCCTCAATTGTATGGATTTTTGATCTATACAACTCTGGAACCTAAGACAAAGAACGCTTAGTGAAATTCCTCAAGACTCATCTGGTCCAATTCCTCAAACCTATTCATTTTTTAAAAACCTTCTGAGAACGCATATGACCTCTCCAAAATTCCTCGCAACTATACTCTGTTGACAGGTACAAATGTCTACTGCTGAATCACTAGGTTCTCATCAACTTAACTCTTTGCAGCGTTCCTCGAAGAAAAGTTGCACACCTCTTCAGAAACCTCAGTTGTTCATATTCCTCAGCTGAAGAAAATGGTTGATAAGAAGCCACAGAAGGGAGGAAAGAGGCCTGAGGTCAATACTGCGGTTGAAATCCCTAAGGACATTTATGCTGGATACTGCACTCCTGATGAGGCCAAGTTTGGCAAGGAGGACAAGAATCAGCGCAAGGTGCGCATACAACGGATAGAGAGGAGATGAGCACGAGAATGGAGGGAGTACATGTATGTTACTCCCAAGTATATAAAGAAATTCGCGCTCAACCCTCCATGCTCAAGACCTTCATTGGCACCAGGCCAACTGGCAGATCCCACCAGCCTCAAGTGCGGTGAGGACTATGCTAATGAATGGGCAAAGCGCCAGGCCAAACTGGCCAAGCAAGCAAATGAAGCAGTGAAGAAATTCAATGAAGACTCTGCTGCTGCCGCTGCCTCTGCTGAGGCCTTTGCTAGTCAGCCGAAGAAGGCGATGGCTAAGAAGCCTGCTCATAAGTCAAGCGCTTCTCCCTTAATGCCCTCACAGCTAAGCTCCTCAGCAATGCCCTCAAGGCCAGATTCTTCAAAGCCCTCACGGCCAATTCCTCAGTCTGCTCCTCCTCCTCCAAAGTCCTCAGCTCCTCCGACAAAGTCTTCAGCTGCTCTGACCAGATCCTCGGCACCTGTGCATCTCTCCACATGCCAACGGACCCAAGGCATCTCAATTGCCTCAGGAGCATCTGCAAGTTCCTCAGCTGCACCAAAATCTTCAGCTGGCTCCTCTCTGCTGAAGAAAAAGGCCACTGCTGGACGAGGCCTTCGACCAAGTCCTCACAAGAAGCAGGTCACCTTCCAAGTGCCCTCTGTGATGATCAGGCTGATGATGAAGAACTTGCCGAAATCATCAGAGACAGGCAAGCCAGGGCCGCTAGAGCCAAAGGCAGCAATGTGCCACTGCTATTGGATCCAAAGTTGATCCTTGACTTCATTGACTTATGGCACAAGGACCCTAACACGCCATTGCCGGAGATGAACCTCACTCCTGGCCAAAGTCATGTTCTTACTTCCTTTATTGAGGAAGAAAAGTGGAAATTTGAACAAGACAGAAGACTGAAGAAATCACAATACAAGAAGCAGCGCTATCTCAAGGACAATGTCCTCACTCTCACTCCTGACCAACTCATTGCTTTGCAAGATGAAATCAAGCAATTGAGTGATGAATTCGATCGCTACTATCCTGATTGGAAGGGCACCAAGGTGCGGTTCGTCAATCTGGCGAAGAAATTCACTTCAAGTGCTTCTCCTCTTGTGCACGTTGAAGTTCCTCAGGCTGAAGCATCTGCTCAGCCTACTAAAGAACATGCCGGCACCGCTAATGACAATCAGGCTGCTGAAGAAAATCAGAGTACCAGGGCTGATGACTCCATTCCAGTCGCTGAAGAAATTGCCAGGGTATCCACTAGTGGTGCGCATGAAGAAAGTGAAGAAGTCAGAGCAACTGCATCAGTTGCGCCTGAAGAAACTGAACCCAAGTCCTCTGCACCTCCTGCGCCTACACCAGCTCCGATCCTTCCATCTGCATCAGATGCGAAGAAGACCAAGGCTGTCGAGCGTGCAATTGTGAAGAAAAGGAAGGCATCAACTTCATCAAATTCTTCAGATCCGAAGAAGATGAAGCCACTGACTAGCTCTATTGACAACCCAATTGATGTCGTTCCAGTCTCCATCATGCCATCAAAGGACCTTGTTCTTTTTGGTGAAGATTATGTGATTCCCAATGAATCTGATGAAGAAACTCCTTCTGCTGCTTCGACCGAGCAGTTGGACGAAGAAATCGAAGTGGATGAAATCCCTTCAACCCCAGTCATTTCCTCACCTATGCCTCAGTTCACTGCTGAAGAGGCAGGTGTTGAAGAAATGGAAGATGAGGATGTGGACATTGACTGTACCACTCCTGTGCTCAATGATGAGTTTTGGGACAGTTAGCACCCCAACTCTCCAATGTCCACTCTGCTCCAAGAAATTCCTCAGTCCCCTGCTGCTACTGAAGTGCAAACTGGATCTAAAGAACCTCATGCAACCCGGCCTGTCCATGAAGAAATTCCAGCCACTAGTGCTGAAGAAATTGTAAATGAAGAATTCAAGACCCAGGCTGAAGCTGAAGCAGAGCCTGAAATTCCTCAGCCTGAGGAACCCGTGATTGCGATTCCTGAAGTGGTGATGCAATTGACTGACACTCCTCAGCCCAAGCCAAAGGATCCCTTCTCAAAGAAGCAAAAATTCAAGGCTGATTATTTCTTCGGCGAGTGTGTGTTCTTCACTGAATTCAACCCATATGACAATGTTCGTCTTAGAAGGAAGCGTTTCTGGACTGCCAGCCAGGCCAACTTCTATTTTTCAGTACTCTTCAACAAGGACAAAGTCTTCGACCACAAGCATATTCCTCACGTGGACATGGAATCAATGCCTTGCTTCTCTCCGTCCTCAGCATGCTTCATGATGCAGGCTTGCTCAACTTCTGCTCTGACAAAGTTGATTGGAATGAAGAGCTTATTCTTCAGTTCTACGCAACTCTACATATCACAGGTGATGCTGCTAACATCAACTCATGGGTGTTGGACTGGATAACTGAAAACACTCATTACAAGGCACCTGCCTCTGAATTGCTTTGTGCCTTACCAATCAGTCCTCCACCTGATGGTGCTCGTTGTCTATATGATGAGCCTGAACTCACTGCTCACTATATGCAAGTGCTCATGAAGCCTCTGAAGCCTGGTCAAGCCCCAAGGACCAAATTCCTCATGAAGGAATTACTCTATGTGCCTAGAACCATCTACCGCATTTCGACGAAGACCACGAGTCCTATCAAAGGCCATGATTCATCTGATGAAGAAGTTATCGGGATGATGAAGAATATGCTTTTCAACATAATGCATGGCATCCCCATAAACTATCATGATTTCTTCATGAGGACTCTGGAAAATGTTGCACTTTCACCTTTTGAGCTGAAGCCTTACGCACCGTGGATCATGAGATTCTTTAGAACAAGGTATTCACTCAACTACAAGGCTGATTTTCAGAATCACCTCAGCTACTTGCCCCCTATTGAAGTCCTCAAGCGGACAATTTCCTCATCTGATGAGAAGGGCAAGTCACCAGCCGTAATCGATGAAGGCATTCGTCCATTGGATGGTCAGTTCCGCAAAGCTAGATCTTACTCCACCAATGATGACTCTGCCACTCATGATTCTGCTGCCAATGCTACCAAGTCAAGTCCTCAAGATACTGCTCCTCGTGTGATGACTGACCGTGAACTGCTTATAAGTCTTCACCAGAAGATGGATCGAAACCACAAATGGGTTAAGCGTCAGTTTGGCTCTATTCTTCACAACATGACTTCTACACATAATGAAGTGAAGAAAAACCATTACTACCTCCATGAAGTGTTTGATCGCACCTGGGCTATTCTGTCACATCTATATGGTGAAGAAGATCTAAAGCAAATGGGCTTCAAGGAAGACTTTGACTGGTCTGCTCCTCCATCGAAGAAACTCAAGAAGGTCAAGATTCCTCCCTTGGTCGCCAGTTCATATTCTTCATCGCGCGACACAGACGAGTATGAAGACTTGGACGACACTGCAGCAGGCCCTACAATGACTCAAGACCCTGACAACGCTAGCGCTCCTCCATCGTCATGATATTCTTCAGGGGCGTTAGTCCTCAGTTTCAACCCTTTTGGTCATTCGATGACAAAGGGGGAGAAATTTGAGTTAGTCTTCAAGCGGGTCTATCTTATATGGGTGTTTTTTTTCTAAGTTACAACTCTTGTTCTTTTGATGACTTTGCTGGATCGAGTTGTAATTTTAACTTTATGGTGGCCTGATACTTTTGTTGTGTTCTTCTGCATGCTTATTCCTCATTAATATTAATGCACGCATGCTGAATTACATCAGTCACCATATTTCATGATGCATTTCAAATTCTTCATATTATATGTCAAATGCGTGTATGAATTACAAGATATGGGGGAGATCTCCATGATTATACTCTTCAAGTGTGCATTGCTTCAAAAGCAAATTCCTCACTATGCACATCTTCAGGGGGAGTTCTTCTATATCTTGCAATCAAATTCCTCAACATCAGTATTTACACTTCATATGTTTATCCCCGTTGAAAAACTTAACCTATATTGTCATCAATCACCAAAAAGGGGGAGATTGTAAGTGCATCTAGTGCCCCTTAGTGGTTTTGGTGTATTGAAGACTTATATGTTAAGGGACTGGTGCGTTTGTGAGTGTACACAGGTCTATAAGTCTATGAGGAGTTTATATTTACAGAGAAAGTCGACCCCTAAAAATGAAGTTCTTCGACTAAAGACTTTGGATTTTTGAAGACTTTATGAAGACTTTGAAAGTGAAGAAATTGGTGTGACCTTGAAGACTTGGCAATCATTCGAGGAATGCAAAGCGTGAAGACTTTGTTTTTTATTGTTTCATTTTCTCTTTCTTGAGTTATAGGAAACACCGTACTGTTAAAGGGGTCGAGGAAATACTAAGGAAAAAAATCCATGTGATGATCAACTCAAAATCCTACACCTACCAATCCCTTCGAGTGAAGCCATTGGAAATCTCATACAGTTCAGTCATATTCTTCAGTGACAGAGACGAAGTTCTTCTGGTCTCTGAGGAATTTGTTTTGACTGAGGAGTTAGGAATTCGCCAGTGCAAATTGCCTACACAGTGAGGAACATGATAGCCCTGAGGAATTTGATAGTCAAAATTCTGACCATTGCTGTGCTACGCACCAGCTGTCCCAAAATATCTTACCACCTAACGGTCATATCAGACAAGGGCCTTTATGTCTTATCATGTCGGGTTGCTGCCTAGGCTATAAATAGCCGCCCCTACAATCACTAGCTGGTTGGCTGCTCCGAGAGAAACTGACACTTGTCATTTGAGAGCATCCCGTCCTCCAAGGACTTTGAGTGAAAATCATCAAGTGAGGAAAACCCAAACCCCAACCTTCAAAACCCCAAAGTGATTGAGCATCACTGAAGAGATTGATCCGGCGTGGATCTGATGCTTGTTACCTTTGAAGACTGTGCTTCCTCTAGACGGTTAGGCGTCAAGGTCTAGAGCATCCAAGAGGAATTGTGGATTGCCGAGTGACCAAGTTTGTGAAGGTCCAGAAGTCACCTGAAGACTTACCACGAGTGATTGGGCGAGGTCTGTGTGACTTTAGCTCAAGGAGAATACGGTGAGGACTGTGTGTCCGGGACTGTGTGTCCTCGAGTTTAAATACTTAGCCGCTCCGACCAGATGTACAACTGAGACAACAGTTGGAATTGGTCTACCAAATCATTGTCTTCACCGAGCTTACTAGTTCTATTTCCTCAACTCTTTCATTTCCTCATTTCTGTTGTTCTGTGCTTGTTCATATCTGTTTGAAGACTTTGACTGCAAACTTTCTCAATTTCCTCAGTTCAATTTCTTCAGTCTGTCCGTCTTCATCTTGTGTTATCCTGTGCTTACGCTTTCTGTACTCTGTGCTTGTCTTCATTTCATCATGATGACTATGCGTGTGTTATGCTATGTTTACCTTTGAGTACTTATTCCACTGCAAGTAGTTCTTCATTTAGGATTTTCTTCACCAGCAAATTCCTCAGTGAAGAATTCATAAAAATCACCTATTCACCCCCCTCTAGTCGATATAACGCACTTTCACAGAGACACTGTGACCTTTGAGGCTCCTGGGGGCCCCTACACTATGGAGGTTGAGAAAGGACGAAACATGTCACAGATTGGAGGATATGGATGGAACCGTTTCATCTCCCACATGGGTATCACTGGTGGTGAGTTGATCAGCTTCTCAGAGCAAAAAGACCTAGCTGGCCGTCATTTATCTCAACACGGATGAAGATGATGAGGACCCACTTGATGAAGCCATCTATACTCGAAGAATAAGGCTGAGCGAGGACGAGGTGTGCAACCTATGGGACGTAATTCCGCCGCGTGCTAACTTTGTCGGGGTGCCATTGGTGACCCGCCTGACAACTCTCATGGTTGAGCGGCATGTTATGGTATGTTATACTTAGTGTACAATCCGATTACATGCTTACTTAGTAGAATTCAAGCTTAGTAGAAATGTAGTACTGTTTTTGATAGTGTAGAAACATATGCTTAGTAGAAATATATTTGCTAGAGTATGTGCGAGGCTACTTATTAATTGATATGTTTTTCTTATTCAGAAATTTCCACAGAGCCTATCTGTGAGTTGTGGTATCGAGCCTGATGAATAAGGCTATGCTGGAATACACCTTACCGCAAGGGGCTCCGTCACCACCTGTGCGTACAGCGTGGACACGGACGGTCGCACACACTTCAACTCGGTTGGGTGGAAGAACTTCCTTGTTGGCAAGAATCTTCATGTTAGATAGACCATCCTAATTACTATCAGGAACACCCACCGCCATGGCTTGAGGATGATGGTCGTCATCGATATCATCTAGAACTACATATGTGTGTGGCTTTATGACTACCCCTAGTAGACTGCTATATGATGTATGACTACCTAGTACTGCTTATCATATATGCTCCTGTATGAACCATATATGTGTGTGAGGATGCATGTTGACTATATATGAGTACCTATAATGCTTACTGATATTGTATGACTACTGTATGACTATATGGTATTGTGGTTAATGATATTGTTATCTGGTATATGTAAAATTGCAGTTTATTGAAATGGGGTACTGTTCTAGATCGATAGGAAGCAGGGACAAAAATGTTGAAAGATATAGTAGTAGCGCGGGCAAAGAAAAGCGCTACAGCTACTTAATAGTAGCGCTTATTGGAAAACCCCTACTGATATAGTCAATACTAGTAGCGCGTGTACATAGAGCGCTACTACTATCTGTTAACTGTAGCGCCTTATGTGTAGCGCGGCCACCCGCGCTACTGATAGCGTTAAAACGCGCGCTACTAGTAGGGTTTTACCTAGTAGTGTCATGCTCAATCCATACACGTGTGGAGGTAGATAAACACCACCAATATATGGGGCACTACATGCTCCACAGCCCAGCCTTGCGAAAGTCCTTTTTATGAAGGGAAAAGCTACGCATTGTACTGTTCTCCGATCTCCACCTGTAAATATCGAATCTGAACAGGGTTTTCTGTTGTTTCTTTCATGCAAAAAACCCCATCGCCCCCACTGCGTTGCTTCCTCTCTCATGCATATCCCACCCTGATCTCTCTCTCTCTCTCTCTCTCTCTCATCGCCTCGACCTCATGTTCTCCGACATGGATATGAAATTGCTCTAGGGGCTAATTGGTGTTTGCATCCATCACAAAAAGAGAGAGAAAGAATTGGTGTACACCCAATACAATTGTTGCAAGTTGGATGCTTCGGAGTTTAGCAGGGAATAGCTATGGTAGGCATGCCCGAAGTCACCTTCCTATTCACCCCTGACTCTAGCTAGATACATTCCTCCTCTCGATATATCGGTTTATGGGCTCCCTAATGCGTGTTTCACTCTGGGTTGGGCCATTAGAGTGGAAGTAATGATGGTCATAACAATCTGTTCTACGTGGAGTAGTCTGGATTCGTCCTCAAGGAGTTATAATTAGTGACATCATCATTATTGCGTATGGATGTTTACACTTCATGAAAAAGAAAATAACACAAAAGCATAGGCATTGTGCTCTTCAATTTGATATGAAGAAGGCCTATGACCAGGTCGAGTGGTCTATAAAAAACACACATATAAATAAACTCATATATTCCAGGAAGCACCACATATTAAATCACAATAAGTAGCACAGAACAATCTAATGACCATATCTCATATCCATACTACCACATATCCCGACATAGACTCATAGAAGCACATATAGATAGTCTATTGAAGCAACAAGTCATGACCAACAAGCATACAAACAAGCATACGTGACATAAGGGATTCTTGGCCAACAAGCATAAGTAAGATAAGAGTTCATGGCCAACAAGCACAACACACTCTCGGAGTAGAAGATTAGCTCTGTGGACACGAGCTCTAGATATGCTTCGTCGTAGCATTCAAACTTTGCCGGAGCATCTGCAAAATCATTGTAGCAAGCAATTTCATCGGATAATGGTGTTGGCTATGTATTATAGAAAAAACTAACATTCGCCCCAATGTACTAACCTTGCACACGATAACAACAACACCACAATGAAGACGAACTAGACAAAATTTATCAAGTTCTTCAGCCCACCAAACCAGATTTGACATGCACCCTTGCCTACTCCAACATTGCTCTTCGCTCTGGGCATGAACTTGGAGTAATGATCCTCTGCCTCCTCCCTAGTGTTAAAACTTTCAAAGCAGCTAGCCATGTAATGGTGCACTTGTTCATGGCATGTCTACCATGAATCATACACTCCTGGACACCTCCCTATGTAAACCACATACCACTTCATCTAGCAAGACAGAAGAACAAGATTTGAACAAGCAGGAGAAGCAATATAAGGTTAGAAGAAAATGGAACATAAGCAATAATGATTCATATAGCCAAAAGCAATCATGTTGTTTAACTATGTGAATGATGTTGAGAGTTGGTCATATTGAAAGTATGAACCCCAGGCCTTGTTTCCAAGCATTGAGACATTGTTGTACCCACTTTTGTTACTTGTTAGCTTGTTGTCCGTATTTATTCAAATTACACAAAGCTATTTCTATCATCCATATTACACATATATCATCATCTCTTCCCTGAACTACTGCAATATACAATTGACAGTTGTATTAGGTGTGTTGGGGGATACGAGAGACTTCATTTATCTTGATTGTAGGGTTGTTTGAGAGGGATCATTTTATACACCTCCCGGGGATTGATAAATCTTAGGTCATCGGATTAAGGGAAATTTGTTGCTGTCCTATGATACTCTACGCCTGGAGGCCAAACAAAGTCTTCGAGAATAGAAGTGTGTAGAAGACATCACTCTACAGTTCCATAAAGTGGTTTCGTTCTTGGAAGGAAAAAAACATATCGCAGCCCGAGATAAACGGCGACGACATCCTTCTAACCCCCACACCTAGTGTTCTTTTATGGCAATGGCAGTCCTCCATGTCTGAACCGGTCAACCCTCAAAATCCCCTATGCATGAGACCATCCGAGGCCTTGCCGTAGTCATCGCGCCTTGCTGTGCTCGTTGTCGTGGTTCTAAGTCTGACAGTAGTGTAGGGGGGTAGGTATGGAGAGGCAAGATCCTAGCTATGGAGTAGTTGTATACGCAAGGGATTTACGAGTTCAGGCCCTTCTTAGAGGAAGTAACAGCCCTACGTCTCGGAGCCCGGAGGCGGTCGACTGGATTATATGCGTATGAGTTACAGGGGTGCGAACCCTTTACACTGAGGAGGGGGTGGCTTATATAGAGTCCGCCAGACCCCTCCGGCCCTTAGTTATGCAGGGTTTAAGATACATTAAGATCGGGCGTTACTGGTAACGCTATACATAAAGTGCTATGATGACCATAAAAGCTACTTAATGACCGACCGTTTGCGTGCAGAGTGACTTTAGATCTCCTGGCTGTCGAGTGGTTGGCTTCATGGTCGAGTGTCTTCGAGTCAGTCGAGTGGAACACTTCTGAGTCGATTGACAGGTGGTTTTTTCTAGAGATGTCCTTGGGTAGGGTAGTTTGGACAGGTCCATGACCCTACCCTAGGTACATAGCCGCGGTGCTACCGCCTTTGGACTAGGCGCTATCGCAGAATCGACTGACGGGAAACAATATTTTTTATTTCTTTGTTTTTTTTTCTTTTTTTGTATCAAACATAGCACAAATTAGTAATATCATCACATATATCAATATTGCTCAACTAAATCAGCAATATCATTTTTAAAACAAAAAAAAATTGTAGATGCAACTCACCTAGGGTTGGCGGTGGCGGCCGGAGCTCCAGGGGCGGCTCTCGGAGGCAGTGCTGGGCGCAGGGTTGTGGAGCCGATGGGTGGCGACGGTGGAAGGGACGCGGCGGCGACGGAGGGTGAGTGGGACGCACGCGAGGATATAGATTTGCGAAGAATAGGTTGCGCAGGTGAGGATTTGGGGAAATTTCCCTAAGTCCAGGCACCAGTTCTTTGCGGAGCACCACTATTTGCCGAGTGAAGCAAATCGGGCACTCGACAAACTTTTTTCATTTTCTTTGTTCCTTTATTTATTTGCTTGTTTCCTTTCTTTATTTTCTTTGCTTCTTTGTTACTTCCATTGTTCTTTATTTTCTTTGCTTCTTTGAATTTTCGACATTAAAATGCAAAAAATGCACTTATATGGTTAACTATAGCAGACATATCCCCAAAAAGGCCAAAATTGATATGTGTGATGTCACGGAGTGTGTTGAGCGTAGAAAAAAAATTAAGTTTATGTATGATACATGTGGATTTACACTCGGCAAACGACCAAAAACTCAGCGTACATGATTTTTTCCGTAGTGATGAGAAATACCTTTATGTTGCTCTAAGTTTTTTGGGTGATGTGAAACGAAAATCCTCCACCTACGGGTAAGAAAAATTACGTTGGCGTAGGAAAGCTCGATGAGAAATATCTTTTCGGTGTACACGATTTCTTCTGTAGTGATGAGGATATTGGAGAATGAGCAACTACATTCATAGAAGGGCCAAAGGCCAATACATATACATGTGTATGGTAAAGTGCAAGAGACCTCTTATACAATGGGGATAAAGCGAAAAGGGCTATACACATCTAACACCCCCCCCCTCAAACTCATGGTGGATCGACAACACTGAGTTTGGAGAGAAGAAAACTATGCTGCGCTCGAGTCTGTGCCTTCGTGAAGAAGTCTGCCAAGTGTAACTCAGAGGGCACATAGTGAAGAGCGAGAGTCTGATCCTGCACAGCAGCACGCACAAAGTGGGCATCCACACCGATGTGCTTGGTGAGCTCATGCTTCACCGGGTCACGCGCAATACTGATAGCGCTAGTACTGTCTGACAATAAGAGAGTCGAGGTAGTAGCAGATACACCAAAATCCTCAAGTAGCCACCGTAACCAGATCACCTTAGCCATCAGCATAGCCATGGCTCGCAACTTAGCCTCTGTACTCGAGCCAGAAACTGCAGTCTGTTTCTTTGTCTTCCAGGCAATAAGAGAGCCACCAAGAAAGACACAATAAGCAGACAACGAGCGTCGATCAGAGGGATCACTAGCCCAGGTAGCATCAGAGTAGGCCTGGAGGTCAAGAGAGCTGGAGCGGGGAAAGAAAAGGCGCTGAGAGATCGTGCCATGAAGATATCATAGAACATGGAGGAGATGACTATAGTGGACAAAGGTGGGGGCTGAAACGAACTGACTCAGTATATGGACAAGATAGGAGATGTCAGGACACGTAACAGCAAGATAGACAAGACTGCCAAAAAGGTGACGATAGCGAGTGGGATTAGGAAGAGGGTCACCATCAGAGGAACGAAGCTGAAAGTTGAGCTCCATGGGAGTCTTAACTATGCGCTCATCACCAAGAGCAGCGCGAGCAAGAAGATCCTGAATATATTTTTCTTGGGAGATGTAGAAACCATCAGAGGTGGAGGAGATCTCAATCCCAAGAAAGTAGCGAAGTGGACCAAGATCAGTCATGAGAAACTCGTCGCGAAGGAGAGCCTTAACAAAGGCAATGTAAACAGAGTCATCACCAGTGATGATCATGTAATCAACAAAGAGAAGGAGAAGAGTCCGACCACAAGGAGACATGTGAACAAACAACATGGGATCATGATCACTGGGCAAGAAACCAGCGGTAGTCACTGTCGTGGTTCTAAGTCTGACAGTAGAATGGGGGGTAGGTATGGAGAGGTAAGATCCTAGCTATGGAGTAGTTGTACACACGAGTGTTTAGCGAGTTCAGGCCCTTCTCCGAGGAAGTAACAGCCCTACGTCTCGGAGCCCGGAGGCGGTCGACTGATTTCTGTGTATCTGAGTTACAGGGGTGCGAACCCTTCTACCAGTGGAGGGGGGTGGCTTATATAGAGGACGCCAGGACCCCAGCCATCCCACGTAGCAGAGGATTAAAGTACATTAAGGCCGGGTGTTACTGGTAAAGCTCTACTTAAAGTGTCATCATGGCCATTAAGACTACTTAATTACAGACCGTTTGGATGCAGAGTAGATCCTAAACTCCTGATGGTCGAGTGGGTCTTGATGGTCGAGTGTCTTCAGGTTTGTCGAGTGTCTTCCAGCCGGTCGAGTGGAGTCTCTCTTGGTCGACTGGAAGGTAACTTCATCTAAGGATATCCTTGGGCATGGAATCCTAGATAGGTCTATGACCCTACCCTAGGTACATATCCTCATCATTAGCCCCCGAATGGGTCGAGGTTCGAGTGAGGAAGGAGTTGATGATTTTCTCCGACTCATTTCTTGCGCTTTGATTGTGTCGTATCTTGGATTGGTGATTTTTCTTTCGGTGTTGGCGTCAACTTTTACTTCAGTCGCCTTGGTCCATTCTTATCTTATGTCGAGTGAACTTTTGAACTTTGGAGAACTTCCGAGCGACGTATCGCGGGAAAGATATTGTCTGACAGATTGATCTGCTGCTAGCGGATTTTGCAGGATCCGAAATTTGGGAAGCGCGCGAAGCGGGGCGGTCCGCGGCAATCGGACGGGATAAGGCGTGGATGCCTCGATTTTCGCACCGCCTTTTTCACCACGTATCATGCGTGCGCGACTGTTTCGGGATGTGACAGGATCGCTCGGACCCACTCGTCAGCCACTCGGGAACTCCCTTATATAAAGCGCCGAGGAAGGGTTTTTTTTAACAGTGCCTTCCCATTTTTCTCTCGCCCCTCTCTGCCTCCGCCCGCTGCGCCTGCTCCCGGCTCCGCCTATCCACCTCTCGCGCACTTCGCCGGCGACAATGGTGAAGGAGAAGACGGCGGCCCTAGAGCGCGCGAAGAAGGCGACGGCGACGGGGCAAGCGAAGGGGAGACCGTCCAGTCGGGGCGGATCTTCGTCGAGGTCCCGCCTGCCGAAGGGTTGGGTCCAAGGGGATTGGATCCGCTCGACCATCACTGAGAAAGATCTCAACGACCTGGCCAATGAGGGACTGATCCCCCACGGGTCAGCGAGGCTCCCGGGGTCCGAGTGCCAACCGCAGCCGCAGGAGGGTGAGTGCGTTCTCTTAGCTACTCACGTAGATCATGGTTTTTCTCTGCCGCCGAGTGTGTTCTTCCATGGGTTTCTGAATTTCTTTGGGGTGCAACTCCACCATTTCAATCCCAATTCCATCGCCTATCTTGCTGCCTTTGTGTCCATGTGCGAGAACTTCCTGGGTTGTCGACCGCACTGGGGTCTCTTCAAGCACATATTCACCTATCGCTCACAGACAGTAAAAAAGGCGAGTCCGGATGATGAGAGGACCAAGGTTATCCAGATGTACGGGGGTCTTGGGATTCAGTTGAGGAATAAGAGCACTTTCCCGGCCATGACCCTTCCTGAGTCGGTCAGAGGGTGGCAGTCGACTTGGTTCTACAGCCAAGACGAGTCGACGCCGGGGCAGTCGACTGGTCTCCCTCCGTTTTCCATGGACCGAGTGGACAAACCGTCTTCCCTGAAGGTGCTTCCTGAGGAGAAAGCCGAGATAAAAATGTTGGTGGAGCGCGTGGTCCAACTCGTTCGGGACGGAGTGATGGGCATGTATCTTCTGGAAGTCTTCCTTAGGCGGCGCATCCAACCGCTCCAGTACCGAGGCCACCCGATGTGGCTGTACTGCGGTACCGAAGACACCACTCGGGTCCATCCAGAAGCAGTCGACGACGCCACGCTGGAGAGGTGGGTGGCCGCCATCATAGGGAACAAGGACAACCCTCGAGGGGCTAGGAGGATTCCGCCACTCGACTGTACTTATACGCCGGACGCGGTATAGCCACTTATCCCCGATTGTAATCTTGCTTTATCCATTCTGTTTTGCCGCGAATTGGTCGATTGATCTTTGTTCTGCTTTGTCGTCTAACAGGCCACCACTGAATTGTACTCGATGCCCAATGGGGTGCAGACGCCGACTGAGGAGGAGGAAGGAAGCGGGGGCGAAAGCCCGGAGGAGTGGGATTCGGATGCTGACGACAACGACGAGGGTGATGACTCTGGTGAGGAGGAAGAAGAGGAGGAGGAGGAGGAAGTTGCGCCTCCCCGCTCGGAAAGACGCTCGAAGCTTGTCCATGATCCCGTGACTGAGCGGGGTAAGGGGGTCGCAACCGCTTCCCAGTCGACCAAGCACCCTCGGACTACTTCTCCGGCACCAACTGAGAAGGCTCCGAAGCAATCTCGAGTGGCACCGTTGAAGCCTGCAAAGGTCTTGCCGAAGATGAAGATGGTGATCCCCACTATCTCAGGGTAATGGTAGTTTTGAGCTTTCCCTGTTTCATGAACTTGTTCTTGGTCGACTCATGGTCTAATCGACTGACTTTTGGAACTGCAGCGCTGCTACTTCCGACACTTCGGCGAGGGCCGAAGACCATGAGATGGAGGATGCTGCAACCTCGAAACCTGGTATGACTCCTGTGCTACCGTTTTCAGTCGACTGACTTATTGTCTCTAATTTTGATTCTTTCTGCAGTTTCATCTAACATTGTTATTGACCTTCCTGACGACGACGACGAAGAACCACCACGGCCGAGGAGAAGCAAGAAGACGTCTGCTGGCAAGGCTACTCAGGATGTGCCGGCACCCGAGACATTGGTCGTGGAGCGAGACAATGTCACTCGACCCACCATAACCTTCGCAGTGCCGTTGACGAGTGCTCGCCCTTCGTCGTCGAGTGCTGCACAACCCTCGCTTTTATCCACCTACTCCGTTCCAGAAGACCAAGCCAGTGCTGCTAGAGAAGCGACACGCCAAGCGGGGGTCATGATGGAGCAAGTGAAGGCGATACGAGAAGCTAGCCAGGCAGCCTATGACACCAGTTCAGCTCTTCAGAGTAATGTTCAGGTCAGTCGGTCACTGCCTGTTCTGTTAGGATGTGATATCTGTAAACTCTTCTTTCTGCAATTCTTAGAGTTTGTCCTGCACCCACTGGGTGTGTCGGTTGAAATTCCGGACTAGTGGGGGCACGCTGAGTGCACCCACTGGGTGTAGTCCCCAAGGCTATGGTCGACTGCTGGCAGTCGACTATAGTCTTTATGTCTTAAGTTTTTTCCTTACTCGACTAGGTCGAATATATTCATAGACCGGTGGGGGCACGCTGAGTGCACCCACTGGGTGTAGTCCCCGAGACTGTGGTCGACTGCTTGCAGTCGATTATAGTCTGAAGAACACATCCGGTTTTTTTGTGTTGTTGGTCGACTGGTCGACTCTAACCAATGAAACTAGTGGGGGCACGCTGAGTGCACCCACTGGGTGTAGTCCCCGAAACTATGGTCGAATGTTTGCATTCGGCTGTAGTCTTAGAAACGCTTAGATTTTTCCTTACTCACTCGGAAGTGAATTTTCTTTGACATCTGTCGATTGGTTCTTCGTAGAAATCTTGTGACCTTGCGGCTCGTTATATTGAGTTGGAGAACAAACACATTCAGCTCGAGCTTGATCTGAAACTGGCCCAAGAGAACTTGACGAAGGCGAAGGAGGAAGCTAAAGGTATGCTGGGTGAGGCCTTTGACGACTGCCTTTGCCTCCCACTTGTTTCCGAATCTAATCTCACTGTAACTTTGTAGGCAAAGTGAGGGATGCCCTGAAGAAACAAGAGCTTGACTTGGCTGAGATGCAAAAAACTGCTTTAGAGAAGACCAGGCTCGCGGATGAGAAGCTGGCTTCAGTGTCTAAGCTTGAAGAAGAAAACACCAATCTGAAAGCTGCTCTTGATGCTGCCAATCAGGAGGTCAGTCGACTGAAAAGCGACAAGACCACCCTGAATGACAAGGCCAGTGAGTTGAAGAGAAAGAAGAATGATCTAGAGGCTTATCTGGGTGGACTCGCCAAGAAGTTGTTCCTCATGCTTGAAGGTAATCCTTTGTATCAAACAAATATTTTAATTGTAACTTCTGACTGTTTGTCTTGACTCGGTGGTTGTGCTTGCAGAATTTTGTCAGAACTTTGAAGAGGAGACTGGTCGACTGGAAGTAAACATGGACCCCATCAACTCTCCTGTGAAAGATGAAGTCGCTATGAACGTGCTCCGACTTGAATCTCGTGTTGCTGCCGTCATCGATTATCTCGCAAGGCTGAAGGTCGCAATTTCCCGCATCAACACAACACTCTGGCCAAGAGAGACACTCCAGAACGACCTCGAGTCTCTTATGACTCGACTGAACGAGGTCCCAAGTCGAGTGCAGGAGTGGAAGAAGTCTTCGGCCAGGTGCGGTGCGGATGTTGCTCTGTCTCTGGTCCGCGTTCACTGCAAGGATGCACGAGAGGACAAGCTGGTGGCTCTTAGGGTGGCCAACACCAAGAAGCACGATTTCAGATCTTTCATGGAGACCTTCATTGCCGCTGCCACTCGGATTGCAGATGGAATTGATCTGGACGAGTTTGTGGCACCTTCCAGCCCTCCACAGAAGGGGTAAAAAACTTCTGAGCTTGATACTTTAAATTTGCCTCGGTATGCCGAGTGAGTTTTGTAACCCACAAACCTTAACAGGCCTAGCGCCTGAGCACTTTCGGTTCCGTTAGGTGTTATCCAAACTTGGGTTCGTTGCTGAATATGTTTGCATTTGGTTTGAGGCGTCTTTTGTAGGTTAAAGCGAAGCGCTTATTGCCATCGACTTGCCCCCCAATTTACTTAGGCGAGCACTGGGCTGCAGCTAAGTCTCCGAGTGAGAGGTTTGCCCTCCACTCGGTAGGATTTTTAGGTACTTAGGCGAGCACTGGGCTGCAGCTAAGCCCCCGAGTGGGAGGTCTGCTCTCCACTCGGTAGGATTTCACAAACTTAGGCGAGCACTGGGCTGCAGCTAAGCCCCCGAGCGGGAGGTCTGCTCTCCACTCGGTAGGATTTTTAGATACTTAGGCGAGCACTGGGCTGCAGCTAAGCCCCCGAGTGGGAGGTCTGCTCTCCACTCGGTAGGATTTCATAAACTTAGGCGAGCACTGGGCTGCAGCTAAGCC
>NC_041391.1:16589122-16617108 GCF_002162155.2 Triticum dicoccoides | reverse complement strand
TGCTCTCCACTCGGTAGGATTTTTAGATACTTAGGCGAGCACTGGGCTACAGCTAAGCCCCCGAGTGGGAGGTCTGCTCTCCACTCGGTGGGATTTCAGACACTTAGGCGAGCACTGGGCTGCAGCTAAGCCCCCGAGTGGGAGGTCTGCTCTCCACTCGGTAGGATTTCAGACACTTAGGCGAGCACTGGGCTGCAGCTAAGCCCCCGAGTGGGAGGTCTGCTCTCCACTCGGTAGGATTTCAGATACTTAGGCGAGCACTGGGCTACAGCTAAGCCCCCGAGTGGGAGGTTTGCTCTCCGCTCGGTAGGATTTTTGAATTGGTGGCGCAGCTCGGAAGGAGAGGGTAGCATTCGACCTGCACCTCGTCCTCCTTGCAGAACGCACGGCGTATTTGTACTTAGGCGAGCGCAATGCTGCAGCTAAGCCTCCGAGTGGAAGGCTGGCTTACCACTCGGTAGGATTTTGTTTAACTTAGGCGAGCACTGGGCGGCAGCTAAGCCTCCAAGTGGAAGGCCGGCTTACCACTCGGTAGGATTTTGTTTATCTTAGGCGAGCACTGGGCTGCAGCTAAGCCTCCGAGTGGAAGGCTGGCTTACCACTCGGTAGGATTTTGTTTATCTTAGGCGAAACAGATTTCGCAGCTAAGCCTTCGTGTGGGAGACTGGCTCACCACTCGGTTAGGATTTTTTTACAGACTTAGGCGAATCGAATTCGCAGCCAAGCCACCCACTGGGGGATTGTTTTATGTGGACAAAAGTAATAACAATTATTGGGAAAATTATAAAGCTCTTGTCTTTGATAAATAAACTACAGAAGTACTTTTATTACAACTCATTCGAGTGAATACTTAAGTATAAAAGGGGCGGAGAAGCTCCGCGTTCCAAGCTCTGGGCTCGTCGATCTGATGCTCGACATTGTAAAGACGGTATGCTCCATCGTGGAGGACCTTGGTGACGATGAAGGGACCTTCCCAAGAAGGAGCAAGCTTATGTGGTTTCTGCTGATCCACTCGGAGAACTAAATCTCCTTCCTGGAAGGCTCGACTCTTCACGTTTTTGGCGTGGAAGCGACGCAAGTCTTGTTGATAAATGGTCGATCTGATCAGAGCCATCTCCCTTTCTTCCTCTAAAAGGTCGACTGCATCCTGCCGCGCTTGTTCTGCTTCAGCTTCGGTGTAGAGCTCGACTCGGGGAGCATTGTGGAGAAGATCACTCGGCAAGACTGCTTCAGCTCCGTAGACCAAGAAGAATGGAGTTCTTCCAGTCGACCGGTTGGGCGTGGTCCTTAACCCCCAAAGCACCGAGGGAAGTTCGTCGACCCACGCACCAGCCGCATGTTTCAGATCACGCATCAAACGGGGTTTCAACCCTTTGAGAATCAAGCCGTTGGCTCATTCTGCTTGTCCATTCGACTGTGGATGGGCGACTGAAGCATAGTCAACTCGTGTGCCTTGAGACGTGCAGAAAGCTCTGAACTCTTCGGAATCAAAGTTGGACCCATTGTCAGTGATGATGCTGTGCGGGACTCCATATCTGAATATCAATTCTCTGATGAAGCTGACAGCAGTACCGACATCGAGGTTCTTGATGGGTTTAGCTTCAATCCACTTGGTGAACTTGTCGACTGCTACCAGCACATGGGTAAAACCGCTTCTGCCTGTTCTCAAAGGACCGACCATATCCAAACCCCACACTGCAAAGGGCCAGACGAGTGGTATAGTCTTCAAAGCTGACGCGGGCTTGTGTGACATATTGGAGTAAAATTGGCATCCCTCGCACTTGTCGACTATCTCCTTCGCCATTTCATTCGCTCTTGGCCAATAAAATCCGGCTCAGTATGCTTTGGCCATGATGGTCCGAGAGGACGCATGATGGCCACAGGTCCCCGAGTGGATGTCATCAAGGATTATTCGACCTTCCTCCGGTGTTATGCATTTCTGACCAACTCAAGTCGCGCTTTCTCTGTACAACTGTCCTCTTATCACGGTAAAGGCCTTAGATCGACGGACCATCTGTCGAGCATCTTCTTCGTCCTCCGGGAGTTCTTTCCTCAAGATATACGCGATATATGGTACTGTCCAATCGGGAGTGATCACTAAAACTTCCATGATCAGGTCGACCACCGCTAGGACTTCAACCTCAGTCGGGTCCATGACACTCTTAGGTTGCGGGGCTTCATCGGTAAAAGGATCTTCTACGACTAACGGAGTGTGGATGTGTTCCAAAAACACATCACTGGGGATAGCTTCTCTCTTGGATCCTATCTTCGCCAGATCGTCAGCTGCTTGATTTTTCAGTCGGGGTATGTGGTGGAGCTCTAACCCCTCGAACTTCTTTTCGAGCTTCCTCACCGCATTGCAGTATCCAGTCATGGCTGGGCTTCTAACATCCCACTCCTTCATCACTTGATTGACCACCAAATCTGAATTGCCATAGACCATAAGGCGACGGACGCCGAGTGAAATGGCCATGCGTAATCCATACAAGAGTGCTTCATATTCTGCTTCATTGTTGGAGGAATCAAAGTGGATTTGGAGCACATATCTGAGCATGTCTCCTCGGGGGGAAACCAAAACGACCCCAGCACCAGAACCATTTAACATCTTAGAGCCATCAAAGAACATGGTCCAATGCTCCGAGTGGACTTGAGTCGGCTGTTGTTGCTCAATCCACTCGGCAAGGAAATCTGCTATAGCCTGGGACTTAATGGCTTTCTTTGCCTCGAATTTGATATCAAGGGGAAGGAGTTCAATTGCCCATTTAGCCACTCGACCAGTTGCATCTCTGTTGTGCAGAATTTCTGACAATGGTGCGTCGCTGACGATTATAATGTCATGATCAGAGAAATAATGAGCAACCTTCTTCATGGTCATGTAGATCCCATATACGAGCTTCTGATAATGAGGATATCTTTGCTTCGATGGGGTCAAAACTTCACAGAGATAATACACTGGGCGCTGAACTTTGAAGGCTTTCCCTTCTTCTTCCCGCTCGACCGTAAGTACTGTACTGACGACTTGTCCTGTGGCTGCAATATAAAGCAACAGAGGCTCTTTGCTGATTGGAGCAGCAAGCACCGGCTGGGTGGAGAGCAGAGTTTTTAACTCGGCAAACGCTACATCAGATTCTGGAGTCCACTCGAACTTGTCTGCCTTCTTCATCAGTCGGTAAAGAGGCAACACCTTTTCACTGAGGCGGGAGATGAATCAACTTAATGCGGCCAAGCATCCAGTAAGCTTCTGGACGTCGTGCACACGCACAGGGCGCTTCATTCGGAGTATGGTACCAACTTTTTCTGGGTTGGCATCGATTCCTCGTTCGGAAACGAGAAAACCAAGTAACTTTCCGCCAGGTACTCCGAATGTGCACTTTGATGGACTGAGCTTGATATCATACCTCCTGAGATTGGCAAATGTTTCAGCTAAGTCAGTCAATAGGTCGGAACCCTTTCGCGACTTGACCACGATATCATCCATGTATGCTTCCACATTCCGACTGATTTGAGTGAGTAAACACTTTTGAATCATTCTCATGAATGTGACTCCGGCATTCTTGAGGCCGAATGGCATGGTGACATAGCAGAAGCACCCGAATGGAGTGATGAAAGCTATTTTGATTTCGTCGGGCCCATACAGACGGATCTGATGATACCCGGAATAAGCGTCTAGAAAAGACAATCTCTCGCACCCTACGGTCGAGTCGACAATTTGGTCGATGCGAGGGAGAGGAAAATGATCTTTCGGGCAGGCTTGATTGATATGTTTGAAATCAATGCACATACGAAGGGAATTGTCCTTTTTGGGAACCATGACGACATTGGCGAGCCACTCGGAGTGGTATATCTCTCGGATGAACTCTGCTGCAAGGAGTCGAGCCACCTCCTCGCCAATGGCCTTTTTCTTCTGAATGGCGGACCGTCGAAGATGTTCCTTAACAGGTTTTGCTTTTAAATCGACTCTAAGGCGATGCTCAGTCAGTCCCCTGGGAACACCCGGCATGTCAGCTGGCTTCCATGCAAAGATGTCCCAGTTCTCATGGAGGAACAGGATGAGCGCTTCTTCCTATTTAGAGTGGAGTGTTCTGGAAATATGGGTCGGAGCTGCATTGGGGTCAGTCGGGTGGATATGAACTGGCTTCGTCTCACCGGACGACTGAAATGCTGACTCTGTTGCGGGCTTCTTGGCCCGCAGTAAATCACTCGGATCTGCATTCTTCTTGTATTCCTCTAGCTCTACCACTGTTATCTGGTCATCCGCAATCTTTGAGCCTTTCTGAAAACACTCTTCCGCTTTCTTCCGGTTGCCAGTGATGGTGATCACGCCTTTGGGGCCAGGCATCTTTAACTTGAGGTAAACATAGCATGGTCGAGCCATGAAGCGGGCGTAGGCTGGTCTTCCCAAAATGGCGTGGTAGGCGCTCTGGAAATCCACGACTTCGAATGTCAGCTTCTCTTTGCGGAAATGTTTCGAGTCGCCGAACACCACATCCAGAGCTATTTGGCCGAGTGACTCAGCCTTCTTTCCTGGGATGACTCCGTGAAAACTCATGTTGCTGGAACTGAGTCCGGACATCGGAATGCCCATTCCCTTGAGCGTCTCCGCATACAGTATATTCAACCCGCTGCCGCCATCCATCAATACCTTCGTCAGTCGAGTGCCCTCGACGACTGGGTCGACCACCAGCGCTTGCCTCCCAGGGGTGTCAATGTGAGTAGGATGGTCAGACTGGTCGAAAGTAATGGGAGTTTGCGACCATCTCAGATAGTTTGGTGTCGCCGAAGCGACCATATTGACCTCACGGTTGATCACTTTCCGTCGACTTTTGCTCTCTACATCAGCAAAAATCATCAGAGTGGAGTTGACATGAGGGTACTCTCCATCACTGTCCTCCTTGTCCTCAGCCTTGCCCGACTCCTTCTCCTTATCTTTCGGCTGTTTCCCTTGAAACTGCTAGATTAAGACCCGACACTGGTGAGTGGTATGCTTTGGGTAGATGAAGTTACCCTCTTTGTCTTTCTTCGTGTGGATATGACACGGTAGATCCATCACATCATTACCTTCCTTATCTTTTACCTTCTTGGGGTTCCAAGATCCTTTGGGTTTCCCTTTGAATTTGCCCTGAGTCACAGCCAGAGCCTCTCCCGGAGCTGCTGGCTCGGCCTTCCGCTTTTGCTTCTGACTGGAGTTTCCTTTATCTGACTGACTCGGCTTGTACTTGCCGCTCCGGAGTCGGTCTTCTTCTTCGCCGTTGGCGTACTTGGTGGCTATTTCCATCATCCGACTCAGGGTCATATCTCCAGTTCGACCAAACTTCAGGCTCAACTCTCTGTTCTTGACACCATCCTTGAAGGCGCAAACCGCTTGATGGTCTGACACATTCTCTACAGTATGATGCAAAGTGATCCACCTCTGGATGTAATCCCTCAGTGTTTCACTCGACTTTTGTACACAAACTTGCAGCTCAGTCAATCCGGCAGGTCGCTTGCAAGTTCCCTCAAATGTCCTGATGAACACTCGAGAAAGATCTTCCCAGGTGTAAATGCTGCTAGGAGCTAACTGATTCAACCACGCCCTGGCCGAACCCTCTAGCATAAGTGGAAAATGTTTCATGGCCACCTCATCATTACCGCCACCAATTTGAACAGCCACTCGGTTGTCTTCGAGCCAAGTTTCAGGCTTAGACTCTCCGGTGAACTTACTCACCCCAGTCGCCAACCTGAAGTTGGGGGGTATCACTGCGGCTCTGATCGCTCTGCTAAAACATTCTGGACCTGAAACGTGGACTCGGCTGCTTGTGGGCACATCTTTGTCATGACCGCCTCTATGAGCTCTGTTTCGGTCGACCAAGCCTTGCACGATGATGGATCTCGCGTCAAAGCCTGGCTCTCTGGGGTCGACTAGAGCTCTCCTCCCAACACTGAGCTGGCGTCTGTTATCTTGCTGCCGATGGACGTTAGACCCACTTCTCGGAGGAGGAGTGGGCACTCGACGCCTGTCATCACGATCAAATCGATCATCGTAGTGGTCCCACCGGCCTTCACATCCCATGCGCCTCGGAGGCGACCTTGGACTGTGAGCCGACTGAACAGTGTTCGCAGCGACAGATCGACTGTGAATCCTGTTGCGCGACTGTGACACAGCTGAATTCTGATCTCCTGCCGCCCGAAGCAAATCTCTGATCTGCATCAAGCCTCTTCCAGCCTCTGATTGAGAGGGCTGAATTGACTCCGCTATGCGGGCTGCAGCTGCCAAATTTTGAATTGGGGTTCGATATACCTGAGTTGGTTGCGGAAAGAGCTGACGTCGGTTGGAGTTGGTCACTCGTTGACGCGCACGCTCGTCGAGTGCTCGCTGGAGGTTCTCCAGTCGAGTGCGTTCAGCCAGGTTGGCTAAACGCGCCTCTTCCAGGGCCCGAGCCTCAGGAGTTTCTCCTGCAATGGGAGTATGCAGGGCATCCATGTTCCGGCGACAAAGTTCTTCCCTCTGCTGGGAAGTGAGCGGCTCGGGTTGGTACTCTTCATGGGCTTCAGCAGGGTCGTCCTCGCCGTCCATCCCATCGCCGCGGGGGAAACCGGGAGGACTACGGGGCCTGTTGACCATCAGGACCTCCGCCGCTGGATCACTGCTATCGCACTCGGGTGCAGTCTCTACGGAGCCAGTCGACAGGTCGAACAGGCCGTAGAGAGATTCGTCGGGCTCAATCGCCGCGACTTGGGTGGTGGCCGATTGGCGAGCCACTGCGTGTCTCACCCATCGCTGGAGCCTCAACCGTCCGGAGCGCTTGCGCTGGCGGGAGACAGGGAGGGAGGACGACGCAGGAGTCGACCGGTATTGGGTCGACGGCTGCCGCAGCAAGACGCCGCGGACACACACCCGAAAGTGCGTCGCCCCGTGGACGGGGAGCGCGTCGATGTCGAGTGGTGCCTCCTGGAGCCAAGCGGAGTCGTCGGCGATAAAAGTGAGCGCACCGAGACGGATCTCGTGGCCCTCGACCAGAGCTCCGCTGGAAACCATGATGAAGGCGATCGGACAAATTGCAACTTCTCCAAAAAAGTCGCTAAGACACCTGCCCCACGGTGGGCGCCAACTGTCGTGGTTCTAAGTCTGACAGTAGAATGGGGGGTAGGTATGGAGAGGCAAGATCCTAGCTATGGAGTAGTTGTACAAACGAGTGTTTAGCGAGTTCAGGCCCTTCTCCGAGGAAGTAACAGCCCTACGTCTCGGAGCCCGGAGGCGGTCGACTGATTTCTGTGTATCTGAGTTACAGGGGTGCGAACCCTTCTACCAGTGGAGGGGGGTGGCTTATATAGAGGACGCCAGGACCCCAGCCATCCCACTTAGCAGAGGATTAAAGTACATTAAGGCCGGGCGTTACTGGTAATGCTCTACTTAAAGTGTCATCATGGCCATTAAGACTACTTAATTACAGACCGTTTGGATGCAGAGTAGATCCTAAACTCCTGATGGTCGAGTGGGTCTTGATGGTCGAGTGTCTTCAGGTTTGTCGAGTGTCTTCCAGCCGGTCGAGTGGAGTCTCTCTTGGTCGACTGGAAGGTAACTTCGTCTAAGGATGTCCTTGGGCATGGTATCCTAGATAGGTCTATGACCCTACCCTAGGTACATATCCTCATCAGTCACCACAGAGGCGAAGCGCTCAAACCAGGCGCGAGCGGCCTGTTTGAGACCATAGAGGGAGCGGCGAAGTCTACAGACCATACCATCAGGATCATAGTACCCTGGTGGTGGCTGCAAATAAACCTCCTCACGCAACTCGCCATTGAGAAAAGCATTCTAAACATCAAGTTGAGAGATAGACCACTGACGAACAGAAGCCACAGCAAAAAGAGTGCGGACAGTGGTCATGTGGGCCACAGGAGCAAATGTCTCAGCATAATCACGCCCCTGCTCCTGCTGAAAACCAAGAGCCACAAGACGAGCTTTGTAGCGCTCAAGAGAACCATTGGAGCGAGTCTTAATCTTGTAGACCCACTTGCAGGTGATGGGACGAACATCGGAAGGAAGGAGAACCAGATACCATGTGCCAGAGCGCTCAAGAGCAGCAAGCTCTTCGGCCATCGCAAGCTTCCATTTAGGATGAGTCATGGCAGTTCGATAGGAAGTGGGCTCAGCAATAACAGAGAGACTGTACCGACCAGGGGAGTAGCGATCAGGCGCGGCCGAGCACGGAGGTTGTGAACCGGGGGAGGCGTGAGAGGAGGTGCACCAAAAGTGGAAGGCTCGTCAGAGGAGACATCCTCAGTACGAGATCGACGAGTATAGTGGAGAGGAAATGGTGAGAGAGGGCGACGGACTAGAGATGATGGTGGAGATGTGGAGGAGGAGGATGGAGAAGACAGGGTCGGTGGTGAATGAGAAGGAAGGAGAGGTGCCGGAGGAAGAGGTGACACATGAGGCACACAGTAGGGTGTATCGGGAAGGAGAAGGAAAGAAAGGTCGTCCATAGAGAAACTCGAGGAAGAAGAACGTGGGAAGTAAGAACGAGACTCGTCAAAAGTCACATCACGCGAGATGCGCAAGCGACGACCCACAAAATCCCAACATCAATAACCCTTGTGCCCATCACTGTAGCCAAGGAAAACACACTCAACCGACTGAGCAGTCAGTTTGGTGCGTTCTCGGGGGGCAAGAAGAGCTGAGTAGTCAGGAGAGCGACCAGTGAGACACTCCATTGGAATACCACCCTGCAGAGCATTCGATGGATGAATGTTGATGAGATAGGTAGATGCAGAAATAGCCTCAGCCAAAAAATAGGGTGGAAGGGAAGTAGCAATCATCAGCGCATGAGCCGTCTCAAGTAAATGACGATGCTTTCGTTCGGCAACGCCATTCTGAGCATGAGCACCAGGACAAGAGAACTAGGGAAGAGTACCCTGTTCCGCGAGAAAACCACGCAACAGCTGAGAGATATACTCTCCAGCGGAGTCAGCGTGAAAAGTACGAATGGGCGTGGCAAACTGGGTGTGAACCATGGCAGCAAAACATTTGTATATAGGGAGAACCTCGCTATGAGATTTCATGAAGTAGAGCCAAGTGTAGCAAGAGAAATCATCAATAAACAAAAATAGTAGCGATGACCACCTTTTGAATCAAAGGGAGCATGACCCCAGACATCAGAATGAACTAAATCAAAAGGACGCTGAGATACAAACTCACTAGTAGGATAAGGTAATTGAGTCTGTTTGCCAAGTCTGCAAAGATTACAATGTAAGAGACATCTCCAGATACAAACCCTAAGAGGCCCTGACGAACTAAAGTAGACAAGCGAGAGCCACATATATGACCAAGGCAATGATGCCACTGCTGGAAGGACGCAGACGAAGAGGCAGCAAGAGCATGAGAGCTGGCAGAAGTGGTGGCAACGGAAGAAACACAAAGCCAGTCAACCTCCCAAAGGCTCTCTGACTCACGGCGCTGGGGGCCAGCACCAACCAAAGCCTTGGTGCGACGATCCTGAATGGAGCAAGAGTCGGTATTAAGAATGACACGACAACCAGAATCAGTAAGTTGGGTAGCGGAAAAAAGATTCATGGTAAGGCGAGGAACATGTGAAACACTCGGAACAGAAAAAGATGGAGTGGAAAGAATACCACGACTAGCAACAGGAAGAGATGTGCCATCGACAGTAAGAACATTGACAGGCGAATCAAGTGGTCAGAGAGAGGACAACATGGAAGAATCAGAAGACATATGAAAGGAGGCTCTAGAATCCAGAACCCACGAAGATGTACCTGACTGTATAGATGCCGGTGGTGGTGAGGAAGGGGATGCAGTCACAGCAGCAGCAGAAATAGTCGACGAGGAGCCTGAGGAAGCAAGAAGACGCTTGAGGCGAACAATGTCCTGGTCAGTGAGTGACAGAGTCGAGGAAGACACAGGAGTCCCGCTGGAGGAGGAACGCCTCTGGTCTCGCTTCTTCTGGCGACAATCAGACTCTGGGTGACCTGGCCGGGAGCAGTAACCATAGACGGTGTCACGACGTGATGTGCCCTTCTCAGCATAAGGAGGACGGCTCACCCCCCTTGGAGGAGTAGGCAGGAGCGGCAGAGCAGTGAGGCGAGCAAACGACACAGGAGCCTGGGCGGCCAAAACTGACGGAACCAGAAGCAACCCAGCAGAGCGAAGGCGGGTCTCCTCAGCACCAAGCTCAGCCAGTATCTCTGAGATAGGAACACGACCACGAGCAAGCAAGTGAGCACGTTGAGGCTCAAACTCAGACCGGAGACGAGATAAGAACTCATGGACCCGCTGAAACTCCAGATCAGACCGGGTATTCTGACAGCAAAGACAGGTTCCACAAACAACTGTCCGAAGAGAGTCAAGCTGGCGCCAGATGGCAGAGCACTGGGAATAGAATTCATCAACAGAAGAATCACCTTGCTGGAGTGCGTGCTCCTGGCGCACCACAGATAGGTAGACAACATCACTAGAGGGCTGATAGCACTGACAGAGATAAGACCACATCGCTGCAACTGTGCCAAGTCCCATGAACTCCTAAGCAAACTGAGGGAGGACACTCGCAGTGAGAACAACAGTAGCGCGAGCATCATCATTGCACCACTGAGTGTAAGCTGACAGATCATCCCGGTACACAGAGAGAGCATCAGAATAAGCAGATACCTGCTGATCATAAGCATCAACCGCATCATCATCCAGAGCCTTGGTATCATCCCGGTCAGCCTGAGAAGCACAAGCAGCAAGGACCGGCGGCACTGGTGGGATTGGGGCCACTGGCGCAACCGGGCATGGCAGACAGGGGACCTCCCCAGAGAGAACACCCCATAGAAGGAGTCCACACATATGGATGCGCATGAAGCCCACAAACTCAGCATAGTTGGTGCCATCAGAGATCACCGAGCACCGAGGGACCGCCACATAGCCCGAAGAGGATATGAGGAACTCACTCTGCCCCTTTTTTTTGAAGTCAACGGACCCAGAAGAACTCGATCTGGATCGGGATCAAGCGGGCTCGAGGGGATCGAACACCCACTCGATGGATCGAGCGCCCGCTCGTGGGAGGAGCTGGAGAGAGCGCTCGCTCGCGGGAGGGGGATCAAGCCAAAGGGGATCGAGAGCCCGCAGCTCCCGCAGCGGCCGGGCGAGTAGCAACCAAGCGGGCAGCACCCGCAGCACGGAGGAGGCGAGAAGAGCAGCGGCCGCAGCAGCTATACAGGAGCCGGGCGAGGTGGGCCGGACAGAGCTGGAGCGGCCGGGCGAGGCGGCGCAGAGCAGCGACCAAGCAGGGCAGCAGCTGGAGAGGAGCAGTAGGAAACGGCAGCAACAGCGACAACCGGACAGAGCAGCGGCGGACGGGAACTGGACGGAGAGGCAGCGGCTAGATGGCCGGAGACAACCTGCGGCGGCCGGGGGCAAGTAGGCTAGGATCGAGATGCACGGAATTGCGACGTGCGGGAGGAGGGGGCTAGCCTAGCAACTGATACCATGTTGGAAAATGAGCAACTACATTCACAGGAGGGCCAAAGTCCAATACATATACATGTGTATGGTAAAGTGCAAAAGACCCCTTATACAATGGGGATAAGCCGAAAAGGGTTATACACACGGAATACCCAAACGTTGCTCAAGTTCATGTACTAGCTACCTACCATTTTAGACTTTTGAGCAAGAGACCCACCCCGCCGCCCGTGTTGACCAAGTTCATGGACTGTTGAGCATGTCCATGTGGAGCTTCCACTGAATCTGTCGACGTCATCACTTGCCTCCTTCGGACCACCATCCACCATACCAATTCAAAGACGTCTTCGGTTGAGTAAGTATGTTTGCCCATGGCCATTGCTACCCTACGTGCCACCTATAAATAATGTATAAGGAGTACTATATGGTAAGATCGACAGAGCCATGCCAAGCCAACTCAAAGATATCATACTCAGCAACAAAGAGTTGCTATAGGCCAAAGCCCTTGCCGACCCGGCACGAAAAGCTAGCACGTGGGAATGGGTCCTTCTGCACCGGGCGAGAAAGCACACGCCGTGTGCCTGCCGGCGCCCTTTCAGGGGCACATCATCCCCATGCTCGACCTGGCCAAGATGCTCCACGCCCGCGGCTTCCATGTCACCTTCGTCAACACCGAGTACAACCACGCCCGCCTCGTCCGCGCGCGGGGCGCGGCCGCGGTGGCCGGCGTCCCGGGTTTCCGCTTCGACACCATTCCGGACGGCCTGCCGCTGTCCGATGACGACGTCACGCAGGACGTCGTGTCGCTCTGCAAGTCCCTCACGGAGACCTGCCTCGGGCCCTTCCGCCGCCTCCTCGCGGAGCTCAACGACTCCGCCACGCCCATGGGCCACCCGCCCGTGACCTGCATCGTCTCCGACAACGTGATGGACTTCTCCATGGAAGCGGCCAGGGAGCTAGGCCTCCCCTATGTCCAGTTGTACACCTCCAGCGCCATCAGCTATGTCGGTGTCCGCCACTACCGCCTCCTCTTCGAACGTGGCCTCGCACCGATCAAAGACGTCGAGCAGCTGACGAACGAGTACCTTGACACCCCGGTGGAAGACGTGCCGGGCCTGCAGAACATGAGGTTCGGGGACTTCCCGTCCTTCATACGCAGCCCGGCCCCGGACGACTACATGCTGCATTTCGTGCTCGGGATTGCAGAGCGCGCGGTCGGCGCGTCGGCGATGATCGTCAACACCTTCGGTGACCTTGAGGAAGAGGCGGTGGCGGCCATGGAGGCGCTCGGCCTGCCCAAGGTCTACACCATCGGCCCACTCCCTCTGCTTGCGCCGAGCTCAAGCATCTGCATGAGCTTGTGGAAGCAGCAGGAGGAGTGCCTGCTGTGGCTCGACGACAAGGAGCCCGGCTCCGTCGTGTACGCGAACTTTGGCAGCATCACCGTCATGACCAACGAGCAGCTGGTGGAGTTCGCGTGGGGGCTGGCCAAGAGCGGCAGGCATTTCCTCTGGATCATCCGTCCCGACCTCGCCAAGGGCGACACCGTAGTGCTCCCATCGGAGTTCTCAGCCGAGACGGCGGAGCGTGGGCTCGTGGCGTCCTGGTGCCCGCAGCAGCAGGTGCTGAAGCACCCGGCCGTGGGCGCGTTCCTGACGCACAGCGGCTGGAACTCGACGCTTGAGAGCATGTGCGGTGGCGTGCCCGTCATCAGCTGGCCATTTTTCGGGGACCAGCAGACCAACTGCCGGTACCAGTGCAACGAATGGGGCGTCGGCATGGAGATCAACAGCGACGTCCGGCGCGACATCGTCGCAGACCTTATCACGGAGCTCATGGAGGGGGAGAATGGGAAGGTGATGAAGAAGAAGGCACAAGAGTGGAGGGAGAAAGCGCTCAAGGCGACTAAGCCCGGCGGCTCGTCTCACCGCAACTTTGATGAGCTGATTCGCGACGTGCTCGCTCCTAGCCGCTCTGGGTAGTGTACCTGCTCTGGGTAGTGTACCTGCTCCTAACCGGTTTTGAGAATATTTCGATAATCTCAGCAAATTAGTGCCCAATAAAATCAAATAAATTTTGAATTAATTTTTTTTCCAGAATAAATGTAATTGACCCGTGGTTTTGCAATTAATAGTTCTTGTCCTGGTGGCTCGCCCGCTTCGTTACTTCCTACTCCCTCCGTTTCTAAATATTTGTCTTTCTAGAGATTTCAATAAGTGATTACATACAGAGCAAAATGAATGAATCTACACTCTAAAATATGTCTATATACATCCGTATGTGGTAGTCCATTTGAAATCTTTAAAAAGACAAATATTTAGAAACGGAGGGAATAGATGTCGATTCTAAACAAGTACCTCGCACATGGACGAAACAGCCACTTACCATTGCATCAAGGCCTGTGAAGTACTCCCTTCGTCCCAAAGTAAGTGTCATAGATTTAGTATAACTTTAAATAAAATTATACTAAATCAACGACACTTATTTCGGGATAGAGGAAATAGTAATGGTAGCCTATACATCTTATTTGAACCTATCCAACGCTTAAATCCAAGTTCGGTTGAATTTGTTTGGATGGTAACAATAATTGTCAAAAGGGAACGCAAAAGCCGGAAACCAGTCCGTTTTCGTAAATACCGAACAGTAAAACTAACTTGACATGCTCCACGATGTACATCGCTTAGTCGACAAAACTCATAAATCTTTTATACCCCAACCAAAATAAGTAGATTTTATGACGAGAGACAGACCAGCGCGTTTGTAACTATAGGAGGGTGAGCGGAGGTGTGAGTGGGAAGAGTTATCCCGGTTTTAGGGAGGCGTCAGTGTTTATGCTTAGCAATCCCATTCTTTTGGGGCATGTGGTATGCCGCACGGTGTGAGATGCCAACACGTCAAAATTATTCATGGAGATGATTACCCCCTTCCCCAACCTCCGCAATCGGATTGGATATCATGAACTTTTGTAATGAGAAAACGTTTGACCTGTGTTTGGAAGGTGTAAAGTACTTGCTCAACATCTGATTTTTGTTTAAGAAGATGAATTCATGATAATGAGTTAGTAAAAAATTCAAAAAAAATCTGATTTTTTTTTGGTGCAAACATTGAAAAAAGTTCTTAGCGCTCACAAAAATTTATCTATCACGAAATACCATTTGTAGAACTCGTAGCAAAAAAAAGCAAATCAATGCTCCAAAACTGTAATTTTTGAAAACAATTTGGAGAGTTGATTTTTTTTGCCATGAATTCCAGGAATGTGTATTTAGTGATGAAATTTTGCAAGCACTGAGAAGTTTTTTCAATGTTTGCACCAAAAACATTTCAGAATTTTTTTGAAATATTTTCAGTTTTCTTTCTTCGGATTTTACTCTTCATCACGAGCAGAAGATGACTTTCGAGTTGATCCCCACTACTTTTAATTATCTTAACATGTACTATGCCAAGCACATGACACCTCACCAAAGGCCCACAACAACGTGCATATAATTTTTATATTATATGATGTTACTTATATTTAATTTTAAAAAATAACTATATAACAACCAAATACAATATATGATATGCATTTTCAAGTTTAGTTCATAACCCCTCCGTCACATACTATATGATGTTATTTCATCCAGTATGTTAGTAAACCGAGTAAAATGCACGGAACCACCACATTAGCGTCATAGCTCTCGGAAAACCACCAGTTTACAAAACATGACACTTTGCACCACAGCGAAGAATTGATAGTGGCAAAAAACACCGATTCGTTTTCTGAGAGCGTTTTGGCGTGGGCAATCACTCACGGGCCGACAACGGTGACGGCGAAGCACTAACGGCCGTGTCCGCATCAATTGGGCTGGCCCTCACTCCAATCCCTAGCCGTCTATCTCCTTTCTCTGGCGGGCAGGAGGGCGGTGGGGGCGGCTTCTGATCCATTGGCAAGGGAGTGGTGGGGAGCAAGGTGTGGTGAACATATCCAATCACCTTGGCTGGTTGACGTGGCAGGGGGCAACCGCGTCGAGGAGGAAGATTGTTCAATTATTCTTGGTGGAAAATTAGTTGATCTGTTGTCAAATGGTGCTGGTCCAGCCCTCGGTGAGCTGCTTCCCTCTCTCTAGTAGCAATTTTTTCTTGACCAGATGTGGAAACAACTGTTTGCTGTAATTCTAGAAAATTTTGTTGTTCACTAAATATTGTTGTGAACTTATGCAATTAACTAAGTATTGTTGTTTTTAACTGCACAAAGTTAACTCAATCTAGCTCTCTTACTGAACCTAGGTGTTAATTGAAAGTAGTTAACTGAATCTTGCTCACTGTGACTGAAGCTAGGTTAATTCAAACACCAAGATTCAGTTAATTGTGACTGAAGCTAGGTTAGTTGAAGGTAGTTAACTGAATCTTGCTCACCATGACTGAAGCTAGGTTATTTCAGATACCAATATTCTGTTAACTGAATCTTCCTCACTATGACTGAAGCTAGGTTAATTCAAACTAAAAGTTTCAGTTAACTGAATTGAATGCAGTTAACTGAATCAAATCACAACAAGATTCAGTTAATTGAATTGAATGCAGTTAAGTGAGTCAAATCACAAAACATTCGGTTAACTGAATTGAATGTAGTTAACTAAATCAAATCACAACAAGATTCAGTAATTTAATGTAGTTAATTGAATTTGCTCACTATGACTAAAGCTAGGTCAATTCAAACAGAAGCTAGGTTAATTCAAACACCAAGATTTAGTTAACTGAATCTTCCTCACTATGACTGAGCTAGGTTAATTCAAACTACAAGTTTCAGTTCACTGAATCAAATCACAGCAAGATTCACTTAACAAAAACTTGCTCACTATGAATGAAGCTAGGTTAATTCAAACTAAAAGATTCAGTTGACTGAATCAAATCACATCAAGATTCGGACTGAAGCTAGGTTAATTGAAACTACAAGATTCAGTTCATTGAATCAAATAATAGCAAGATTCGGTTAATTTTAGGGTTTGTAGATGGTTAATTATTGTAGGGTTAGTTATTTCACTGATTGATAGATGTAGTAGAACTATTCTTGTGGGCTGAATGAAACTAACACTAAATTTCACTACTTAATTTTGTAGGGTGTTGTGCAGTATGCATGAGTTAATTTTGGGTTGAGTGATGCAGTGGACAAGTTGACCACATAAGTAGTGAGTCAGTGCAACAGAGTTTAAGTGATTTGACTAATGTGAAGTGTCAATAGGTGTGCTCAATTTAATGTTCAAATTGTCCCTAGCTAGGAGAGAACTTGCATATTCAGACTTGCAATGTTCGAACTTTATTTCAATCAAACTATACTGATAGGAAAGAACTACAGTAAGCTGACTAAAATATGTCAGTTAACTGTGGTTTTGTGACATTTTATCTCATTCGCCGAAGGATCCACGCGTCGGCTCAGCGTTGAGACAGATGCCATCCACTCATAGTTCAGGAGACGCCTATGATACGTCGCCACGTGGCAAGACCCAACAGTGGCCCATTCTGGTGAAAAAGGTCGGCCCAGTAAAAATTAGCAAGCCGACCCATATAAGTTCTACTTGTGTCAGGTCCATCTAAGCCCACGACCCATACGAGATATGCCAATTCGGCGCGTCAACGGCCCATTAAAGATTTGACACTATTGCAGCCCATCGTCAGCCCGTTAACAGCCCACTATATATTTGTGTTCAATATCGGCTCAATGTGGTTTCGGCCTGTTAATGGCCCATTCAAGGGATGGGCCAATTTTCAGGATGTACGTCTTTCGGTCTTTGAGCGACCCATTTAAGTGTTGGGGCAATTTACGGCCCGGTGTGTCTTTCAGCCTATTAACGACCCATAAATGAGTTGTGCCATTTGCAGTCGGACCTGAGTTTTGGCCTTTTAACGGCCCATGTCCTTCATGGTCCAATACCAGCCCGGTTTCTCTTTTGGCCTGCTAAAGACCCACAACACAGTTGGGCCATATACAATTTTTAAAACTCTAGAATGAGATTTTTAAAATTTTGAAAATAAAGGGCTCCATAGAGCTCGGCCTCCGTTTAGCATTTCCGATAGATAGATAGATAGATAGACTTTTGAGCGAGTAAAGGTCCACCCCGCCGCCCAACATGTCCATGTGGAGCTTCCACCGGAAGTTTTCATCCTCAATCGAAAGAGATGTATCAATAAAGAAAGGGAAACCCTTCGTATCAGTAGTCTGACTCTGATAACAAACATCCGTCAGACTGGCCGTGGTCCCTTGATTTTATTTGATCAGGCGGCCTATATTTGTATGGTTCCCATCACTAACGCTGTAATTTAACCTCAAATTAATGCTAGAATTTAGCCTTTCCAAGCAAATCTAGCCTGCTCGGCCCACCCACCCCACCCCACCAGTCTCGTATCACATGGGCGAGCCGATCCAGTCCCGAGCTTGCTGTAGTACCTGCTCACGGCGACGGCTACCTCCGCCACGACCTGCTCCGCACCACAGCTCCGCGACGGCTACCTCTTCCACGACCAGCTCTGCACAAAGGCTACAGCTGCTCCACGTCGCCGGTGCTGCGTCCCGCTCCCATCTACTTCGCCGGAACACTGCTCTCACCAACCCCCGTCGCCGCCCCGCAACAACGCCGTTTCGGAACCGCAAAGAAGTTGCATGCGCATCCTAGCCGTCGCCTGGTAAGTACTCAGCCGAACTAGGTTTGTTTCATCTCATGTTTGGTTTCTTTTTAATCGGTTGATTTGATTTGTTACTGTGGATGCAAGTGAGGACGCAGTTTTTTTGAGCACCTGCACCCAGGCCCATCTAACTTAGCTCTTCAATATTGCTTTAAAATCTGTGCGACACAACTAACATTCTACATGTAAATTTTTCTTTTTTCTTTCTCTCATATAGAACATGTCTTGAATCTAAAACTTTGCAGCACACTAAAGCTTCCTGACTAGAACATGAGATAAAACTTTCATATTTTTTGGTCCGACATAAATACTAAAAATAAGATTTTTTTTAACAAAACAAATCTTAATTCGTATATTTATGCTGGACAAAAAAATCTGGTAGCTTGATCCTAGATTGTAGATAGAAAGCTTTGCTTCGATGTGGAAGTTTGAAGTTCAAAACATGTCTATGTGAGAGAAACAGAAAAGAGAAATGTACTTGCACGAATCACAATGCGGAAAATGGATGACCAGGATAGATGGGCCTGGATGCAGGTGCTCTAAAACATATTTTCGGTGGATGCTATGCTGGCTTCGATAAATTTTCTTGAGTGAATCTGTTATATCCAATTTATAGTGGACCATTATTGAATCTAGCAATTTTGGTAAATTTCTTATGAAGAATTGCAGATCAGAGTAATACTATGATTCACAATTTGGGTGATAATATTAGTTTTTGACAAGATTTCAATTTTTCATGTTTCCATCCAAGTTTAGATCTGTTCCCAACTTGTAGGTTCGTGCTTCTCAGTTCTGTTGCATCTAAATTGCTATATAGATGCTTCTGGAGTCTTTATGTTTTGCTTCCAAATGCCAAAACACCAAATCAATCTATATGTTGGTGAGTCAAAACTCAAAACAGACATCCCCTTGGTGGCCAAACATTTTTAGTTTTGCTTTAATTCTATGCTTCAATTTGAACCCATGTGTATAGTATATGTTCTATATATATCTTGTATATAGCATATTTTCATCTAACCAGCAACTCGAACTTCAAATATGACACTCATTTGCTGCTACTAAATTCTTCATTCAAATATGACACTCATTTCCTAGTACTAAATTCTTCATTTTTCTGCTTCTCCTACTTATAACCATAGAAAAAGTTCATGCACCCATATAGTACCACATCTTTGTCTTCGTTGTAGGTGCTTTGCTTCTATACATCCAGCTCACAATCTTTATCTTCGCTGTAGGTGCTTTCCTTCCACAGTTCAACCAAATTCTATAAACTTTTTGGAATGTAGGTGTTCGAACCATCTGTGAGTTCTGCTCGGCGCCGACCTTGATAACACGGTGGCCATAGCCTCATGCTATATGTGTGACATTTACAGTGTTGTGGAAGACACAAATGAGCCAATGGCCTTGCCATGCCCTGCGAGGAGATTGTGGGTGGAGAAGATTTAGAGGCTAGTGACGATATTGTCCACAGAAGAGACAATGTGCTAGCATCTGGCTCAAGTTTAAGAAATTTTTGATTTCTTTGGATGCAAATTATATTACTATTTTGGAAGCAGATTCTAATATCTCTAGAAGCAATGTCTGATTGATGGAAACAACAATATGTTTTTGGTTGGGGGCAATTCCATGTTACACTTGACACCAGTGGCAGAGGTACAGGGTGGCCAGGGTGGGCTGCGGCCCACCCTGGGATTTTGGGTCCGTTTATATACCTGTGGATTTTTAACTGGTCCAGAAAAAAATCGGCCCAATAACCATACCGATTGATCCAGTAACGCAGCCACGTCCCATCCGGTCTCTCTCTCTGGACGTACGAATATCTAAAAAACTTCCCTCTCGTTAGGGTTCCTCTTCCTCTCGCCGCCTCTGGCGACGTTGAGAATAACTCCTTCCCTCGCCGCCGTTTCGTCGGGATTCCCCACTCGGGCTGATTCAGGGGCAGCCTGGTGCTGCCGCCCGGCCTTGGTGGAGGGCCTGAAGGACGTGACGTTAGGGTTTTTCATCTGCTAGGGTTCCACGGCGGGGGCAACAAGATCGATCAGTGAGATCTCACCAATGGCGCAGAGATCGGGTTCGGCTGCGGATGGAAGCAAGGGTGGCAACCTTGACAGGCTGATGCAGGAGCTCGCCCTGAAGGAGGACGATCTGGATGATGTCGTCTTTGAGGAAGACGACGCACCTCTGGAAGAGAACCTCCGGTGGATGATCTTGTCCCGTGTCCATATGGACAAGTCTTTCAGCACATATTGGTTCTTTCGTAACATGAAGTCAGCCTGGGATCTAGCAAGGGGAGTCAAGATCAAAACCCTAGAAGACAATTTGTTTATCATGCAATTCAATTGTCTAGGGGACTGGGAGAGGGTAACCCAGGGAGGGCCATGGCACTTCCGGGGGAATCCGGCGATCATTGTCCCGTATGATGGCTACTCCAAACCTACATCCATAGAGCTTTTTAAGTTTGAGATATGGGCAAGAATCATTGATCTCCCAATTGCATACCATGGAAAAGTGAAGGCTCTGGCTGCTAAGATCGGCGAGTTTGTTGACTCAGAACCATCTTCCTTTAATTTTGAAGGGAATTTTTGTTGGGGAACGTAGCAGAAATTCAAAATTTTCTACGCGTCACCAAGATCAATATATGGAGTAATCTAGCAACGAGGGGAAGGGGAGTGCATCTACATACCCTTGTAGATCGCTAAGCGGAAGCGTTACAAGAACGCGGATGAAGGAGTCATACTCGTAGCGATTCAGATCACGGTTGATTCCGATCTAAGCGCCGAACAACAACGCCTCCGCGTTCAACACACGTGCAACCCGGTGATGTCTCCCATGCCTTGATCCAGCAAGGAGAGAGGGAGAGGTTGGGGAAGACTCCGTCCAGCAGCAGCACGACAGTGTGGTGGTGGTGGAGGAGCGCGGTACTCCAGCAGGGCTTCGCCAAGCACTACGAGAGACGAGGAGGGGGAGAGGTAGGGTTGCGCCTTGGGAGAGAGAAACTCATGTTTTGGGCAGCCCCAAAACCTCCACTATATATAGGGGGAAGGGAGAGGGGGAGGCGCCCTAGGGTTTCCCCTAGGGGGGCGGCGGCCAGGGTAGATGGGATCTCCCCTTTGGGTGACTTGGCCCCCAAGCCAGGAGGTGGGAACCCTAGATGGGGCGCCCCAAACCCCTTGGTCACGTGGGAATAGGCGAGGGTGGCGCACAGCCCCTTAGTGGGCTGGTTTGCCCCCTCCCCTTGGCCCATGAAGCCCCCCCCCCCAACACTTGCCGGGGCTCCCGAAACACCTTTCGGTCATGCTGGTCATCACCCGGTACCTCCAGAACACTTCCGGACTCCAAAACCCTTCGTCCAATATATCAATCACCTTCGGACCATTCCGGGACTCCTCATGACGTCCGGGATCTCATCCGGGACTCCGAACAACATTCGGTAACCGCGTAAATACCTTCCCTATAACCCTAGCGTCATCGAACCTTAAGTGTGTAGACCCTACGGGTTCGAGAACCATGCAGACATGACCGAGACAACTCTCCGGCCAATAACCAACAGCGGGATCTGGATACCCATGTTGGCTCCCACATGTTCCACGATGATCTCATCGGATGAACCACGAGGTCAAGGATTCAATCAATCCCGTATACAATTTCCTTTGTCTAGCGGTATAGTACTTGCCCGAGATTCGATCGTCGGTATCCCGATACCTTGTTCAATCTCGTTACCGGCAAGTCTCTTTACTCATTCCGTAACAGATCATCCTGCGATCAACTCCTTGATCACATTGTGCACATTATGATGATGTCCTAGCGAGTGGGCCCAGAGATACCTCTCCGTCACAGGGAGTGACAAATCCCAGTCTCGATTCGTGCCAACCCAACAGGCACTTTTAGAGATACCCGTAGTGCACCTTTATAGCCACCCAGTTACGTTGTGACGTTTGGTACACCCAAAGCATACCTACGGTACCCGAGAGTTGCACAATCTCATGGTCTAAGGAAAAGATACTTGACATTTAGAAAAGCTTTAGGATACAAACTACACGATCTTGTGCTATGCTTAGGATTGGGTCTTGTCCATCACATCATTCTCCTAATGATGTGATCTCGTTATCAATGGCACCCAATGTCCATGGTCAGGAAACCATGACCATTTGTTGATCAACGAGCTAGTCAACTAGAGGCTCACTAGGGACATGTTGTGGTCTATGTATTCACACACGTATTGCGGTTTTCGGTCAATACAATTATAGCATGAATAATAGACAATTATCATGAACAAGGAAATACAATAATAACCATTTTATTGTTGCCTCTAGGGCATATTTCCAACAGTTTCCCACTTGCACTAGAGTCAATAATCTAGTTCACATCACTATGTGATTGTAATGAATCGACACCCATGGGGTTTGATCATATCTTGCTTGTGAGAGAGGTTATTAGTCAACGGATCTGAACCTTTCAGATCCATGTGTGCTTTGCAAATTTCTATGTCATCTCCTAGATGCAGCTGCCACGCTTTACTTGGAGCTATTCCAAATTGTTGCTCCATTATACGTATCCGGTATCTCTACTCAGAGCTATCCGGATAGGTGTTAAGCTTGCATCGACGTAACTCTTTACGTCGAAATCTTTATCACCTACATAACAGAGAAACATTTCCTTATTCCTCTAAGTATATTTTTGACCGCTATCTAGTGATCCACTCCTGGATCACCTTTGTACCCTCTTGCCAGACATGTGGCAAGGCACACATCAGGTGCGGTACTCACCATGGCATACCGTATAGAGCCTATGACAAAAGCATAGGGGACGACCTTCGTCCTTCTTCTTTCTTCTGCCGTGGTCAAGCTTTGAGTCTTACTCAACTTCACACCTTACAACTCAGGTAAGAATCCCTTCTTTGACTGGTCTATTTTGAACTCCTTCAAAATCATGTCAAGGTGTGCGTTCTTTGAAAGTATCAGCAGGCGTCTTGATCTATCTCTATAGATCTTGATGCCCAATATGTAAGCAGCTTTATCCAGGTCTTCCTTTGAAAACAATTCTTCAAACAACCGTTTATGCTTTCTAGAAATTCTACATTATTTCGGTCAACAATATGTCATCCACATATACTTATCAGAAATGTTGTAGCGCTCCCACTCACTTTCTTGTAAATACAAGTTTCTAGCAAACATTGTATAAACGTAAAAGCTTTGATCACTCCATCAAAGCATATATTCCGACTCCGAGATGCTTGCTCTAGTCCATAGAAGGATTGTTGGAGCTAGCATACCTTTTAGCATCCTTAGGATCGACAAAACCTTTCTGATTGTATCACATACAACCTTTCCTTACAAAAACAGGTAAGGAAACTTTTTTTGACATCCATCTGCCAGATTTCATAAATGCAGCTAATGCTAACATGATTCCGACGGACTTAAGCATCGCTACGGATGAGAAAATCTCATCGTAGTCAACTCCTTGAACTTGTGAAAAACTATTTGCCACAAGTCGAGCTTCACAGACGGTGACATTACCGTCCACGTCCGTCTTCTTCTTATAGATCCATTTATCTCAATGGCTTGCTGATCATCAGGCAAGTCCACCAAAGTCCATACTTTGTTTTGATACATGGATCCTATCTTGCATTTCTCGGCTTCTAACCATTTGTCGGAATACGGGCCCACCATTGCTTCATAGGTTCATTGTTGTCCAACGACATGACCTCTAAGACATGATCACCGTACCACTCAGGAGTAGTACATATCCTTGTCGACCTACGAGGTTTGGTAGTGACTTGATCCGAAGTTGCATGATCACTATCATCAACTTCCACTTCAATTGGTGTAGGTGCCACAGGAACAACTTCCTGTGCCCTGCTACACACTAGTTGAAGTGATGGTTCAACAACCTCATCAAGTCTCCACCATCCTCCCACTCAATTCTTTCAAGAGAAACCTTTCCTCGAGAAAGGACCCGTTTCTAGAAACAATCACTTTTGCTTCCGGATCTGAAGTAGGAGGTATACCCAACTGTTTTGGGTGTCCTATGAAGATGTATTTATCCGCTTTGGGTTCGAGCTTATCAGGATGAAACTTTTTCACATAAGCGTCGCAGCCCCAAACTTTCAAGAAACGACAGCTTAGGTTTCTCTAAACCATAGTTCACACGGTGTCATCTCAACGGAATTACGTGTTGCCCTATTTAAAGTGAATGCGGTTGTCTCTAATGCCTAACCCATGAAAGATAGTGGTAATTCTATAAGAGACATCATCGTATGCCCCATATCCAATAGGGTGCATCTATGATGTTCGGACACACCATCACACTATGGTGTTCCAGGTGGTATTAGTTGTGAAGCAATTTCCACAATGTCTTAATCTTGTACCAAACACGTAACTCAGATATTCATCTCTATGATCATATCATAGAAATTTTATCCTCTTGTCACGACGATCTTCAACTTCACTCTGAAATTACTTGAACCTTTCCATAATTCAGACTTGTGTTTCATCAAGTAAATATCCTCAGCATCTACTCAAATCATCTGTGAAGTAAGAACACAATGATATCCACTGCGTGCCTCGACACTCATTGGACAGCACACATCAAAATGTATTACTTCCAACAAGTTGCTCTCTTGTTCCATCTTACTGAAAAATGAGGCTTTTCAGTCATCTTGCCCATGTGGTATGATCTACATGTCTCAAGTGATTTAGAATCAACTGAGTCCAAACGATCCATCTGCATGGAGTTTCTTCATGCGCACATACCAATAGACATGGTTCACATGTCTCAAACTTTTCAAAAACGAGTGAGTCCAAAGATCCATCAACATGGAGCTTCTTCATGCGTTTTATACCAATATGACTCAAATGGCAGTGCCACAAGTATGTGGTACTATCATCACTATCTTATATCTTTTTGCATGAACATGTGTATCACTATGATCGAGATTCAATAAACCATTCATTTTAGGTGTAAGACCATTGAAGGTATTATTCAAATAAACAGAGTAACTATTATTCTCCTTAAATGAATGACTGTATTGCGATAGACATAATACAATCATGTCTATGCTCAACGCAAACACCAAATAACAATTATTTAGGTTTATCACCAGTCTCGATGGTAGAGGGAGTATGAAATGCTTGATCTCATCAAGCTTGGAAACACTTCCAACACATATCGTCATCTCACCTTTAGCTAGTCTCCGTTTATTCCGCAGCTTTTATTTCGAGTTACCAACACTTAGCAACCGAACCGGTATCTAATACCCTGGTGCTACTAGGAGTACTAGTAAAGTACACATCAGTATAATGTGTATCCAATATACTTCTGTCGACCTTGCCAGCCTTCTCATCTACCAAGTATCTAGGGTAGTTCTGCTTCAGTGACCATTCCCCTCATTACAGAGGCACTTAGTCTCGGGTTTGGGTTCAACCCTGGGTTTTTTCACTGGAGTAGCAACTGATTTGCCATTTCATGAAGTAACCCTTCTTGCCCTTGCCCTTCTTGAAACTAGTGGTTTCACTAACCATCAACAATTGATGCTTCTTCTTGATTTCTACTTTCGCGGTGTCAAACATCGCGAATATTTCAAGGATCATCATATCTATCCCTGATATGTTATAGTTCATCACGAAGCTCTAGTAGCTTAGTGGCAATGTCTTTGGAGAAACATCACTATCTCATCTGGAAGATTAACTCCCACTTGATTCAAGTGATTGTTGTACCCAGACAATCTGAGTACAAGCTTAATGATTGAGCTTTTCTCCCCTAGTTTGTAGGCTAAGAAGCTTGTCGGAGGTCTTATACCTCTTGACGTGGGCACGAGCCTGAAATCCCAATTTCAGCCCTTGGAACATCTCATATGTTCCGCGACGTTTCTAAAACGTCTTTAGCGCCTCAATTCTAAACCGTTTAACATTATTGAACTATCACGTATTCATCAAAACGTGTATGTCAGATGTTCGCAACATCCGCAGACGACGTTCGAGGTTCAGCACACCGAGCGGTGCATTAAGGACATAAGCCTTCTACGGAGCAATGAGGACAATCCTCAGTTTACGGACCCAGTCCGCATAATTGCGACTATCAACTTTCAACTAAATTTTCTCTAGGAACATATCTAAAACAGTAGAACTAAAACGCGAGCTATGACATAACTTGGAAAGACCTTTTGACTATGTTCAGGATAATTCAGTTCATCTAATGAACTCCCACTCAGATAGACATCCCTCTAGTCATCTAAGTGATACATGATCCGAGTCAACTAGGCCGTGTCTGATCATCACGTGAGACGGACTAGTCATCATCGGTGAACATCTTCATGTTGATCGTATCTACTATACGACTCATGTTCGACCTTTCGGTCTCTTATGTTCCGAGGCCATGTCTGTACATGCTAGGCTCGTCAAGTCAACCTAAGTGTTTCGCGTGTGTAAATCTGGCTTACACCCGTTGTATGTGAACGTTAGAATCTATCACACCCGATCATCATGTGGTGCTTCGAAACAACGAACTTTCGCAACGGTGCACAGTTAGGGGGAACACTTTCTTGAAATTATTATGAGGGATCATCTTATTTACTACCGTTGTTCTAAGCAAATAAGATGCATAAACATGATAAACATCACATGCAATCAAAAAGTGACATCATATGGCCAATATCATTTTTGCTCCTTCTGATCTCCATCTTCGGGGCTCCATGATCATCATCGTCACCGGCATGACACCATGATCTCCATCATCATGATCTCCATCATCGTGTCTCCATGAAGTTGTCTCGCCAACTATTACTTCTACTACTATGGCTAACGGTTTAGCAATGAAGTAAAGTAATTACATGGCGTTATTCAGTGACGCGCAGGTCATACAATAAATAAAGACAACTCCTATGGCTCCTGTCGGTTGTCATACTCATCGACATGGAAGTCGTGATTCCTATTACAAGAACATGATCAATCTCATACATCACATATCATTCATCACATTCTTTTGGCCATATCACATCACATAGCATACCCTGCAAAAACAAGTTAGACGTCCTCTAATTGCTGTTTGCATGTTTTACGTGGCTGCTATGGGTTTCTAGCAAGAGCGTTTCTTACCTACGCAAAAGCCACAACGTGATATGCCAATTGCTATTTACCCTTCATAAGGACCCTTTTCATCGAATCTGATCCGATTAAAGTGGGAGAGACTGGCACCCTCTAGCCACCTTATGCAACAAGTGCATGTCAGTCGGTGGAACCTGTCTCACGTAAGTGTACGTGTAAGGTCGGTCCGGGCCGCTTCATCCCACAAGACCGTCGAAACAAGATAGGACTAGTAACGGTAAGCATATTGAACAAAATTAACGCCCACAACAACTTGTGTTCTACTCGTGCATAGAATCTACGCAATAAACCTAGCTCATGATGCCACTATTGGGGAACGTAGCAGAAATTCAAAATTTTCTACGCATCACCAAGATCAATCTATGTAGTAATCTAGCAACGAGGGGAAGGGGAGTGCATCTACATACCCTTGTAGATCGTTAAGTGGAAGCGTTACAAGAACGCGGATGAAGGAGTCGTACTCGTAGCGATTTAGATCACGGTTGATTCCGATCTAAGCGCCGAACAACGGCGCCTCCGCGTTCAACACACGTGCAGCCCGATGACGACTCCCATGCCTTGATCCAGCAAGGAGAGAGGGAGAGGTTGGGGAAGACTCCGTCCAGCAGCAGCACGACGGCGTGGTGGTGGTGGAGGAGCGCGGTACTCCAGCAGGGCTTCACCAAGGACTACGAGAGACGAGGAGGGAGAGAGGTAGGGCTGCGCCTTGGGAGAGAGAGACTCATGTGTTGGGCAGCCCCAAAACCTCCACTATATATAGGGGGAAGGGAGAGGCGGAGGCTCCCTAGGGTTTC
>NC_041391.1:16583334-16588865 GCF_002162155.2 Triticum dicoccoides | reverse complement strand
GGCAGATGGGATCTCCCCTTTGGTGACTTGGCCCCCAAGCCAGGAGGTGGGAACCTTAGATGGGGTGCCCCAAACCCCCTGGTCACGTGGGAATAGGTGAGGGGGACGCACAGCGCCTTAGTGGGCTGGTTTGCCCCCTCCCCTTGGCCCATGAAGCCCCCAACACTTGCCGGGGCTCCCAAAACACCTTTTGGTCATGCTGGTCATCACCCGGTACCTCCAGAACACTTCCGGACTCCAAAACCCTTCGTCCAATATATCAATCTTCACCTACGGACCATTCCAGGACTCCTCGTGACGTCTGGGATCTCATCCGGGACTCCGAACAACATTCAGTAACCGCGTACATACCTTCCCTATAACCCTAGAGTCATCGAACCTTAAGTGTGTAGATCCTACAGGTTCGGGAACCATGCAGACATGACCGAGGCAACTCTCCGGCCAATAACCAACAGCGGGATCTGGATACCCATGTTGGCTCCCACATTTTCCACGATGATCTCATCGGATGAACCACGATGTCAAGGATTCTATCAATCCCGTATACAATTCCCTTTGTCTAGCGGTATAGTACTTGCCCGAGATTCGATCGTCGGTATCCCGATACCTTGTTCAATCTCGTTACCGGCAAGTCTCTTTACTCGTTCCATAACACATCATCCCGCGATCAACTCCTTGATCACATTGTGCATATTATGATGATGTCCTACCGAGTGGGCCCAGAGATACCTCTCTGTCACACGGAGTGATAAATCCCAGTCTCGATTCGTGCCAACCCAATAGACACTTTCAGAGATACCCGTAGTGCACCTTTATAGCCACCCAGTTACGTTGTGACGTTTGGTACACCCAAAGCATTCCTACGGTATCCGGGAGTTGCACAATCTCATGGTCTAAGGAAAAGATACTTGACATTTAGAAAAGCTTTAGCATAGAAACTACACGATCTTGTGCTATGCTTAGGATTGGGTCTTCTCCATCACATCATTCTCCTAATGATGTGATCCCGTTATCAATGACATCCAATGTCCATGGTCAGGAAACCATGACCATCTGTTGATCAACGAGCTAGTCAACTAGAGGCTCACTAGGGACATGTTGTGGTCTATGTATTCACACATGTATTGCGGTTTCCGGTCAATAAAATTATAGCATGAATAATACACTACAGGAATCAGCTACTTTGCCATCTGCCACAGCGGACGGCAAAGCCAGGGACGGCGGACGGCAAACAGTGACGGCAAAGACAGGGTCGGCAAACAGGCCATTTGCCGTCTACTTTTTATGGCGGACGGCAAAGAGTGCTTTGCCTACAGCGGCGGACGGCAAAGAGGAGTGACGGCAAAATACTGGACGTCCGCCAGCGTTAGTCCGTTAGGCGGCTAACGACGGCCTTTACCGTCAGCCAGCAGACGGCAAATTTGAACGCCTCTTTGCCGTCCGCCAGTGGACGTCAGCAATGCGTCAGCGCCCGCTGTGTTTTGCCGTCAGCCACGGCGGACGGCAAAGGCAAAGTCTTTGCCATCAGCTTAACTTTGTCGTCCGCCACGGTAGGCAAATTTGCCAAATGGCTCATCTCTGAGGAAGCACAGGTGGCCGCCACATGTCCCCTTTGCCGTCTGCCACAGACGGCAAAGGGGTCTTTGCCATCTGCCGCGGACGGGAAAGAGCCTGTACTGCCTCTTTTTTATTCTGTTTTTCTCATATCCAACAATTATCACAGCACATATATATCCATCACATAAATATCCAGCACATATATATCCAACATAATAAATATCCAGCACATATATATCCATCCATACATACATAGTAGGTTGCACATAGTCCCATCAATCCATACATATTACAATATGCAAAGTTTCATCATTTATGAGCTAACCTAGGTGAAATGGGTCGTTTATGAGCTAACCTAGGTGAAATAGGTCGTTTATGAGCTAACCTAGGTGAAATGGGTCGTTTATGAGCTAACCTGGGTGAAATAGGTCGTTTGTGAGCTAACCTAGGTGAAATGGGTCGTTTATGAGCTAACTTAGGTCATTTTGGAGGAAACAAAGCTAAGTATAGATCGTTTTAGAGCTAACTTAGGTAAAATGGCTGGTTTTGGAGGCCAGTAAGCTTATTAAGTCATTTTGGAGGGAAAGAAGCTAACTCTAGGTCATTAAGGTAAGCATATTGGAGGAAATAAAGCTAAGTCTAGGTCTTTATGCATTTGTTAAGCAAAAAACTAGAGAAACTTACCTTGATCATGGAGGTGTAGGAGCGGGCTGGCTCGTGCCAGTAGTTGGAGAAGGATCGTGTGATGCTTGTGTGGAGTTACGTTGCACCAAAGATCATTTCCAATGTTTTGTTAGCATGATGACACTCAAATGTTAAGACTAGCAAGTAACGTCCATTCAAATTAAACTCACCGTGGTCTCAGGAGCAATCTCTGGATCAATGGCTATGGATCCACGGGACCTCCCGCCACTAGATATCATCACCTGCTCTGGATCAATGGGAATCTCGCTCAGGTTAAACTCCTCCCCTTTCCTCGCCTTCCCCTTGACTTGCTTGTAATAGGCAGTGTGGGCCATGGCATACAGGTCGTACCCCTCTGGCACCTTATCCGTCTTATTGTAGCATGCCTGAAAGAGAGAAACAAAGTAAATTAGTAATAAAAGGGCTCAAGATAGCATGATGAATGAATTGCATTAATCATGAAGCAAACCACATACCCAATTCCGCCCGAACTGATATAAGTTGGAGCTACCTTGATGGTGTGGCACACCTTCAATTTGGGCACGTTTGTCCTTGGCCTCAGTCGGCTCCCCTTCCATCTTTCAACACCTGCCATGACAAAGAATAAACGAAATTAGTACAACATAAAAAAAAGTACCGACATGAATAATAATATGTATATCACTTAAGTGTATCATCATCAAGTACAACATAAAAAAATTGAATACCTGACACTACTAATAATCTCGATCAGTATCATCAATAAATGCATAATCATCATCATCACTATAATCAATGATGGGCTCATAGGGTTCATTGGCATCAACATGTGCAAGGCCACCTTGACGTAATCGGTCAAGCATTGACAGGTCATCCGCAACAGTAACCTCTTCTTGTTTCGGCTCTTCTTGTTCCTCCTCTGGGGTGATGTCGGATTCACTGTCGCTGTCTACTTCAATGTTTTGGGGTGAAGTATAGCGGTTCTTGAAATGCTTTTTGGAAAGACATGTCTCTTGGAAGAATTCTTCTTCATATGTGTCTGGGTTAATGTGAGGTTCATAATCCTCTTCCTTTGGGGGAGAAAGTCTAGCACGTGGCGGCACTTCATAATCGACATCCCAACCTTTTAGATTTGGATTAGTTTGGCAGGCCCACGGTAGATAAAATACTTGGGTCGCCTGTTGAGCCGTAATATAGACATCAGGAACATCTAAATGGGTGCTTTGGTTGATTTCAACTAGCCCTATATGTTCATCAGTCCTTCTAGTCTCCTTCGGCTGAAACCAATAACATTTGAAGACTACGACATTCGGTGGGTTTTCACCATAGAACAGAAGTTCATAAATTGCTTCAACTCACCCATAATACTCAGTACCTCTTTCGCCGATAGCAGATACACAACAATTTGTAGACTTTCGGTCGCCATAGATTGCTCTTTGCCATAGGTACGAAAGCGATACCCGTTGATGTCGTACTTGTCAAATGAACGGATCTTATAGTCAAAACCATTAGCGACTTGTCTCAATTCGGCGTCCATAGACTCTGGATTAGCCTACAAGTTTAATATGAAAGGATTGTTGCATTACGCACAAATTAGCGAATGAAATGAAATTGTCTAATAGAAATTACCGTTTGTTTGAACCAAGAGATGAAACCGGGATAGCCGCCTCCTTGCTTTGCGAGAAGCTCATACTCTTCGACGGAATCCTTTTGGATCTCCGCTCCATACGAGAATATGGCAACGTATCGACTGTATGACATATCCAGGAATAAGAGCAGTTCAAAGGAAATAGAAGTTGCGAAACAATGTACCGAGAACTTACTCGATGTACGGCCGCACTTCTATCAGGTTGTTGAAGATATACAACGAAATGGTCCGCCATTCTTCGTTATCCAAATATACTGGATGTGAAACACTAGCTGGTGCGAGATTCCCTTTGAATAGGTTGAGGTTGGATCCACCCTTTTTAGGGTCGTCAGCATTGTACCGAGGCTTCGGATTATGCAAATGACGATTTTTGGCTTCGTAGTGTGCTGTTACGAAGTTTGCCGCCTCCTCTATGATGAATGCCTCAGCCATCGATGCTTCAATTCTACGTTTATTTTTACATTTTTCTCGAAGCGTCTTATGCATCGTCTCAGTTGGGTAGCACCAACGATTTTGCACGGGCCCCCCAATCTTGCCTCGGTCGGGAGATGCAAAATCAAATGCTGCATTGGATTAAAGAAGCCCGGTGGAAAGATCTTCTCTAACTTGCAGATCAACTCCGGCGCCAACTCTTCCATTTCTTCTAGCACGCCAGTCGATAATTCTTTCGCACAAAGAACACGGAAGAAATAGCTGAATTCTGCCATTACTAGCCATTCATCCTCAGGGATGAAGCCACGCAACATCACCGGCATTACCCGCTCAATCCATATGTGCCAATCATGACTCTTGAGACCAAATATCTTCAATTTATCAAGATTCGCTCCCCTCTTTAGATTCGCTGCATACCCATCGGGGAACATCAACTGCTGTTGCACCCACAAGATAATTTTCCTCATAGCTGGCCTTCCAAGATTGAACCATGCCTTTGGCTTCGTCCAGTTCTGCTTTCCTTTCGGTTCTTTCATGTTTTGTAACGGCCTATCACATAGCGCCTCCAGATCGACTCTAGCCTTAGTATTATCCTTTGACTTCCCATCTATGCTGAACAATGTACCAAAAAGTGCCTCGACGATATTCTTCTCAGTGTGCATCACGTCGATGTTGTGTGGGCAAAGGAGGTCTTTGAAGTAAGGCAGATCCCATAAGCATGTTTTGTGAGTCCAGGTGTGCTTAGTATTATACCCCTTGAAGTACCCTGGATGCTGTGGATCTGGCTCGAGAGCGTTTAACTGATCCAGGGTCTGTTGGCCTGTCAATGTAGGTGGTGTAGAGTTTTTGACAACTCTACCTCTGATGAAGTTCTTCTTGTCTTTCCTGAACTTATGGCGAGGATCCAGGAACTGTCTATGCATGTCGAAGCAAGAAAACTTGCGACCGGCCTGAAGCCAACGAAACTCAAGAGCTCCCTTGCATGTGGGGCACGGGAACCTTCCATGCACACACCAGCCAACGAATAGCGCATACGCCGACAAGTCATGCGTTGAGTACATGTACCAGACACGCATTATGAAGTTCCGTTTGCTATAGGCGTCGTATGTCTTGAACCCATTATCCCAGGCTTCTTGCAATTCGTCCTTAAGCGGCTGCATGTACACATTCATATTTTTCCCCGGATAGTTGGGCCCTGGAATTATCAACGTCAGGAAAATGTTCTTTCTTT
>NC_041391.1:16581289-16583153 GCF_002162155.2 Triticum dicoccoides | reverse complement strand
AAATACGGGCCAACAACTGTATTGGGCTGTCGTCATACCAAACACACTGAACCCATCCGTGCTGATGCCAACTCGAGGATGCCTTGGATCTGCCGCTTTGTCAGCATGTAATTCATCAAACTTTTTCCATGCAACACCATCCGATGTGTGTACCATCATCAGATTCCCATCTGTATCTAGTTCGGTTCTTTTGCCTGTTTTGTGCCATGTCATCTGTCTGGCCGTCTCTTCGACCATGAAAAGACGTTGAAGTCTTGGTACGATTGGCATATACCGAAGAACACTAACGGAGATTTTGGTTTGTGTCTTCTCACCCATACCGTTGTCTACCATATTATACCTGGAAGACTTGCAAACGGGACAATAGTTCAAGTCCGCATAGTCAAGCCTAAATAAGGCACATCCTTTCTCACAGGCATGTATCTTCTCATAGGGCATCTTCAGTGCACGGAGGATTTTGTCGGACTGGCACAGGTTTGCAGGCATTACATGGCCTTTGGGTAGAAAGCGTCCAAATACTGTCATAATTGCGTCATAGCATTCTCTGCCCAAGTTGAACTGAGCCTTCAGAGCCATTACTTGTGAGATGGCATCCAACTGACAAAGCTCAGTGTGCTCGTGGAGCGGACGTTTTGAAGACTCCAACATTTCATTGAAGGCCTTTGCAGATTCCTCCATCTCCTCGTCCGAATCCCGAGCATCATCATAGTATTGCACCATGTTTTCCATCCCGGTACCATGCTCGTCGGTGCGACGATGATCCACCTCGGCTCGGTCACGTTGGGCAGACTCACAATGAAATGTCCACACCATATAATCGGGCGTAAAACCACTCTTCTGCAGGTGTTTGCCCATTTCAGCCTCTGTCCTCTTTTCCCAATTGCCGCACCGTAAACAGGGGCACCAGGTTTTCTTCTGGCCATTTAAAATGCGGCTTGCACAAACCCCTTGGTTTTTGTGAACCATTCAACGCTCCATTTGTTCTGACCAGTGTGACCGGTATACATCCACGCACGATCACTCATCTTGACTTTCAGAGCTACTGGACACACAACAATTATATATGTAATTCACCATGTATATATTCTTCAGTTGATCTACTTTGTCAATTTTATTACGTCCATGCAACCTACACTCTAATAGGTAATGATAGGTCCTAATCCCACCCGTGTATGTGTACATTGGGTTCATTTTCCCATGCTATGCTCCGGATCCGACGCAAAATTTCGGCAGCACCTCCCCGCTGTTCTCCTGATACACGTCTCTGCAATAAACAGAGAGGATGTGTACCCGAAGAACAACAGGGGAGGCACTGACGAAATTTATGCATCAGATCCGGAGCAAAGCATATGGGAAAACGAACCCAATCTACACATACTCGGGTTGTCTATGGATAGCGTTGGACAATTCAAAAGAATCAAGGTTATAAATATGCAAATGCATGCATATTTATAACTATGACGCTTTCGAACGGGAGACACATATTGGTTACGCATACTGATGATTCAAGACACATATATAGCTAGCTGTCAAGTTTCATCGGAATAGATCAAATAATTAATGGGGGAGGAGGACATGTCATTTGTGCTCACCCACGAACGAAGGGGCAGAGCTCATCAAACGCACGGCGAGGTCATCGAACACCAAACCTCGCAGCGATGAAACAACTGCACATTTAAAACTACCCGATCAACACAATTATATATGATGTTTTTCATAACAAAATCGAAAAATATATGACCTAACTAATAATTCACAAATATATGACCCCGTCGGCCTCTGGAAGGCCAAAGAACACCTTTTCGGGAGGTGTCGGGGGTCGGGGTGTCGTGTCGGTGTCGGGGTGCCGTGTCGGGGTCGGGGT
>NC_041391.1:16569790-16580236 GCF_002162155.2 Triticum dicoccoides | reverse complement strand
ATATGTTAAATGTTTGCCGTTCGCCCTCTTTGCCGTCCGCTTTTTTGCTCTTTGCCATCCGCTAGCAGACGGCAAAGAGGGGGGGGGTCGTTAAGTATTTTTTAAGCAGCTCCTCAGTGGGGCCCCCTCCCTCGTTGCCGTCTGCTAGCCGACGGCAAAGAACTGGCTGATGGCAAAGACTTCTTTGCCATCAGCCAGTTCTTTGCCGTCTGCTTTTGGGTAGCTGATGGCAAAGAGCTTCTATGTTGTCTGCTAGCAGACGGCAAAGAGCTGGCAGATAGCAAAGTAGCTGATTCCAGTAGTGATAGACAATTATCATGAACAAGGAAATAAAATAATAACCATTTTATTATTGCCTCTAGGGCATATTTCCAACAATTTTTACAGGGTGAGAATCTGTCTTGATGTTCGCAACCAACTAAAGAAGGCAACCTCCATAGTTTCTGGGGGTCAGAGGGAGATCTTTGCGGTGAAATATGAGAGGCTCCCGGACTGGTGTCAGGTTTGCGGCATGATGGTACATGATTTTAAAGAACACGGAGACGGTGTGCACCCCCCCCCCTCGGCCTTAGTCTTCAAGAACTTAAGGGCACCGGCAACAACTGCATGGGGAATGAGGCGCCGTAACAATGGCAAGAAACAGACGAACCAAGGTGGAGGAGGAGAAAGCTCGGATCTGGAAAAGGATAGAACTGCAAGGGAGGGGGAGGACATGGACATGGAGGAATCTGACCAGAACCGAAAGCGATCTTCTGATGAGGCCGCGGCTGCTGCCATGACAGTGGCTTCCAAGGGAAGCCTGGAACTAGTACCATATGCAAACCAGAAAGGAGGAGCGGGTGTGGTCCCAATGAGCCCGCCACCAAAGCAAGATCCCAAGCGATCCAGAATGATGCAGCAGTCAGAGAAGGGGGCAAACACTGGGGGGAGGAAGAACCAGGCGACACCCAAAAACCAAGATGCAACAACGGCGACCTCCTCGTCGGAGGACCGCCAAGCACAATGAATCTGTTAAGCTGGAACTGTCGGGGTTTAGGCAACGCCCCGACAGTTCAAGAATTGCGCGAACTCGCGTTAAAGTTTGCCCCTAGAGTACTTTGTATTTTGGAAACTCAAATTATCAAAGAGAGAGTTGAAAGTTTAGCAAGTACTCTAGGATATGATAGTTCTTTTGCTGTTGGATCCACCGGTCGGAGCGGTGGCTTAGTTTTGTACTGGAACAATGAAATAAAAGTTGAAATTTTGGGTTACTCGCAGTATCACATTGATGTCAAGGTGTCAGATCTGGGGAGGGGGCGTGGAGGCTCTCGTGTTTCTATGGAGAAGCCCAGACACACCTAAGACACAGAACTTGGGACACAATGAAGAACATGGCGTCGCTACAAAATATGACGTGGGCCTGTTTAGGCGACTTCAACGAAGTCCTTCGATATGATGAGCATGATGGTGTTGGTCAGAGAAGCCAAACACAAATACAAGGGTTCAGAGATGCGGTCGATGTTTGCAGCCTGATTGATCTTGGTTTCCAAGGCCGGAAGTGGACGTTTGAAACAAAAGTTACAGGAGGTACGTACACGAGGGTGCGGCTTGACAGAGCGCTCGGATCTGCCGAGTGGTGCGCACAATTCCCACTAGCAGTGGTAGAACTTCTTACTGCTGCAACCTCGGATCACTCTCCTATTTTGTTGAAGCTTGACCCACCTGATAGAGGACAGGTGAAAGAGAGACTGTTCCGGTATGAATGTATGTGGGACACGCATCCAGATTTCATTTCCACCGTCCAGAGTGCATGGGAGGCCAACGGCCATAATATGATGGCGGCTGAGGTCCGAGTGAACCTAGAAGCGATGTCTAACAACTTAGGTGAGTGGAGCAAATCGAACTTTGGAAATGTCAAGGCTGAGATCAGAAAACTAAAGAAGGACCTACAACGGCTAAGGAGTGATCCTCTCCGTGATGGCCCGAGCCATGTTGACATCAAAGTTAACGATCGCCTTATTGAGCTATATCTGCGTGAGGAAGTGATGTGGCGTCAGCGGTCAAGAGTGGAATGGCTCTCTGCAGGTGACCGGAATACACATTTCTTCCATCTTCGGGCTTCGATGAGACGGCGGAAAAACTTGATTAAAGCTCTCCAGAAACATAATGGGCAATTAACAGAGGATCTTACGGAGATGTAACAACTTGCGCAAGAGTTTTATAAAAATCTTTACACCTCTGAAGGAGTTGAAGGAGTAGATGATGTTCTCCAACATGTACCCTCGAAGGTAACAGCCGCTATGAATGAATCACTCATGGCACCATATAAGGAGGAAGAAGTAAAGAAGGCGCTGTTCCAAATGTTCCCGTCAAAGGCGCCCGGCCCTGATGGGTTTCCGGCACACTTTTTCCAGCGTCACTGGGATATATGCGGAGCCTCGGTCACGAAGGCGGTTGGAGCATAGTAAGGGGCGAGGAGAGCCCGGCTTGTGTCAATGACACAATGCTGGTTTTAATTCCAAAGGTATCGAATCCCACTTTGTTATCTCAATTCCGACCAATTAGCCTATGCAATATCTTTTATAAAATAGCTTCAAAGGTACTAGCCAACCGTTTGAAGTCAATACTCCCAGACATTATATCAGAGGAGCAGCCTGCATTTGTTCCTGGGAGGCTTATCTCTGACAACATAATTTCAGCTTATTAGTGTTTGCATTTCATGAAGAGAAACCGGTCAAGAAACAACAACCACTGTGCGCTCAAGCTCGATATGATGAAGGCGTACGATAGGGTGGAATGGAACTATTTGGAAGCAATCATGAGGAAGTTGGGGTTTGCTGCACCATGGGTATCCATTGTCATGAACATGGTCAGGACCGTCTTTTTCTCTATCTTGTTTAATGGAAGTAAATTGGAGGAGTTCAAGCCAACACGAGGAATCTGTCAGGGAGATCCTATCTCTCCATACCTTTTCTTGCTAGCAGCAGAGGGCCTTTCGTGCCTCTTGAAATCTCAAAGTGAATCATCCCAGGCCAGCGGCATTAAGGTGGCGCCATCGGCACCGTCGGTGAACCATCTTTTATTCGCGGATGATAGCCTGCTATTTTTTAAGGCGAGTGTAGATGGAGCAGAGGAGGTGTCACACCTTTTGGATACATATTGCAGGGCCTCGGGCCAACGCATTAACAGGGATAAGTCTTCTGTATTCTTCAGTAAGGGATGCCCTCAGATTGTGAGAGATGCAGTTAAGGGGCGTCTACATGTTCCAAACGAGTCTCTAAGTGACAGATATCTGGGCATGCCCACAGATGTGGGACACTCGAAGAGAGGCACGTTTAAATACTTGAGCGACCGCGTTTGGGACAAGGTGAAAGGCTGGATGGGGAAGTGTTTATCAGCTGGTGGAAAGGAGGTACTCATCAAGTCAGTGGCCCAGGCTATCCCTGTTTACTCAATGTCATGCTTTAAGCTGCCAAGAGGACTGTGTGATCACATTAATTCTATCATTAGAAAATTTTGGTGGGGCTGCAAGCAAGGACAAAGGAAGCCAGCCTGGGTTTCATGGGAGGTTATGACAAGGCTAAAGTTCCTGGGAGGCCTAGGATTTAGAGACCTGGAACTTTTCACAGACAGGCCTGGAGGGTGCTGCAAGACCCCTCGACTTTGAGTGCCAGAATCCTCAAAGCATCATACTATCCCACAACAGATTTGCTTAGTGCTGAACTTGGTTCAAGGCCATCGCAGATTTGGCGTGCGATTTTGGAGGGTCAGGATATTTTGAAACATGGTATTATTCGAAGAATAGGTAACGGGCAGTCGACCAACATTTTGACACACAATTGGCTACCAAAGGAGGGTTCGCTCCGACCTATCACTTGTCTGATCCCGGATCCACCTCAACTTGTTTCGGACCTGCTTACTCCAGCAACGGCATCCTGGAACGTTGACCTAGTCCGTTCTCTATTTCTTCCAACCAATGCGGAGGCGGTTCTGAAAATTCCTGTGTGCACAAGCAATGTTGATGATTTTTGGTCATGGTACCCAGATTCTAAAGGAAGGTTCACCGTCAGTTCAGCGTACAAATTCATTATCAAGACAAAGATAACGCGAGAGAATTGGCTTGAGGGCAGAGGCGGGTCATCTAGCTCGGACCGAGAAGAGAAGGATTGGTGCAAACTTTGGTCGATGACCGTCCCATCAAAGATAAGGGTGTTCATGTGGCGTCTTGCACGTCACTCGTTACCTACAACAGATGTCCTCAACAAGAGAAACATGTCAACATGAGATGTGTGTCCACTGTGCGGCTCTCCTGACTCATGGCGCCATGCGCTTGTTGCCTGCACATCAGCGAGGTGCACGTGGGCTCTATCTGATCCGGAACTTGTCGTTAGAATGGCGGAGAACACTGAACCGCGAGCGAAGAATTGGATCTTCCAGCTCCATGAGGTTCTTGAGCATAAGCTTTTCACAAAGATGGTCGTCACATTATGGGCGGTATGGTACGCAAGGAGGCAGGCTATACACGAAGGAATATTTCAATCACCGATGCAGACCCATTCTTTTGTGGAGTCCTATCTTCGCGAGCTGGAACAAGTCAGGGAAAAAACAACCCCTCGGGTTTCTGCCTCACCTAGGAGGGAAGCTGAACGAAGATGGATAGCCTCACCACCCGGGTTGGTGAAGTTCAACGTCGACGGAGCGGTGGCAAGGCGCAACCGTGGTGGGGCTGTTGGCTCAGTTTGCCGAGACCACACGGGTCTATACCTAGGATCATCGGCGGTGGTTTATAATGGAGTTTTTGATCCAATGATCTTGGAAACTTATGCGTGCAGGGAGGCTCTGGCACTTGCTAGTGATCTGCAAGTGTCACATATGATAATAGCATCGGATTGCCAAGGTGTGGTCAATGACATTAATCAAGGAACAGGAGGACCGCATTCTGCGATCATTCAGGAGATTTTGGGGCGAAGAAATATGTTTACTTCTGTTTCTTTTGTTCATGAGCATAGAAATTTTAATTTCGAGGCTCACAATCTTGCCAAATTAGCTTGTAATCTTCCGTCTGGTAGACATTTATGGTTGGTCAACCCTTATGACCAACGTATTGTACCCATGAACATCACCGATAAATAATAAAGTGGCGAGATTCCTCAAAAAAAAAGTAACGCAGCCACAACCCTCGTCTCGTCCACTGCAGGTGCAGCCGCCTAGTCCCGACGCCATCTGACGCCCTCGCCTCACCGCCGTCGTTCCTCATGGCCTCGCCGGTCGCCGGACGGAGCCCGGACCGCCTCGCCTTCCCGCTCGACGCTCGCCTGGCCCTCGGCTCCACCGCTCCCCCGCGCCCCTTCCCTGCCCGGCTGCTCCCTTGACCCGGGCCGCCTGGCCCTGCCGCCCGCTCGCCCCTGCCTCCGCCCTCCGGTGGAGTCTGGCCCTCCGCCCTTCCTGTAAAGCCTATGGCCATCGGTGCCGCTCAGTAGCCAGTCTCCGGCCGTCCGGCGGCAGCACCGCAGCAAGTGTGCAAATCAATTTAAGGTACTGAAAACTCCTAATTTTTTATTTAGGTTTGCCTTTTTGCACTATGCTATCATGAATTGATGAACACAGACATAATTTTGCACATCATTTCGGCCTCAATTAGTTTTGTTGATAGAAACTAATTTGTATTGCAGGTTGAAGAATGAAGAGGACCGGAGAAATTGCTTCTCTTTTCCAGAGAGAAGCTATGAAGATAGTAAAGAAGAATAAGGCTGGCAAATAAGATGGGTGGTAGTCTTTTGGATGATTTCCTAGTCACATACATTGAGAGGGATGCTTGTGCCCTTGTGAATAAAGATGATATAAGTGATACTTGCATGGCAATGCAAAAGCGTAGGCTAGAAGCATAGTCTTTTTGAGCTTCTTAAGGTATGTATTATGGTCCATATAGTATGTACTATCTATGCTTCTTTATGCAAAACATAGACTTAATTGAGAATTTTAGTGTGTTTGTAATACCATATTGATCTATTTCTATGTGATGTCGGTAACTACTTAGAACATCCACATGCCATATTTCTTGTAAAAAAAATTGGAGGGGTCGGACCACCCTGATGTCAAATGCTAGCTCCGCCACTACTTGACACAACTTTTTGCCCGTTGTATTGTCTATGCGTAGCAAAGAATATACACTGATGTATTGTACATAATTATCACTAGATCGGAGCAATCATCCGCTGGCATGGAACATTTTCTCGGTGTGACTAAGTTACATGTGTTTTTCTCCTTTATACAACTTGTTTCATGCATCCGTGGATGCTTGCTTCGAGTACATTATTTTCTCTACCTCATACAACTTGCTTTCTTGTTTCAATGAACGCACATGCTTCGATTATGATCACGACGCTCTCGGTCCGCAGCGGCAGAGCGGCTGCTGGCTTGTTCAATATATAGACGACGTAAGGAAGCACACGGATAGTAGAGTGAAGCAAGTATTATTGTGAATACATATTGTATGATATGAATCATGTTAATTTATGTCGATGTGGAAGCAAAATTTTGGCGACCAGAATGGAGCAAATATTTAGGTTGTACGAAACAAAATATTAGGATGAAGCAAAATATTAGGATGTGGAAGCACTATGATTTTGATGACGAGAAAGAAGCAAATAACTCCATCGTTGGAAACATGTTATACGACTGATGAAGCATATTAGTTTTCAATCTATGTGGAAGCAAAAAAGAATAGTCAACGGAAGCATAGTTTTGGACCTTTTGGTACATTGCAGATGAATAAATACTATATTTTTGGGTGTAAAAGTATCTTTTAATTGCATTGCAATTTTTGGTACATTGGATGCAACGTTTGCCAAATAAGCAAACAAACAGCATGGGTCCGGATTCTTATTTCGCTAGATTGATTATTTTCCATGCAAATTCAGAATTGGTTTCCTAAGATATGTTTTCCTTCCTAAAATCATGGATGAGTAACCTCGGGACTCAAAGCATCTTAGGAAGCAAAGAAAATTTTAGGAAACAACAGTCCCGTTTAAACTGCGAAGCATTTTATTTGGAAGCAACGATCTTGATTTGGAAGCATTGATCCTCACGGTTGGGAACAAATAAAATAAAAGCTTAATTTGAAGCAACGATCTTGATTAGAAATCAAAATTTGCTTCCATTGCAATTTTCTTTCCGGAAGCAACAATCTTGATTAGGAAGCATTGGTCCTTACGATTGGAAACAAATAAAATAGCTTAATTAATCATCCCTTGATTTCGGAAGTTGTTAGGAGATAATAGGAAACAAATTAATCGCAGTTAATGCCAAATCCTGCATGCAAACTAACTCACGTAGGAATTCAGCTAGCAGATCGGACGATGCTTTCAATGGGATGGCCACAAACTAGTATAGGTAGCAAATATCAGTAGTCTGATGCCTAGCGCTTCCAGTCTACAAATATGTTTGCCCATCGCCATTGCTGCCGTATTGTCGACAGAGCCATGCCAAGCAATGCATAGCATCCTCAGCAGCAACAACACAATAGACCACAAAAACCCATTGCCGTCTCCGCTGGAAATGGGTTCATCTTCAGCATTGGGCGAGAAACCACACGTCGTGTGCCTGCCGGCGGCCGCGCAAGGGCACATCAACCCAATGCTCGACGTGGCCAAGATGCTCCACGCCCGCGGCTTCCACATCACCTTCGTCAACACTGAGTACGACCACGCCCGCCTCGTTCATGCGCAGGGTGCGGCCGCGATGGCCGATGTCCCGGGGTTCCACTTCGCCACCATTCCGGACGGCATGTCATCGTCCGACAACAACGTCACGCAAGATGTCCCGGCAATCTGCAAGGCCATCACGGAGGTCTGCCTTGGGCCCTTCCGCCGCCTCCTCGCGGAGCTCAACGACCCGGCAACGGGCCACCCGCCCGTGACCTGCATCGTCTCGGACGTCGTGATGGACTTCTCCATGGAAGCAGCCAGGGAGCTTGGCCTCCCCTATGTCCAGCTGTGGGCAACCAGCGCCTTCAGCTTTGTCGCCCTCCGGCACTGCCGCCTCCTCTTCGACCGTGGCCTCGCACCAATCAAGGACTTCAAGCAGCTGACGAATGAGTACCTTGACACGCCAGTGGAAGACTTGCCGGGCCTGCGGAACATGAGGTTCAGGGACTTCCCGACCTTCATACGCAGTCCGGCCCCGGACGACTACATGTTGCATTTCACTCTCGGGATCGTAGAGCGCGCGGTCGGTGCATCGGCACTGATCATCATCACCTTCGATGACCTCGAGGGAGAGGCAGTGGCAGCCATGGAGGCGCTCGGCCTGCCCAAGGTCTACACCATTGGCCCGCTCCCGCTGCTGGCACCGAGCTCAAACATCAGCATGAGCTTGTGGAAGCAGGAGGAGGAGTGCCTGCCGTGGCTCGACGACAAGGAGCCTGGCTCCGTTGTGTACGTGAACTTCGGCAGCACCATCATAATGACCAACGAGCAGCTGGTAGAGTTCGCCTGGGGCCTAGCCTTGAGTGGCAAGCATTTCCTCTGGATAATCCGTCCCGACCTCATCAGGGGCGACACCGCGGTGCTCCCCCCAGAGTTCTCGGTCGAAACCGCCGAGTGTGGTCTCATTGCCTCCTGGTGCCCACAGCAGCAGGTATTGAATCACCCGGCAGTGGGCGTGTTCCTGACACATTGCGGCTGGAACTCGACACTGGATAGCATGTGCGGCGGCGTGCCCGTCATCAGCTGGCCATTCTTCGCGGATCACCAGACCATCTGCCGGTACCAATGCACTAAATGGGGCGTTGGCATGGAGATCGACAACAATGTTCGGCGTGACGCTGTCGCAGGACTTATCACGAAGGTCATGGAGGGGCAGAATGGCAAGGTGATGAAGAAGAAGGCGCGGGAGTGGAGGGAGAAAGCGGTCAAGGCGACCAAGCCCGGCGGCTCATCTCACCGCAACTTCGAAGAGTTGATCCATGAGGTGCTAGCTCCTACTCCTTGCCACTCTGCGTAAAGGAATAATAGTGTACCTGCTCCAAGGTGTTCTTTTCTCAATCCCGGTTTTCAGAGGAGGCCGGAAAATCCCTTCTTTTGGAGGAGGCCAGAAGAAGAGGTTTTAAGAATATCTCGGTAATCTAAGTAATTACCGCCCAATAAAATCAAATAAATTTTGAATTCAAAAACTTTGGTGCCAAAAATAAATGTAATTGGCCCATAGTTTTGCAATTAGTAGTTCTTGTCCTGGTGGCCCGCCCACTTCGTTACTTCCCACAAGTTGATTCTAACCTTGTACCGGGCGCATGGACCAAAACGGCCACTACCACCGCGCCAAGGCCTGTGAAGTAGCAACGATTGCGTACACACACCTTATTTAAACCTATTCAGAGCTCTAATCAGCCACCGCGAGGGCTGGGGCGACCGCATCAGACGTAGCCTCTCTCGCCAGCCAAGGGATGCATCACGCGACAACCGCCGCGACGAGGGGCGCGATGGCCGCCGTGATGGTGGAGGCCGTCGTCGCTCTGCCGAGCCAGCCGTCGAGGATCCGCCCTCCATGGTGCTTCTGGGCTCCAGCTCTGGCAGTGGAGACGCTGCCCACGGCCTGGAGTTGCTCCCGGTGCAGGCCCCTCCTCTGCCTGCTCCTGGGCGTGGCCGCAGTCCGACACGCCAGCTATCGCCACGCTTGGCGCGGCGTCGTTCCCAGGAGGCCCGCACGCCGCCTGCCTCCCCTCCGCTGTCGCCAACAACGATGCTGCCAACACCGCCTCGGTCCAAAAGAAGTGATGATCGCCCATCCCCGCTCTCGCAGGCGCGGCCAAGCCATGTGCTGCTCCGCCTCTGTGCACCGGACTCCCTTCAGGCGCCGCTGCTCTCGCCCGCCAAGCCGCCTGGCTTCGAGGCCTCCCCGACGCCTCCACTTGCTTCCAGCGGCCCTTTGCGGCGCACGCCCTCGCCGGTGCGGCTGCGAAGGACGGCTGCGGGGGGTGGTGCCGTGGGCTTGCAGTGCCTAGCGCCCCTCTTTGAAGACCGTCAAGAGGCGATCCTGCCGACCCCTGCTCCAGGCCTGCCGAAGGCGCCGACGGCTCGTCGGAAGACCATGGCTGGAATCAACATAGCCAAGACCGGCGGTGGGTTCTCCATCTGCAAGCCTAAGGCTGGTGCTCGCCCTAAGTCAGCCCCGGCAGCCAGGGCTGCCGAGCTCCTCGTGTGCCGCAGCTTGGGCATTGTCAAAGACGGGGAAGACGTCACTGCCGCTGCGTTGGATGCTTTCGCGGACCGCTTCAAGGACCAACTGTCGCCGGACGTGATCGTGGCCATGCGTGGGCTGTTCAAGCTTGATGACAGCAGCGCAGTGGATGTCGAGGAGGCCCTCATAGCTCATGGTGGGGGAGGTGCTCTTGACCTGGTGCAGAACGGCGACGACGCAGTGGCGCAGCTGGAGGCAAGCTGAGCTTTCGCTGCTTCTGCTCAAATTGGG
>NC_041391.1:16553805-16569538 GCF_002162155.2 Triticum dicoccoides | reverse complement strand
TCCCAGTTTCCTATGTTAGCAAAGATCCATGTACCTGTACGAGTTTGGTCCATGTGCAAGGGTACTAGCTATTCTGCAAGCATGCTAGTTGTAGTCGGCCTATGGCCATGTAATCTTTGGGTTGCCTCCGTTAGCGTATTCGGAGGGCCAGGCTCTGTTGTTATGCCTTGCATGGCATGTGGTTTGCTTCCTGGCTATATCAGTGATGCTCTGAACTTTGCTAGTTCGTCTGCATCTGCATCTATCAAATGGCCAAGCTCCAGGGTGTTTCCAGTTATATAATGCTAGAGCAACCGATTAATTTTCTGAGCTGGAATGTGAGGGGACTGAACTGCCCAAATCGACGCTCCACTGTCAATGCCACGATCGCCTCTTCGTCTTGCCATGTTGTTTGCCTACAAGAAACCAAGCTCGACAACGTCGATCAGTTCACGGCCGCCTTTTTAGGCGGGCAGAGATTGCGCAGTTTCGCGCAAAGACCGGCAATTGGCACTAGGGGAGGCATCTTGCTGCTCTGGGATGATCTTCTTGTTGACGTGTCCGACATATCCCTCAATACATATTGCCTTTCCGCCATGGTTAGTGTGCGCGGGACCGATGTGCTCTTCAAAATCACCTCCGTCTACGGTCCCACGGACAACTCCTGCAAAGACGCTTTCTTTGCCGAGCTTCTGAGTCAGAAGCCGCCGCCAGGGATGGCTTGGCTTGCTTCCGGAGATTTCAACCAAATTTATCGTGCGAGAGACAAGAACAAGAGAAATGTTAATTGCAGTAGGATAAATCGCTTCAGGGCAGCGCTCCAGAGCTGTGAGCTCAAGGAAATCCACCTCCAAAACCGCAGATTCACATGGAGCAACGAGAGGGTAAACCCAACCCTTAGCAAGCTGGACTCCTTCTTCTGTAATGCAGAATGGGATACTACCTTCAACTCCCATATCCTGAATGCACTCTCCTCCTCACTCTCCGACCACTGCCCGCTCTTGCTTGCCGATGACAAGGGACCGCGAAGGCCTCGGGTCTTCAATTTTGAAAACTTCTGGGTATCCATGCCCGGATTCTTTGAGGTGGTTCAAAGGGCGTGGAGCGAAAGAGTTGATCACACTGAGCCATACCATATTCTGCACCACAAGCTCAAAAAGACAGCGCTTCGTCTTTCCGAGTGGAGTAGGGGCCTCTTCTCAAAGGCAAAGATCCACCTCCAAGCCGCCCTTTTGGTGATTCTCCGCCTCGATATTGCCCAAGAGGGTAGACTCCTGTCCGCCGACGAGCGTGAGCTAAGGGCTAGGCTCAAGAGGCGCGTCATTGCCTTGTCCGTGCTTGAAAGATCTCGCAAGAAGCAATGCGCCAGAATCGCCAACCTTAGGGAGGGGGATGCGAATACTAAATTCTTCCACCGCCGTGTTAATGCTAGAAGGCGTAAAAATCACATCCACAGAATCAAGAACGAGCATGGATGGGTCACCGAGCATGTGGCCAAGGAGAAAGTAATACATGATCATTTTTCCAACGTCATGAAGAGAGGCCCCATAAGCAGCAAGGATTTCAACTGGGATGAGCTAAATTTGGAACCCCTTGACCTCCAGGGCCTTGACTTTGCTATGACCGAGGGTGAGGTCCTCGAAGCGATCAACGACATGCCAAGTGACAAGGCCCCGGGACCGGATGGGTTCACGGGCCTTTTTTTCAAGAGGTGTTGGAACATTGTCAAGGCCGACCTCATGCGGGTCATCAACCTTTTTGACTCCCTCCACACTTCAAACCTCCAGTGGCTCAATTCCGCCAATGTGGTGCTACTGCCTAAGAAAGAAGGGGCGGAGGGAATCGCCGACTATAGGCCCATTAGCCTCATCCACGCGATCGCGAAAATTATTGCGAAGGTGCTCTCCTTAAGGCTTGCCCCCCACATGACAAAGCTCGTTTCCAACGCCCAGAGCGCCTTCATCAAAACAAGAAGCATCCATGACAACTTCATGTATGTCCGTAATCTTGCTCGGCGCCTACACAAGAGCAAGACCCCTTCACTTCTCTTCAAGCTTGACATCCGCAAGGCTTTCGACACCGTGAAGTGGGAGTACTTGCTCGACCTTCTCCAACGGCGAGGATTCCCAAGCAAATTTAGGGACTGGATTGCAGCCCTCCTTTGCTCCTCCTCCTCGAGGATCATCCTCAATGGTATTGCCGGCGAGCCAATTAAACATGGGCAGGGCCTCCGGCAAGGGGACCCCGTATCCCCGCTGCTTTTCGTCATCGCCATTGATCCTCTCCAAAGAATTCTTGATGTGGCTACGAGAAAAGGGATTCTACATAAAATAAGGGGTAGGGGAGGCATGATGAGGACCTCCCTCTATGCGGATGATGCGGCTGTCTTCTTGGCTCCGATCAAAAGTGACGTTGACAACCTTGCAGACATTTTGAGGGGCTTCGGCGAGGTCACGGGGCTGTGCACTAACTTCCACAAGAGCTCTTTTGTGCCCATCCGCTGCAATCACCTCGATCTGGGCTGCCTGACCCAGAGGTTACCGGCTGTTAGGACTTCCTTCCCTCTGCGCTACTTGGGGCTTCCTCTCTCAGTTTGGCAACTAAAGTTGGTGGATCTTCAGTTTCTAGTGGACAAGGCTGCAAGCAAGCTAACAACTTATGAGGGAAAAAACATCACCACCATCGGAAGAACGACTCTTGTCAAGTCCGTGATCACCTCCCAAGTGGTCTACCCCGCCGCACCGCTAGTTATTCCGCCAACCATCTTGCTCAAAGTCAACAAACTTCAGAGAGCTTTCCTTTGGTCCGGTTCGGACAAGACGACGGGAGCGAAATGCAAGGTGAACTGGGAGATTGTTTGCCGGCCACTTCAATATGGGGGACTTGGGGTCCTTAACACCAACAAGTTTACACGGGCCCTCCGGTTGCGATGGCCATGGTATGAATGGAAGGAGCCCACCAAGATGTGGGTGGGGATGGGAAACCCATGTGACAAGGAGGACTTAAATTTTTTCTATGCATCCACCACTATCACCATTGGCAACGGTGCGAAGACCCCCTTTTGGGACTCACCTTGGCTCCTTGGGCGCAAGCCAAAAGACATTGCCCCGCTCACTCATGAAGCGTCAAAGAGAAAAAATTGGAAGGTGCGGGAGGCCCTCTCACACAATGCATGGATCCACAAGATCAAACCCCCCACCAACATCTCCGTGGAGCACATAACGCAGTTCTTCACTCTTTGGGCGCTTTTGCACGAGGTCCAACTTGATGAACTCACCGAGGATGACATTGTATGGAAGCACACGACTAGTGGGACCTACTCGGCGGCATCTGCTTACAAGGCGCAATTCCTAGGGATGGTTCTCACACCTTTGGATAAAATGGTTTGGAAGGCTTGGGCCCCCTCAAAAGTCAAGTTCTTCGCTTGGCTGGCGTTGCAAGACAGAATTTGGACCGCCGATAGATTGGCCAAACGCGGGTGGCCCAATTGTGATCTCTGCCCTCTTTGCAAGAGAGTGCAGGAATGTGGGTCTCATCTCTTCTTCAAATGCCGCTACACACGAAGGCTTTGGTCCTTGATCATTGACAAATACCACATTCACGGTCTTGACACCAATGGTTGGCCCCTCTTCGACTCGGTTGAGGCTTGGTGGGCAAGTACTTGCGACAATGGCACGCCAAACCGCCAAGCCAAGGCGTCCCTCACCATGCTTGTTACGTGGACCGTCTGGAATGAGCGAAACGCAAGGGTCTTCAAGCACAAGAGCGCCCCTCCACCTACATTGCTTGACTACATTGATTCTGAGGCTAACCTTTGGGTCATCGCCGGTGCAAAAAAATTAGGGTCTCTTATTTTGCGAGAGTGATCTCATGCCGTGTATTGTGTGACTTGTAACAAACTATTTTCTCTCTTAATTAATGGATGAGGCAAAGCTTTTGCCTCCGTTTCAAAAAAAAAATTTTGGTTGAAACTTTTTGGATGGTAACAGTAATTCTTGAAAGGGAACGCAAAAGCGGGACATCAGTCAGTTTTTGTAAATACCGAATGGTAAAAAAACTGGACATGCTGCATGAGATAATTTATAAGGAGGACACACCACCGTGTTTTTAACTACACGAGGGAGAGATGTGTGAGTGGGAAGAATTATCCCGGTTTCAACGAGGTGTCAATTGCTTAGCAATCCCATCTTGTTGGGGCGTGTGCATATGCCGCATAAAATAGTGTTGTGTTCATGGAGACGATGATACCCCCTCCCCCAACCTCCCCAATCGGATGGGATATCATGACCTTTTGTAATGAGGAGCGTTTGACCTATGTTTGGAACGTGTACAAGACTTGCTCAACATCTGATTTGTGTTTGAAAGGTGAATGCAAGAGGAGGGTTCCTGTTCGACAGGACAAGTGGTAACACGGTTAGAGGCATAATAAGGGAGTTGGTAAATTTTACCACATTGACACGAATCAGTTAGACGACGCATGACTTAACAAAGACAAACTTTTGCTGGAACAAATGACACACTCTCAGGCCCTGTTCGGAACTTCCCCACTCTGCGGAGTTGGGGGGCTAGGTTTTGGCAGCTCCGTCAAATTTAGCTAAAGTCTGGTCTGCTCCTGGAGCGGAGTTAAAGGAGACGAGAGAAACCGGACGCAGCCTCAATTACGTTATTTTACTATAATGACCAAGACGTTGGTTCCATTGACACAAAAGAAATCCTAACGCTAGATGAAGCTTCATGTGAACATGGTGCCGCCTACAACCAGGACAAGGACTTGGCTAGAGGCTGCCGCTGCGAACAACCTTCTTTTTACCACACCCTTCACATTGCAACATTAATAGTGAAATTCCGTGGAAAAATAAAATCATTATATACAGATCTATAAGTTGAGAAGATATTTTTGTGGATACTTGGAATGTGCAAAATATTCGTCAGTTCAGGAGAAATATTTGAGCTAGGAAGTTTTAAATGGTAGATACAAGAGATGGGCAAACATTCCCTATTTTCTACCCGCACCTGATCCTTCCCACATATATAGCTCGTGTGCACAACCAGATGGTCCAAGCCACTAGTAAGGTGATCCGTGGCCCCAGTGTCCATCTACAGGTTCCGTCACCATGTCTAGTGGAAGCGAAGTTGCCAATGCAATAGTTTTCTGACAGGTTGACGTGATTGAAGCGCTTGCCCTATCCACGTTATCTTCTCTTGCCCCGATAGACACCCCCACGTCGCCGATCATTGTTACGGGAGTTGCCATGGTTGCAGTTATTATCATCTTAAAAGATTTACGAGATACTTCATTATCACTTTATGTTATGTTGAACTTAAATACAATGATGCTATTTGTTATTTGAATTGTAATTCTCTGTGGGATCAATTTTTTGTTCTATTTTAGCATTCAGAGTTCAAAAAATATTTTCTAGTCATCTACCTATTTGAGGAGGAGTAGGAATTAAACTTGGGGATGTTGATATGTCTTCAATGTATCTATTATTTTTTAAGTATTCATGTTGTATTAACATCAATTATGTATGGATTTGGGTCGCTTCTATATTATATTTATTGGACTAACTTATTAGTTTGTGCCAAGAGCCAATTTTTGTTTTCTGGTTGCTTTTTGTTTTCCGGGAAATCCATATTTATGGAGCTGAAAATGTGTGCGGATTTACAAGGATTTATTTTGGAAAATAAGAGACCCAGGGGACCAGGACCCACTGGGGGAGGAGCTCTAGGAGCCCCACATGGCCTCCCCACGTGGCGAGCCCCTTACCCATGCAGAGGCTGTGGAGGTCGGTTGCGGTTGCCCTTTGGAAGGTAGCTTGCTCCCGAAGTCAAGAAACCGTCATAAATATTATACTTTTTTGATTTACGGATTTTCAACGGTCACTAAAATGGTGAGACCTCCTAAATTTCAATGCATAATAGACAAACATAAAGTTCCAGGATCCAATCTAGGGGGAGGCTCTCGCCCCCGGGGAGGCCAAAAACACCATGGAACGGAGGGGGAAACCTTCTCCCATCTAAGGAGGAGGAGGAAGAAGAAGAAGAAGAAGAAGAAGAAGAACCTTATTCAACACACATGCCTACACGTTCGCCGAGTGGCGTAATGTTGATCTTTTTTCCGAGTCACATAAAACGATACAGTTACTTAGTGTTAGGCTGGTCATAGTGGAGAGTAACGTAGACTAGTAACATGCATACTATCTTGATAGTGGGTAGTGTCATATGTATGGTAAAATAGATAAGTTTATTTATTACTTTGTAGACTCATTTTGCATCGGAAGTGCTATCTGATGGTAACATATTATGTTACTATATCTGCCTCTCTCCTCATTAACTACTTGCCACCTCACCATTTTGCTTATATGGCATCTATGTTACTACTTATGTTACTCCCACTATGACCAGTCTTATGTGTCCGGCGCATCTATGCATGTGCGGCGATTTTAATGTTTTTATTCTTTCATCTGTCATATCCCCTATCATATTTTTAAATCATATTTATAGCAAATTTATGTGAATTTCATATAAGAGTGTTGAACTTATGCAATATAAAACCCCGTTGTCTAGTCTCTGAAGTGCTCGACTCACTTGTCCTCGATCTGAACTTTGTGGTGACGGTTATGGATGGTCAGGTGGCGCTAGCTCATGGTTGCATCCCAAAACCTTAATTATTACTACATCCGTCCTGGTTTATAGGTCCCTTTTATAGTTTATGCCAAATTTTGACTAAATATTTAACTAACAAAATGGTAATGCATGTCAAGAAAAATAATCTTATTGAATTCGTATTTGAACATAGTTTTCAAAAATATAATGTTTAGTGACATGCGTGAACATTTTGTTAGTTTAATCTATGATCAAAATTTGACACGAAATATAATGAGAACCAATAAATCCGGATGAAGGTAGTACTCTCTTATAGACAGACAAAAGATAATAGCAGAGGAACTGCACATTCTCGACATATATGCAACCCACATTTGATAAATATTCCCAAAATTCAGCATGGCATGGTGTTGCACATCTTCGAGAGCAAACTCAGAAAGAATTTTACTAAATTTTCATCGAGAAACTCAAAGTCAACCCATGCTACTCCCCATGTGTCAGGGGAGGACGAGAGCTCAACAACAGAGGTGAGCCCGACAAGCGCGGATGCTTGGTTTTGTCACCATGCTTCTAGTTACTGTATTGTAGCACTGTACTCTACACTAAGCATCGGCGTAATGTTTTTTTTTTTTGAGAATTTTTTCATTCATATCACGAATCAGTACAAAGTAGTTGACCCTTACAAGCACACTAAAACGCAAACACAAAGAATCATGAAAACCTAGAGTACCCTAAGACAACCATAACACAAGAAGATCTCCGGAGCCATGTGTCATAATCCCTGAATCTTGAGAGAAGACCACTGCAGCAGAAGGATCTGCAACCAGTCGCAAACAGGTCATCATCTTCAACCACTGTACAATTGCCGCCATGCTGCTTCCTCCTTTCTTGACACCAGCGCTGAGAGGGCATGGACATCAATCCAACACACCTGCAAGAGCCGTCGCCATCTTTGTCTTTGAGTACCGTGAAAAGTATCCCTTCCGGAAGGAAGAGAACTCGAGTCATCCGACCGGTCCAGCACCGCGGCCGGTCCATCCACCCAGACAAAGCAAGATCTCCCACCAGCATCAGCACAGAGGAAGGAGAAGAACAGCAGCAGCAAATCATACCAACAAGGAAGAAGAAAGGTCTCCGTCTTCCTGCATCCATCGCCCATCTGAGGACCCAAACGGCCAGTGTCTATGGACCTCTAGCCACCATAGCCCGCGACCTCGATGAGATCCGGGGATCACCAACCCCGCTGGCTCCTAGACGAAGGCAAAAGCCTTGCCTGACCGCGAACGGAGCCCGGAGAAACTTATTTCGACGCGACACCACCGCAACGGCCTCGGCAGCGTCTTCCTCAACCCTAACCTACCACACACCCACCTAGCGAACAAATCCAAGGTTCCCCCTCCCTCCCGCCGCCGGAGTGGCCGACGGAGAGAGAGGGAACCGGCGGCGTCACCGGCGGCGCGCAAGGGAACCCTCGTCGCCTCCCTTGATCGCCTGGAACGATCCTACTTTTCCGGGCTGTTACCTCCAATACGAGACAACTTTCACGTACTATGTGCATCGGCGTGATGTTTGTTGTCATGCTACCTGCGGTACTGGTGCTTCATCAAGTTCTCCACCGAGCACATGTGACCTCTTTCCGGGTGTCTCATATTCCCTATTGCTTTGACGTTGACATCCTCATGCTCTGCCCTTCTCATCTCTCCGTGTTACTACCGCCTTTGGCTAAACGATGTGGTATATAGGCATTTGCACACATGGTATCTGGTTGATTGGTGGGTATTTACTCTTTCTTCACATCAATTTAATGTCATTACTTAGTAAAATAGTACAAGTACCTATATATGTGATGATGACTTTTGACTAGTCACGATTGGTTTGATATATTTTCTTGCACACCACCGGTTGTTGGAATGTAAATTAATTGGTATTCCTCTAGTACAAAAAGTAATAACGGTGCACATCACCTCTGCAATTGTTTGGACTCCAATAGCTAGTACTATTTGATTGGAGCATGGTTAATAATACATTCAACAATCGGCTATAAGGTGTTGCTGTGTCATCTAGAGCCAACCTAATAGCCGGCATGTATAATAGTAGGTTTTAAATATGTACACTATATTAATAATTGGCCAATCTTATAATCTCACAAAGTGTCTTGTGGCTCATGCTGCAACTGGCTACTAATCTACAGCCGGCTCCTATTCTATCTCATCCTCTCTCTACAGGCGGCAAAGCCAGCGTCCTAGCGGAGAGGAGGCGGAGGAGAGGGGGGCAAGGAAGGGGTAGGGAGAAGAGAGGAGCTGGGTGAGGATGCAACTTTGGAGCCAGAGCACGACGGTGGGTAGGCGCCGTCGGCGAGGGGGTGGCTAGTGGCGGTGCGGTTGGTGGTGAAAGTTGGCGAGGGTGTTGAGGGTTTGGGGCTGGACTCGTGTGTCGTAACTCGTACGTGACATCTGATGATGGGATGGGCTGGAGTTAGACTAGAGTGATTAAGTGATGAATTTAGATGGCTTTTTTCTCTTATAAATATAGACATGTGGGTTTTCTTCTTCTCTCTTTCCTTTTCTTATGATTTCAGTAATATAAAATGATATCCCCTGGTCACATGTTGTCGTCAATGGAGATTGAGTAAAGGCCTGGCACTAATCCGATTTTCATGGCGCTAGCTCATGGTTCACCGTTGCATGCCAAAACCTTAATTATTACTCTTTGTTTACAGATAAAAGATAATAGTAGAGGAACTGCACATTGCCAGCATATATGCACCCCACATTTGGTAAAAATTTCCCAAAATACAGTATGACATGCTGTTGCACTAATTGATGGCAAACTTGGCAAGAATTTTACTATTTTTTTCATTGAGAAACTCAGAGTCAACCCATGCAACACACCAAGTGACCAAGTGTCAGGGGAGGACAATAGCTTAGCAACAGATGTGAGCTCGAGAAGCGTCTCAAGGTCCCGCAAAGCCGTGGTAGTGAGCCAATTATGCAGGAATGCAGATGCCCTTGCAAGGACAGCAATGTCGTTAAATGGATGATTTTGATGCATATATTTATTGAATCATGAAGTTCAACACCAATATGTAGTGTTTGTCATGCTTCTCGCTAGTGTATTGTATCACCGTGTTTTACACTAAACACCTGCGTGATGTTTCATTATAATGCTACCTGCGGTACGCCTGGTTCATCATGTTCTCCACCGAGCACAAGTGTCCTCTTTCCAGGTGTCTCCTATTCCCTAATGATTTCAGTTTCACATCCTCATCCTCTGCCCTTCGCATGGTGTCATGTTGATTGGTGGGCATATAATCTTTCTTCGCATTGCTTTGATGTCATTTCTTGCGTACCACCGGTTGTTGGAATGCGCCGGGTTGTGTTTCTGGCGCCTGCATGCGAGTTTGCGGGCTCAATCCTGTAGGCCCACCCCGTTCTATTGGTTGGAAAAACTGTTTCGCGAAAAATACCCTGCAAAAATGCCAATGTGACGACTGGAACTCGCGTCGCCAAAGCGAAGAATGGTTCACCTAACCACTACAGATTGTGAACGACTGTGGTTGAAAGCAACGCGAACCCTTTAAGAAATAAGAACTAACTTAGCTACGTTGTGTATTACGCAAATATAAATAGATTTTTTATACTTTTTATGAAAAAAGGTTAATCAAATTCGAAAAAAGTTCACGTATTGGAAAAAAAGTAAATAGGTTCTGAAAAAAGTTCATCAAATTTGAAAAGAAAAAGTTCATTGATTTGAAAAAAAGTTCATCTAATTTGAAAAAAGTACATCAATTTTCAAAAAAAACATTGAATTGGAAAAAAGTTCACCATTTTGAAAAAATTTAACTGAATTTGAAAAAAAATGTTCATCGATTTGAAAAAAAGTTCATCAAATTTGAAAATAGTTCGTCAATTTTGAAAAAAAGTTCTTCTATTTTGATAAATGTTCATTGAATTTGGAAAAAAATGTTTATCAATTTGAAAAAAGTTCATCAAATTTGAAAATACTTCATCAAATTTGAAAATACTTCATCGGATTTGAAGAAAGTTCATCGAACTTGAAAAAATCATCAATTTTTAAAAAAGTTCGCACATTGAAATAAAGGAAAAAAAGAACAAGAAAAAGAATTAGTTCCGTCTACCGAAGAGAATAAAGGGGAAAAGGAAGCATGTTGGCACAAACGATTGAGATAGACTAGTGGTTAAAACCGTAGCTCTGACCTCGAGAGCTCCAGTTCGAAACAGGCCGGCACACTATTTTTTAACGTTTAACAGAAAAAATATTGAAAGTGGGCCGGCCCAAGGCATAGAGGGGGTATGCGCCGGTTAGCCGATTTGCCTGTGTTCGGCGCTTAAGGCGCCGAATAGGATCTGAGCGCGAGAAAGGCCCACCGGTTGCATGGATCAGTTATGAATAGTACGCGAGAAAGGCCCACTGGTCGCTAATCCAGAAGAAAAAACTCTCGACAGACACAACCAGCTGAGTCGTTGCGAGAGAAAGGGGAAGAGGGTCGATAGCTGGCAGAGAAAAGGGAAGGGGATCCGGCTACGCGGTGATGCGGGCGGACACCATGGTCCTTCATCTTAGCGAAACTGCTCCACTCATATTTGAAGGGCGCAATCATTCTTGGGTTTCTCTGCACAAATTCTGGCGGCTGATGTCCCATCCTTTGCGCTGCCTCGGGGTACAATATGTTCTCCCCTACCACTCTTCCTCACCCTTTCCACTCTGATCTTCCCTGCTGATCGCCGTGGTGCCTCTCCGCGCATCTGGTAACGTCAACTGCAACACGACAACGACAACAAGCGCTCTGGTAGACAACTTCACGTGTGAGTTGAGACCAAGCAGTTCTTATAGCCTCACTACATTTTAAACTCCAATCTAGCTAACTGCGTTTTGGATGGCCACAATGCCCCCATGGCCAATTTTGTAAGGTGGCCCTAGGGTGAAAAATCAGAATAGAGGTGCAACCATAAGTTGTAATGAAGAGGTCGGACTTGCTTCTTGGACAAGTCCAAATTGAGATAATTCGTATGGTCCCTTCATTGAGCTAGCTATCGTTGTTCAGGTGTTTTGGTGCAATTTTTTTAATGTTTTCTGTTTTTTCCTATAAATCATTTGGAAACCCATGTGGTGCAACAACCATGCAATAGATGCTTGTTAAGTTTCTTTAGGTGGCAACATTTTGAGAAAGATTTCGCATTTTCCGCCTTGGGTCGCATTGGCACTAAAGGGAAGAAACGGGGCTAAGCAACCACAATGTTCACAATGTAAAATTAAGTGTAGACCGAAATTCATCATATCATAATTCGGTAAAAGCATACCTAAATCTGTATTCTAAAAGTTGAAATGGGTAGCAACAATATTGTCAGATGGGGTGCATCGTTCCGCGCCGGTGATCATTAGATCATTGTGTGACACCTATGGTGTGATAGTCATCCCCTGTGCCAAAACATCTGCAAGTGTGAGAAATCACAAAGGCTCATCAAAGAGATTTGCAAAAACATGAAGGAATTTTCACAAAACATAGGACATGGTTGGGCCTGAGCCACCCTCACGTGCTCCATTCATGGCTCGGACCAAGTGAGCATGCCATGGTGGCAATTTTTCTGCAATGAGTTGAAACTTGGACTGATGTGGACACAAATACCAAGTTAAAAATGTTGATTTGACCATTTATAAGCTGATAGAGAAAAGCAAACTTAGGTAGCAGGTTAGAAAAAACTGGGTTTATTTATGGGTTGCATTGATCTGTCATCTAACCTGCCATCTGTGCCACCATATTGTTATTTTATTCTTCCACACAACATGGTGTTGTAGATCTTCAATTTATATATGCTTACATATTAGAATTCACAGTTGCTTCTTTTATTTACAAAATAAATAATACCCATGTTATTTAAGCTTTAAGGTGGCTAATATTTAATAAAAAAGTAACATTGCCAAATAATGGAGGCAAGTAAACTCCAACCGCATATAATTTATGTTTCACGTTTCTTTTAGTTTTTGCAGATTCCATTTTCATTGAAACACGTCCAAAAAGATATTTTCTAAGTGGAATGCGAAATGACTATTGTACCGGTGCACCTTAAGTCCCATTTAAGAAAAAAATATGTTTGGAGAGAAACTCATATGTATGCTTTTCAAGCATCAATTCCAAATATATGTGATGATATTACATGCCAAATTTTCAAAAGTTTGACATGGTAATCTATTCGAAGCAAACTAATTGAAGTATTTAGCTATTCTCTAACTCAAACATATTTAATTTGACCATGTCTACAGGAAATATATCCATATGTGCAACACAAAACTAGTTTCGTGAATATTCATAATATATAGTTTATGCATATATCTATAGTTGCGGATATTAGCACGTTTTTTTATAGATTCAGGGAAATATATATAAGTTTGTCTTGAGACAAAGCTAGAACCTAAGACAAATTTAAACGCATAAATTAACTATTATAATCAAACTTTATACAGTTTGTCACTTAGTTAAACACCACTTTTTCACCCTTACTAGAAGATATATGTCTTTAAAAAACAAATAGGGAGAGGCCTGAACCCATCAAGTTTTATGTACTTTTTAATTTGCACTAGTTTTCATACATTAAAAGAGTTATCTCAACTTACTGCATTAGAACTTCCTTACATAAGGTTATGAATTATTCTTATCCATGTTTAGTATGAAGTGCTTATTTGTGAACTTGCGACTAATATAAGTTTCTCTCAGTCAAGGCCACATCTCTTATTAACACTAAGAGTTGGCTTGTTCGGTGGATGAACCTAATAAATTTAAGAAGGCACATTCTGCAATCGACATTATTTTGAGAAACCATCGACATAATTTTGTTGTTATGCTGCTATCAGTGGGCTTCTTAGAATATAATAAATGTGGGTTAAAAAAGAATATAATAATTGTAAATTGCATATATTTTTCCTTTTTTATCTTTCTAGTTTATATCCATGTGCACTTAGTATCTAGTACATTATCAATGGTTCATTTGTCTCACATAAAACACGCTTTACTAGTAAATGTGACAGTATTTTGCATTTCACTGCACTCTATTCACATCTTGAACTACCAAAATGTTTTCATTGTCCTCAAGAGATTGAGATGTACCATGTGTGATCCTTTTAGTGGATGTTTCACTGAATAATTTGTTCCAAACAAATGATAAACAATATAAGTCCTGTCAAAAGTTCTTGCAAACCTGTAAATGTGCTGAATCAGCAGCCGTGTTGTGATGATTCTGCTCGTCCATACTAGCTGGCAGATATATTATCTGTTTGCCAGCACATGACGAGCAGTCTTTCCATGGCTAGTAAGTACTACAAGATCAGATCAATAACTCCCATGATCAAATCAACATCGAGCCATTGGTGTAATGTGAGGTCCCTTCCACATACGTACATTCATGCACTACTTTATGAAATGGTGGGGGTAAAAAAGAGATCTTACCTTACCCCGAGCAGATGGTTGTGCTTATATACTAGGCCATCTTCAGCCATGTAGAAGCGATCGCTGATCTTTTACTATTGATAGATTGCGGATGAGAAAGACAAATGAGCTAGTAGCCTAGAGAGACGACTAGAGGAGAATGTAAAACTAAAACTGTTAGGCGTAGGAGACACTGGGAAAAAACTCATCGGTTCTCAAGGGAAAACATGATGTTCAAACATCTCCGTAAGTAGCGTAACAACAGAATGTAGGCACCAGTAGAGATGAAATTCAAAATGGGTCCCAAGTGCAGATACTCTTAGGTTGACGCATTGTATTCCTGACCGTGTATCATCTCATAGGTAGAGACTTGCAAGAAATGGAGGTCCCACTGAGCTTAGGCACTCTGGCCATCCTACTATATATTCATCTCAAGGCTCGGACCATGTCGGTCATTGGATATTTTTCCAAACCGGATGCTTTTACAGAGGCAAAGGTCAGATGAAGCAGAGATGCGCACACTGAGGTGGATATGTGGCCACACAAGAAAAGACTGGGTCCAGAATGATGATATACAGTATAGAGTTGGGATAGCACCAACTGAAGACAACGTGTCCAACATCATCTAATTAAGATGATGTTGGGCATATACAACGCAAGTCTCCAGAACCATCTGTGCATAGCAGGAGTATAAAGTATGCTAATAATGTTAAGAGATATCAAGTAGACCAAACTCGACATGTGAGGAGTCCATAATGAGATTCCTGAAGGACTGGAATATCACCAATTAAATAGCCATGGACAGGGGTCCATGGAAGTTAGTTTCCACTTGCTAGAAGCATGACTAAGTTTTGAGATTTTATGGGTTTCAACTATAATCTATCCCAACTTGTTTGGGCCCAAAAATATTTGTTGTTGTTGTTGTTGTTGTTGTTGTTGTTGTTGTTGTTGTTGTTGTTGTTGTTGCAAGGTTTTGGTCGAAATGTCTCTCAAACTTTGCATGGTTGTTCCAAGGTTTTGGTGGGGGTACCTCTAAATTATTGTATGGTTGGCTAAGTGGGATAGGGGTAACTTGTAAGAGAAAGCACTCCGGTCGATATAAATCCTACTTGTGTGCCTGCCACCCCGTGTTTTCGCATGTTGCGCCGCTGCATCGCCTCTAGTGCCTCCTCCTTGTTGGCTCTGTCTCACCACCTCATCACTCCTCCCCCATTGCTAGGAGGGGTGTAGCTTGTTGCTCCCCTATCGAGCTCGTCATGCCACCATCACTGAGAGGAGCAGAGGCTGCTGCTCGCATCTGTGCCTTTGCCAATAGATGTGGTTGTGGCCTGCCAGTGTTGTAGGCGAAGGACACACGGACGACATCAACATGTGTGGAAAGGTGAACGATCAGTCGTCCTCTGACGCTCAATTTGTACGTAGGTGGAGGTAGTGAAACACCACCAATATATGGCGCACTACACGCTCCACAGCCCTGCCTGCCCAAGAGGAGGTCACCTCTTGCCAAAGTCCTTTTTATAAAGGGAAACAATATGCATTGTACTATTCTCTGACTGCCACCTGTAAGGATTGAATCTGAGCAGGGTTTTCTGTTTTTCTTTCATGCAAAAACATCCCATCGCCCCCACTGTGTCGCTTCCTCTCTCATGCATATCCCACCCCGATCTCTCTCTCTCTCTCTCTCTCTCTCTCTCTCTCTCTCTCTCT
>NC_041391.1:16525667-16553447 GCF_002162155.2 Triticum dicoccoides | reverse complement strand
TCTGGCATGGATGTGAAATTGCTCTAGGGGAAAATTGGTGTTTGCATCCATCACAAAAAGATAGAGAAAGAATTGGTGTACACCCAATACAATTGTTGCAAGTTGGATGCTTCGGAGTTTAGCAGGGAAGAGCTATGGTAGGCATGCCCGAAGTCACCTTCCTATTCACCCCTGACTCTAGCTAGATACATTCCTCCTCTGGATTTATCGGTTTATGGGCTCCCTAATGCGTGTTTCACTCTAGGTTGGGCCATTGGAGTGGAAGTAATGGTGGTCGTACCAATCTGTTATATGTGGAGCAGTCTTGATTCATCCTCAAGGAGGTTAATTAGTGACAGCATCATTATTGCGTATGTATGTTCACACTTCATGAAAAAGAACATAGCACAAAAGCATAGGCATTGTGATCTTCAATTTGATATGAAGAACGCCTATGACTAGGTCGAGTGGTCTATCTAGACGCCTTCATGAGAAAGATGCGCTTTGCAATGAATTGCATGAACCTAGCGATGAGGTTAGTTACCATGCTAGGATCGGTCGCCTCCCGATACAAAGATAAGAGTTGAAACGGAGAAGCTCACATACTCACTCATTTTGCGTCTTCACTTTAGTCTGTTCGTCTGGTTTGGTTTGTGGAGCCACCTGATGGCCTTTGTATCCTGTTAAACATTTTTAAATAATATAGTGAGCTAAAAATAAAAAGAGTTACAATTGAAAAGAATAATAAACTGGAAGATGAACTGCAAGCCACCTGTGGATCTCTATTGTATACATTGTTCCCAAAGGAATTATCTCACTCACCCACTCACTCTTGTAGACCTGCAAGGGTGCTGAATTAACACCACTAATGCAAATGCTTCTTGTAAGTAATAGACGACCATTTTACAGTGTTTTTGCTCGCTGGCCTTGTGTAAAGTATTTTATTGAGTTAATTGCACAAAAGCACATGTATTAGGTCTAAGATAACACATAACCACATGTCTGGTCATTTTTTAGAAAGTCTTCATCAAACCCAAATTGCACGGTTCATAGGTTTTAAAAGGATTCCCAAAATCAAGGGGTCGCGAGTGAAACCATCCATGTGGCCTTAGCCCTGCATAGCGGTAGTGCTCCGCGGTTGGGTAAAACTATACCTATTTTTCTTTGTCATATAGTGGCATCACATCAATGCAAGAGTAAAGACCCACCAACCAACCCAACTGACATCGCCCAAATGGGCGTGCATATATACATCACTAACTTGAGCAAAGTAGTGGCAAGCTCGACCATGATAAGGCCCACCAAGTTGATGCAAGAGACACAGCTCCTCGTCGTCGTCAAGCAATCCGTCCGTGTATGTGCCCGTGTCCATCCCGTGCATGTGCATGTGTCCGTCTAGGTTTCAAAATCAATCACCGATCGAGTAGGACTACGACTCATGTATCTCCTCCTTGTAAACTACCACCAATCGATCAAGTCCTTCTCGTGCGTTGTGTGTCTCTCTCTCTCCAGCATAAAGTAATCGGCTGCTTTGTACGTGCATAGGAGTTGTGCGGCAAGCCGGAATCCATCTACCAAGTTGATCGTCAGCTTCCGACGTCGGGACTCCGCCTCTTCGTCATCAAGCCGGCGGCGCGCCAGCTTTCATGGAGGACGCGACCGAACAGCCGTCCGTCTCGTTCCCTGACGACCTGACGGAGGAGATATTCGCGCGGATGCCGGCCAAGTCGGTGCAGCGCTGCCGCTGCCTCTCCCGCGCCTGGGCCGCCATGCTCTCCTCCCAGGGCTTCGTCGACCATCACCTCCGCCTCGCCAACCGCCGTGGCTCCCCTAGGCTCTACATCCTCCCAGAGTACGGCTCAAGAGACACCACGGTGCATGCCTGGTCGCCCCGCCGCCCTCTTGCGCCCGTCCTCTGCGACGACCGCCTCCGCCGCGTCGTCGCCGTCACCGGTCAGTGCCGTGGCCTCGTCGTCCTAGAGGCTGATAGGCCCATGAGCAGCATCAACTTTACCTACAAGGTCAACAACTACGTCTGGAACCCCTCCACCGGCCAGATCACGGCGCTCCCCAAGGGCAAGGAGGCGTTCGGTCGGTGGCCACACAACCATGACAACTTGGGGATTGGCTACGACACGCGCATCCGCAAGCACAAGGTGGTGCGTCTCTACTGCCGCGGCGAGCTTCCCCCGGCGTGTGAGGTGTATGTACTCAACTCCACGGGACAATGGCGGCCGCCAGACGGTGCAGCCGACAAAATAGTGCCGCCGGGCTTTGCAACGAATTTCTGCAGGGACCAGAGCATATTTGCGCAGGGCCACCTGTACTGGGTCGCGGAGCCGGACAATAAGTTCAACTTCAAGAGGATCATCATGTCCTTCTCGATCAGCGACGAGGAGTTTGAGATCTTGTCCCCACCGCCTGTCAAAATGTACCCCTGCCAGATAAGGGAGCTCGACGGGCGCCTCGGTGTCTTCAACAATTCGGATGAGTTAAAGCGCTCGTACGACATCTGGCTGCTGCGTGACCATCAGGCTGCCGTTTGGGACCTCCATTGCCGCATTGACATGGACACGCCACCGCTGGCAGACATTCAGTTGATGCGCTCCCATTCGGTCATCCCGCTCGGTAGTGTTGATGATGGTAGATGCCTGCTGCTCAGACCGGATCCTGATTTGATCGAACGCGAAAGTTTGGAATCCCACCAGCTTTTCATGTACAGACCTGCGACTGGAGATGTTGAGGACCTCCTGGCCGGCGGCGGTATGCTTAGTCACCACACCATGGCCCGAAGAGCTGTGGCACTATATGAGGAAAGCCTTGAGTCCACCGGTTACCATGATACTACGTCGCAATCATGAGTAAGTGTTATTTTAGTACTACCTCCGTCTAGGTGAATAAGTCATTCGCGTAGTTCTAGGTCATCGATTTGAGGAATTAAATATGTATTATATGTCATGAAAAGTATATCACTAGATTTCTACATGGATGTAGTTTCTAAATATATATTTTTTGTCACATATAATACATATTTAGATAGTTAAATCGTCAACCTAGAACTATGCGAATGACTTATTCACCGAGACGGAGGTAGTACAAAATTAATGACATCAATTTTATGTAGTATTGTTGCTAGGTACTTGATATGGCCATAGTTTGCACATGTCTCTGAACTATCTAGCAATGCAAGACCTGTCACGTTCAGTACTTAACCTGGTCCTTGATGCAACTCTCAGTTACAGCTCATATTTAATGGGATCAAACTGGAATGTTATTTGTGTTTTTATTACAATATATATGAATTTTACAATTGGTGTCTGCAATTTGTTAGCTTGCTCATTGGTTCATCCTTGGTTGGCAGTGTGTTCATGAAATCTCTGTTTCTTTATTAATTAGGAAATTTCTTGATGAGTTTGCTGCAGCAGCACATCATGCTGAATTTTGTTAAATGCTTATCAAATACTAGGTGTGTATCTGTCAGCAACATGCAGTTTTGCTGCTACTATCTTCTATCATTCTGTAAGAGAGTCAGAATTAAGTTTTTTGGATGCAATCTTGAGCTAGTGCCGTTTGAGTAGTATCAATGGAATTTCCATGCATGGAGAGGAGGAATAATCCTTCCTTTATCTCCCATTTTGCTAGAACGGTTGCCACTTTTCATGCTATTTTCGGGAGATCTCATGAACAGCATAAATAATAAACACGCATGATGCTTAAGCTGTCTGTGTCACACAACAATTGCTAGTGACCCTTCTCTGTTATATTTAATCCTCTGTCTTTCGCTACAATCTAACAATAACAGTTGGGTGTGGAATGGCACATTGGCCAACATGTTGTTTTTCACAAGATTGTGAGCACATGAGTGAAAATACGCCTTACATTTTTGAACTTGTAAAACTAAAATATGTTCTGTATTTCTGTAATGACCGTCATATTAGGGGCTTAGCCCAGTGGGTTGTGGCCCAAGTTATCTTATCGTTATTAGGGGCTTAGCCCGATTATCTTATCGTTTGCTTATGAGTCAAGTAAACCTCTCTATATAAGGAGAGGTGATGTATCAATCTAATCAAGCAAGAAGCAATCATTATTTGCTCGGCTTCCCTTAGGGAGCCGGGAGACCTAAACCCTAGCCGCCTCTTGCCTTCGCCGCCGCTGCTCCCGTAGCAAGGACCGCGCCACGCCGCCGGCCGCCGCGCTCCAGCCCTCGTCCTTCCCCCTCCTTCCCCTACAACCTACGCCCTAGATCCGGTAGGGCCCTAGCTCCTATCAATTTCTGAACAGAGAGAGTATGCGAATGATCAGTTGTACCCAGTTTGCCACTTTTTCACATCTTCCTTTAATTTTCGCAGATTTTTGTAACTGACCATTGCGCTTTGTTTTTATGATCAGTCCGGCTTAACCCTGCCACCATCTTTTATTTATTGTCATGTAAATGTCGTGCATATTTGTTGTATACACATGTTTTCTAACATAAAGATGAAACTTTTTAAGCCTTCTTTTCTTGGGAGCACTGCTGTAATAAGTAGGCGCCGAGAATGAATTTCATATAGGTTTTATATGTTCTTTTCTTTACACAAATAGTTCTTTTTTACAAGGTTACATTAACATAGTTGGCTCAGCTTGTTAGTATTAAAAATAATTATGGTATAACTTCCTTAGAGAAATCTATGAACTGTTTTGATCTTAGTAGGAACTACTTCTGTGTGAATGTCTGACTAGTTGGCTTGTTTGGTGGATGAAGCCAACAAGTTTAAAGGAGACGGCTTTTGCAATTGACTTTTTTTCTTTTTGATTAATGGCAATCGACATATGTGTTGGTTGTTACTTGTTGTCATTCAACTTCTCAGAATATCATAAAAAAACAACTATTTTTTCTTTGTTATCTTTTATATCCATGTGCTGCTGTTGCACTTAATATTCATTATTTGCTCAACAATTTCATGGCTTCAAAGAATGCATGCTTTTACAATGTATGTACCGGTAGTTCACATTCCATTGCAGTACTAATCATATCTTCAACTTGACAGTGGCGCAAGCAGGAGCTACCCCTCCACGAGCACCGTCCAATCCCCATCCCAGACACTGATCTTGAGCCCAGTGGCAATACCGAAGTCCTGGTTCTCCGTGCTGGCAGGCGCAAGTGGTACAAGTCCCTCCTCAGGCCGATCATGGCGCCGTCCTCGCTCTCTGGGACCATCAGCGTGTACGGCGGTGGGTTCCTCCATCAAGAAGGAGGCAGTCATCTCTTCCGACAACGAGGAGGACTAGCAGCTGCAGCAGCAGCCACATCTCCTCGTGGAGGCGGCTCTGAGGGATGATCGTCTATCAGATGGAGATCATGACGGAGCGCTCGCTCCGTCAGATGGGCCCGGCACCACCATCGCCAGCGCGCGTGAAGGAGGAGCCAGTCCATGACGCGCGTCCGCATGAAGCGGGAGCCAACATCCCCACTCTGGCGCGGGAAGGAGGAGCCCGCGTCCCCAGTGCCTCCACCGCATCAGGGACGAGTCGGCGGCGCCTCACGTCACACAACAGTTATGCCCGAATTGACGGTCCCTCGTCGCCGCCGCCGGTACATACATTGAAATTCGTGAACATTTTTTAAGTTTGTGATCTTTTTGTCAAAATCCGTGAACATTTTTTAACTCACGAACTATTTTATATTTTTGGAGATAATATAAAATCAAAATCAAAAGTGAAACTATGAATTAGAAGGAAATACATGAATATAAGTATTGACCGGTGAGTACAAAATATTTTTTCTTGAAAAACTCTACAATGCTACAAGACTTTTTTTAGGTCTATACAATGACAATGTGCTTCTCAGGTTTTTTTCAGAATCTTTTAGTATTTTTTTGAATCTACAATGAGCTTCTGAAAGATTCTGAAAAATTCTGAATCTTTTAGTATTTTTTTCAGAATACTACAATGAACTCTACAATGCTAAAAAATACTAAAAGATTCTGAAAGGTTAATGACAATGAACTCTACAATGCTACACGACTTTTTTTCAGAATCTTTTAGTATTTTTTTGAATTTACAATGCTGAAAAAACTCTACAATGCTAAAAAATACTAAAAGATTCTGAAAAATTCTGAATTTTTTTAGGTGGAAGATGTCCCCGTGCGTGATGTTCGCGTCAAATTTCAGCTTGTTCACACATCTGAGAAGCTCATGGCAAAAATAAAAAAATCGGTCAAAACATATGTGAACGGTAAACTTTCTTACAGCCCCAAAAACAATTTTTTTTGCTGAGAGCTACTGAAGTGTCCAAACTTCATGCTGTTTGGCACGGATTTCACGCACATGAACATCTAGCATCACAAAAAAAATGAATTTTATTGAATTTTCTACTATTTTAAATGAATTTACTGTTCACCTCGAGTGCAGATGGACACCGAGAGCCAAAACTCCGTGTCCAAACATTTCAATGTAAACTATATAGAAAAGCATGATGCAAATCTGATGGCACAAAGCACATTAGCTCAACATTGTAAATCATGTCTAAGTAGACAATAAAAACAACTTGAAAAGAGCAGTGATCAATGTACACACATGGGCATCCAAGTTTGATCAGGGAGGCTGGACATCTACTAGCAAAATGAAGGACATGAGCAACCAAACTCTAAAAAGAGGTTATCTACTAACACAAAGATCAAGCACAGATTTCAGTACACATCAATGGGTAAGTTGGTTCCCACTTTCAGTGAGATTTCGTTGAAATTCATTGAATTTCAGTAATTTCCATAGACACTGAAATATTTACCTTTCAGCCGAAATATTTCAGCATTTTCAGTAGTACACATGAATTCAAATATATTTTAAATCTTTTTCAGAAAACTCAAATATTTAATTGAATTCAAGTGAATATTCTGGCACTTTGGCTGAAATTTAAATCGAAATCCCTGGAATTCAATGACTTCGGTTGGTGTTGAATTTTTTCTGAAACTGAAAGTGAAAACCGTGAGACATAACCACATGCTTTGAAACAAATATTAGAAAGTTACCACCGAAGCCAAATTGCACGGTTCATAAGTTCTGAAAGGATTCCTGACATCAAGAGGCCACTAGTGAGACCGTCCATGTGGCCTTGGCCCTACGTGGTGCTGGTGATCCGTGGTCAGGTAAAACTATATCTATTTTTCTTTCTTATATATTGGCACCGGATCAAATGCGAATAAAGAGTATAGACCCACCAACCAACCTACTCCCTCCGTTCGAAATTATTTGTCTCGGAAATGAATGTATCTAGACATGATACCATCCAGATGAGCGTGCATATATACCTCCCCAGCTCTAGCCTAGTAGTGGCAAGCTCGACGATCTTCTGCTATTAGATTGGTATTGGATGAGAAAGACAAAGGACGTGGGTTTGAAATTAAAAACATTAGGGAGTAGGAGGCACCAGAAAAAAGCGAAATGGTGCTCAATCGAAAACACGACGTCGTGAGTTGCTATAAACGAGAAAATTTGCACCAGTCGATATTGTTTTGCATTGCATTAATAACAGACTATTACTCCAATCCTGCATGTCCCAATGAAAGTACTATGTCCTTTCTCTTCCAAGTCATGTCCCACAATCCAATCATTCTGTTGTCCACATAGACATAGCAACCATTGTATCCTCTACTGACGTCCGGCAATCGCCGCGGCAATGGTTTGTGACAATCTGATCTTCTTCAGCTACCTTTCCTCCTTCCCCTTTTCCCTAAATCACCAGTGTTACAAGCAACATGTTCAGTTCAGGTGGCATGTCGCAAGCCAAGCACATATTCCTCCAAGAACAAGCCCCCTCCGCTGGCACTCCCGCTGTGTTCTCTTCTGATCATCTTAATGGCAGCGGTGGTCGCGTCGTGCCATCTGTCGTCATCCGCGTAACCACCGAGGACGCGTCCCTCGCTGGGCGCAACACCATGATGCTCAGCTCAGTCGCCGCCCTGTGCATAACAGTAACCGGCTCATTCTTGAAACTCAAACAAAATGGAACCAAAATGCAGAGCAGATGTCATGTGGGGCGCTGCGTACAGGCGCGGGTCGTGCGCCCAGGAGCAGCAGCCGACGGCCACGGCTGGCGAGGCATGATCGGGGCAAGGAGTCCTGATCCTACATTGGTTCCTAGAGTCCAGGAGTAGTTAGTTTCCTAGTTTGTTAGAAGCCCATAAGGCCTTTATATATCTTTCCCTGCACCATTGAGCAGTTAGGCAAAAACCCTAGCGATCCTATCAACCGAGACTACGAACTACGTAGTCGAGGTCCTGCTGTCTTGGGCACCGAGGTCCTTGACAACTTGGTATCGGGTTCCAGGCGATCCTCTTCCTCGTCCGCGCTCCATCCGCAGCCCGCCTCCACCCCTGCGTCCGCGCCAAGCACACCTCCATCGCCACCATCCGCCGCCGCCTCGGTCACTTCCGGCATGGCAGAACCAACCACCGCTGATCTGGCCAAGATGATCGAGGCCTTGACTGCAACGGTGGTGTCCCTGCAGACGTCCGTCGCCGCACTCCAGAAGGACAAGTCCGCCTCCTCGTCGAGCGCTGACGGAGCCGACGATGGGCAGCACCACAACGATCGACCGCCCTGGTTTCAGAAGATGGACTTCCCCAAGTTCGACGGCAAGTTCGATCCTCTCGCATTCATCAACAGATGCGAGTCCTTCTTCCATCAACAACGGATCGCCGAGGAGAAACTGTGGATGGCGTCATACAATCTCGAGGGTACTGCCCAACTGTGGTATATGCAGGTCCAGCGCGACGAGGGCACACCTCCGTGGCGCCGCTTCACCGAGCTGCTCAATCTCCGCTTCGGGCCACCTCTGCGCGCTAACCCGCTGGGCGAACTAATGGCGTGCAAGCGCACGATGTCCGTCGTCGACTTCCAGGAGCGGTTTGAGGCGCTCCTTCCCCGGGCAGGCATCTTATCAAAGACACAGAAGGTTCAGATCTTCACCGCGGGACTCCAGCCACCCCTCAGCCTCGACGTGGAAATCCACAACCCGCAGTCCCTCGTCGTCGCCATGAGCCTCGCCCGCAAATTGGAGCTGCGCGACCAGTGCGCGCTCGCCTCCGCGCCACCGGTGCGTTTTCAGCAGAAGGGCATCCTGCCGGCGCCCGTACCATGCCTCGCGCCCCCCGCACCGGCTCCACCAGCCGCACCCCAGCATGCCCCCAGTCTGCCAGAAGGGCGCCAAATCAAACGCCTGTCACAGGCGGAGATGGAGGAACGCCGTCGCCTGGGCCTATGCCTCCTCCACCGCAAATTGTAATGAGAAGTTTGGCAGGGGCCACAACCGCGTGTGCCAGCGCATCTTTCTCCTCGACCTGGCGCCGGACGACGACGACGACGACACGGCCTCCGCCACCGCTGATGCCTCGCCGGCCGACCCTCAGATCTCGCTCCACGCAATCTCCGGCGTGCGCACGAGCGAGACCATGCAAATGCATATCACCCTCGGGGGTGTCTCCCTCCTCGCCCTGATCGACTCAGGCTCCACCCACAACTTCATCGCCGAGGAGGCAGCCGCTCGTGCTACGCTGCCATCCCCCACCACCGAGAAGATGTGCGTCACGGTGGCCAACGGCGAGCGCGTTCCGTGCCAGGGCGCATACCGCGCCGTGCCCTTCCGCATCGACCAAGGGGCGTTCTCGGAGGATTTCCTCGCCTTGCCGCTCGCGGGCTACGACGTCGTCCTGGGCATGCAGTGGCTTGCGACGCTTGGACCGATCCTGTGGGATTTCCGCGCCCTCTCCATGACGTTCTGGCGGAGGGGCCATCGGGTGTGCTGGCGCGGCATTGCAGGACCGAACGGACCAGCCCTGAAATCATGCAGCGGCCGCGACTTCCTCGACGCCATCATTCTTGAAACTCTAAAATGGAACCAAAATGCAAGGCAGATCATTTAGCAGCCAGATACCTCTGTATAATGACCTTCATTTTCCCATCAGAAGCCAACCAAACCATGGAGGATGTCCACTTGGTTGGAAGACAAATCCATGCATATGAATGCTGGCGACATAAAAGAGAATGTTCTCTAGCCACAACTCCACTAATCAAATAATTAATCATGATGACTTCAGATAGTTACTATGCATGTAACTCCACCGGTGATTGCATCGCAAACCATGCAACAAACAAATAGGGCATGAGCCACTAGTAAAAAGATCGAATATCCAGAGTGTGCATCAACCACTAATCTAAACTGAAGCTAGAGAGAGAACATGAGAACTCATGTCACACAGTTGGGCTGTGATATGGAAAATACTGACAAAATAGTTGTGGCTCCAAAGAGTCTAAACTGAAGCATATAAAAAATTGCAGTATTTGCTTCTGGCACCAAGTACAAGACATGACGTTGTTGGTGAAAAGAAACAGTTAAAAACTTTCAGCTCTGATCCAAGTTAACTTCACTCCTGTAGACTTCTAAACGCTTGCTATGGCTTCACAATTGACTTGGGTGTAATAAGTTTCAGAGTTCGCCCAATGACGTCTGAAAGATTCAGAGTTAACTTTCAGCTCTGATTCAAATTCAGAGTTCAGAGTACAAAATTTACATCAAGCTTACTGTTTACATGCATGCATAACTCGTTCAAATTGTTTATATCCAAGTGAAGATCCAGCATGTCTTAGCAAGAGGAAGCTCGGAGCCCAATGTATGAATTGATTAAAGAACCAGATGCTGCTAGTTATTCAACTTGTTATTTTTTTCAGGTTGCCTCACTCAGTTGAGCTGATGAATCCGGTAGGCAGGCAACAGCAGCTTGTCAGCCACCATGTTACAATCTCTAGTACAATACTAGAAGGATTACTTAACTTGCAAAAAAATAAAAAAATAAAGAGAGAGAGAGAGAGAGAGAGAGAAGTAGGAGCTTCCCTGAATAAAAGCCATGCCGTCATCAGGCCATACTTGTCACTAAAGCTTCAGGGCATCATCAACTAACCGGGCCTTCAGAACCATTCATATTACAGCAAAGCCATAGCCACCATGGTTCGTCTCGTCTCCTGGAAGAAGGGAAAAAACATCATCTACATCCAGTTTCAGCATATCTTCTCCTGAAAGAAAGAAAGCACCATCCACAATCAGTAAATAAGTATGAACTATTGCCAGGCTACTTCTTGCTTGAGGAAAACTCCCTGTCCTCTCACTTGGTAAGTGACTTCATCAATCGATCCATTTCCTCCACCTGCATTGAAATAATCTTGTTTCTATAATTACCACAAGCACCAGAAAATGGACACAACTGATCTTCAAATCACATATCTTCACCAGTATAGCATGGACCATGCCCTTTGCCTTACTGCAAGCACACACCTGAGATCTCATTTCGTCCAACTTCTATAACTTCAAATCAGGAACAAACAAATGTGGCACTATCCTCGCACAGCTTGGTTCTAAATTGAGGTACATAACATGTCTACTGTTCCTACATTGGAAATTCCACAAGATTCTATGCTACATGGCATCCCATCTAGCTTTTCCTTTTCCTTGTCTGACTTTCCAGCTAGAAATTTGCAGAACAATGATACATAAGACCACTTTACTATGTTAACAAAATATGTTAGGACAAAGATGCCCTCATTATCTATAAATATAGTGCTAATATGGAATAAAATTAGCTAAAAGATATGGCAGAAATTAACTTGATAATGTCATAACCTTTTCAAGGTTACCATAGCATATGTTCCCTTATTGTATGAAATGCACTCTGTTTTTCATCATCATACCGTACAAGCATCGATTTGCTTCTCCCGTACAAATACAAGGGCACCTAAAATATCTACATAGTGGTATACATGTTTAACACGGTGTGGCCAACTGGCCAACAAAAAACCCAAAACTGTTTCCCGGGGAAAAAGAAGTCCACGATTTTCATCTAAAGGAAAGTTTTGAGGCTTCAAATCATCTTCATGGCCAAAATGGGAACATTCTTTCATGGAAAGATAGGTTGAAGATTGCACTGAAATTGCAATGGCCATTTCACAATATAAAGATACAGAGTGTGCAGAAATACTACTAATTGATATTTCAAAGTGCTTGCAGGATGCCCTGATCTCTCACTCTTAGTTACAATAAGATATGATGAAGGACAAGTTCATAGCAGTGCTATGCTTTCTTCTCTATTGAATGACAAAATGAACATACAAATTTTCATGCCGGTCATGGTTCATGTAAATCTGAATCTAGCCGGCACTTCCCCTCTGCAAGCTGTTGCATAGTCTTCAGCAAGGTGCGGTGCAGCTTCCTTGTGTGGGAATATGAACTTCTCCATGAATACCTTCGGAGTCACCGTGACTGCATAATAGTAATCCTGGTCACGATGTAGCAATCCATTTTCCTTGAGAAACTTCACAACGTAGTACCGGGGCCTGAGCCGACCATCCAGGCTGTAAGAGAGAAGCGCCGGCCGATGAGCAATGTACCCTGGTTCCAACCCCACCTCGGAGATGAGGAACTCTGAGACACGTTGCAGCCTGTCCTTGGAATATGTCAGCACCATCGGAGCCTTGGGCAAAGCAATGCCCACCTCAGTATCCGACCACCTTAACGTCTTCTTCAAGTATTCCACCTTGGTGGCGATCTTCTCCTCGTCATAGAATGCGACAGCCTGCAACGCTTTTGCCAACATCCCAGAGCCATTTGGCACACAGAGAGCTTTGGCACATGCCACCATCGCCCGGAGGCGCTGCTGGTTGATTTTGAGGATCATTGGCACATGGGTGCACAGCTTGGCAATGTCACAATCATGTAGCCCGCACTCCTGGAGGAACATGACGTTGGGCTTGACCACCCTCTCGAGGTCAGAACTAAGGAGCCAGAAGCCGCGTTTGAGCGGCCGAAGCAAGTGGTCCATGGAGCCGAAGATGGTCAGGTAGTACTGTAGAGCGGAGACGATGGATCTGCAGCGGAGTTTGCTGGGGACGAACATGGCGATGCGCGCGACCTCACAGCGCGAGAGGCCGAGGCCGGTGAGCCCGTCGACGACGGGGGCCAGGGTTCTCTCCACGCCGGCGCAGAGTAACAGCGGGTCCTTGGCGACGGCGGTGGCGACGTCGGCGGTGGAGAGGCCGATGCCGGCGAGGAAGGTGAGGACGGCGTCGGGCTTGGCGGGGGACTTGAGGTGGGAGAGCTTGGCGGAGGCCTTGAGGGCCTGGGCTGGGGTCAAGCCGCAGGTGGAGACGAGGTACTCCTCGGCGGCAAAGCCTGGAGAAATGCCGGAGGCGGCTGCGGCGGAGAGGAGGCGGTGGAGAGGAGAGACATGGGAGGTGTAGGGAGAAGAGAGGAGCTGGGTGAGGGTGCAGCTTCGGAGCCGGAGCATGGCGGCGGCGGCGGCGCGGCGTGGTTGGTGGTGAGAGACGGAGAACGTGGTGGTGAGGGTTTGGGGCTCGTGCGTCGTGTGTCTCTGATAGAATGGGCTGGGCTGGGATGGGATGGGATGGGCTGGGCTGGGCTGGAGCTACACTAGAGATTCAACACACTGTAATCTAAAAAGGGTTAATTATCCTTTTGCCCTCAGTGGTGTCCATGTGCTCAGTTTTGCCCTCAGATGCGAATTGTGCTCAGTTTTGCCCCTAGTCCGTGCGCACCGACTCGTTCCGTGAACTCTGCTGTCTCCGTCAGGTCAACCTTTTGACTCAGCCCTTACAGGTGGGACCAGGCGGCAGAAACGGTCAATTTTATTCAGACCGTTGCACGCGTGGCTTTGTGGGACCCAGCAAAGAGCCGTTGAGCAGAGAGCCGTTGGCGGGTGTGCTATATAAGCGGGCGACAGCGGTGGTGACCACGGCGACAGAGAGCACGGCGGTGACCACGGCGAGAGAGAGAGCACGGCGGCGGGAAGCTAGCTGTGGAGGGCGCGACGGTGGGAAGCTAGCAGTGGAGGGCGCGGCGGCGTTGAGATCCCCTTCGGCTCCGAGCTCCATGTCTTCCTCAAGCTCCCGCGCCACCTCGCGGATGCAGAGCCGGGCGCGTGTGGACATGCCTGTCTTCGTCTGTCCGCGGTGCCGGGCGGGCGTTGATCGAAGGGTTTCTCAGACACCGAGGAACCAGAATCGTACGTTCTACGTGTGCAGCGAGAATGGGGTAAGAATCGGGGCAATTGCACCATTTTCGTCGTCGGGATGTTTGAGCAATGGGTTGATCTGTTTAGTGTTCATGCAGGTGACATGCTTCTTTCTTTGGGTCGATGCTCTGGCCAAGACTCTGATGAATGAACTGCAAGAAGAGCATGAAGAATGGTTGCGCATGCTGCCACGAACGGCAGTGGCCACACCACGAGCTCCGGAAGAAGAGATGGATGGCGAAGCACGCACTGACAGAGAGCTAGCTATTGAGCTTAGGATGTTGAAGAAGAAGGTTAGGAAGCTTGAAGATCAAGCACTACCAATACCCATTTGCAAATACTTTTGGGCATTTGTAGGTATGGTAATCGCACTGGTTGTAATGTTGAAAATGTATGGAAAGGCATGAATTATGAAGGAATTTCTAATCTTGAAATTGTTTGAGAAATTCACCTAGTTTAAATGTTGGTTAAAGTTGTTTAAATGTTGAAACAAAAAGAGAAGAAGTGACCAACATTTAAATATGTTGGAAAAAAAGAGAAGAAATTAGGAATTCAGAAACTTTTGATCAATGAAATGCAGCTCTCTGCTCTGCCTTTCTGTCCGAAAAAATGGTTGCTCTTGGGCCAAATTGAGAGCGTAGAGCCAAGTGCAGGCTAGACTAATGGGCCAACTACATCCAATTAGGCCCATTCAGGGGTTTTCTTGCGTATTTTTTTGTTTTCTATTCTGATTTAATTTAGGCAGTAAATCATAATGCTGAAACTTTTTGTGGAAGCTAATTGAATTATTCCGGAGCCAAACAATTAAGGTTAGAAATTTTTTGGAGCTGTTAATTAATCCAATTCAAATACACCGTGATTTAAATCAAAGACCAAAATGTCATGGAAAATGTGCCTCAGCTCTGGTAGAGGTTTACGCCAGGTGCCAAAATAAATGAACATTTTTTAAGGGCATTACATTGAGGAAAACATAATATGTATAAAAAATGAAGGGTGGAAAATGCACAAAAAATTGGTGCGGCTGGGGACTCGAACCCAGGACCGCGTGGGTTTGTGGTGTTTAGGGCTGCGCTGGTAACCGCTAGGACAGATGGCAAGACTTTGACATGGGTAGGGAAGGAAGGTATACATAGTGAGACTGTGAATTTTTTTTAAAAAAAATAGTGAGACCGTGAATGTTTGCACACGCGTGAGAGTGGTTTTCCTTTGTTTTGCACTTAAATTTTGGAGGGTTGGAAGGTTGAAAATGTATGTTGCACTACCACATGATTTTGGTCAGAGTGGCACTTGGTTTAGGGTTAGAGTGGCACTTGGTTTAGGATTTAAAGGGCATAAATTTACATGTTAGTTCATGACTTTTTGTTTGAATGAAACAGAGGGCTTCTCACCCCCTACAATTTTCATTAATGAAAACCGTAAGTTCTTGAACTTCATGACTTGTTTAGGGAAGAAATGATAAGTTTGGGCACGGACATTTTTAACACACATAATGAGATAGAACACACCGTACCATTACAATAACTTAGATAAGTTCACGGACAGTTCATGGACACATGACGAAACATGACACGACACGACATGACATAAAAAAGCAACAAAATAAAAAACCAAACATGACGAGCTTGACTCCGGGCTTGAACATCTTCATCTTGACCTCCTTCTTCCACCTTGGCCGCGCGCGCCCCTTCAACACCATCTTCATCTTCACACCTCCTCCTCGTCGTCGTAGGGAAGGGAGTGCATCTGGCCTGGAGCGGGGAAGATGCGCTCGTAGTTGGTGTAGATGTTGTAGATGGTGAAGAAGATGGCCTCGCAGCCGCACCAAAAGACTTGGCCGAGGAGCTCGCGCGCGTCAAATGGGTTGGTGAAGGTGACCGTGAGCAGTAGGAGGATGCCGCCGCGGTCACGAACCTCGTTGAGGGTGAACATCCTCGGCGAGCCCCGTGGGAGGTGGGCATAGCCGGCTCTGAGGAAGGCGCGGGTGAGTTCGACGGAACCCCTCCACCTTGAAATAGCCCACACACGGAGCTCCCTCTCCATGAGCACGCCCGGTGGGTAGCGCAGCTCCGGCACCACAGGCGGACGGCGGAAGGTCGGCCCGTTGAACTGCATCTTCTTCACTTGGTCTCGCTTGGGGAGGGCTTGGTCGCTTGGGTGTTTGAAGTTGGAGAGGATCGGATCTGGCTTGTGGGTGGGAGAGGAAGAGAGGCACCCCATTTATAGGCCTGTGGGTGGGAGAGGAAGAGAGAAAGGATGAGAACGGTGCGTGCGTGAATCCGGACACGTGTGTGTATCCGTTACGTTTTGCACACTTAAATTTTTGCACGAAAACGATGCATCTTTGACCGGGCAGTGCATGTGAACCGCTGCCCTGAACCACTGCCCTGAACCACCTAGCTCGCCTCGCTAGCCTAGGTCTCCTAGCTCGCCTAGCGCGCCTCGCTCGCCTCACTCGCATGCATGCACGTCGCCGCCTCCCGCGCATGCGCAAACCCACGTAGCCGCCTCCATGCATGCAAGGCCTGGAAAGGCTGAGACGGGCTATTTACTGCGATCTTAGGCCCAGACAACGAGACGGCCCAACGGTCCATCCAGCGCGTCCGATATTTGTTAAAAAAACAATCTCCCAGCCAATCAGATTGCATCTCGCGGATCGCCCCCCTCCTCCCCGCAGATTTCTTCTAGAAGGGTTAGATCGACGGCCCTTGATCACCGCTAGGGTTAGATGAACGGTCCTTATTCAGCGCTAGGGTTAGCGGGGTTTGGGAGGGGTTTGGAGCAGTCAAAGCTATGTTTGACCAGATTTCAAATGAGCATAATAAATTAAATAAAAATCAGAAAAATGAAAAACCTGCGCACATAGTCTTCTTATGTCATATACTAACGATTTAAGTTGATAAACAAGCTTTACATACATTTAAATGATAAGTTCATGTGTATTGTATGATATCTCGAGTATCTCAAACTCTCTTGTATGAAGTGAAGAGAAGTGTTTTGGGGAAATGAACATGAAAATTTCAAAAAACTCACCACAACTTCATTTTGGAGTGACTAAGAAGGATCCAGGCTTAGTTTTTCATTTTGATGTTTTACACTTGTTTAAATCTTGGTCAAAGTTAAGTTTGACCAGAATTCAAATGAGCAAAACAAATTTAAAAAAAATCAAAAAATGGAAAAACCAGCGCACATAGTCTGTACATATAGAATATATGTGTAGGAAAGTTATTTGGCTGATTTAGATAAGGTCGAGAAAAATCTTGCTTAGAAATGAGGCCGTTTACCCTACCTTTGGACCCCTCTTTTTAGCCCATTTTTCATGAAAATTTCAAAAACCTCACCACAACTTCATTTTGGATTGACTAAGAAGTATCCAGGCTTAGTTTTTCATTTTGATGTTTTAGACTTGCTTAAATCTTGGTCAAAGTTAGGTTTGACCAGAATAAATGAGCAAAACAAAATTCAAAAAAAATCAAAAAAAGGAAAAACCATGTGCTCATTCAAACATCATCCAACAGATATTTAAACATCATGTCAAACATACTTCTAACATAGGTCCAACATCATCCAACAGAAATACAACATGTCAAGTGATAAATGTTTCATAATACAACATCATTCCTTATTCATAATGTTTCATAATTGTTCATAGATAGCGTTGGGGCTTCTGTCTGTTCCTTGAGCTTCTTGCCATCACTTTGCTCCTCGTGCACCTTGTGCTCATTGTTTCTTCTCTTCTTCTCTTGGTTGTCGGTACCTTGCGCGTCTTCTTCAAACCTACCATAGAGCTGTGCAAAACATAAAGGGTCCAAACATAAACGGTAATGAGATCGTGTCAAGTGATAGATGTACAGTAGTATTTGACCCTTGCAAGATTTACATACCCAGCAGAACTCACAACAATAGAAGGTCGGTCACCATTTGGAGCCTCACTTGGATCACCATGATCACCATTTAGAGCCTCACTTGGATCACCATTTGGAGCCTCACTTGGATCATCATTTGGAGCCTCACTTGGATCACCATGATCACCATTTAGAGCCTCACTTGGATCACCATTTGGAGCCTCACTTGAATCATTATTTGGAGGATATTTTGGATCATCGTCAAAATCATGCGGCTGTTGACCATCATCATTTGGAACCTCATCAAAATCCTCATCTGATGCAACCGGCTGTTGACCATCATTTTCATCATCTGTTGAGGCAACCGGCTGTTGACCAACAATTTCATCATCTGTTGAGGCAACCGGCTGCTGACCAACATTTTCATCGAAGCCTTCATCGAAACTCTCTCCGAACGCTGGATCTACTGTGTTATCACAATACTTACCGAAATGACCAGAGCCACCACATCTTGTGCACTTACGCTTCCTCGCTCCAAGTCCAGCTCCTTCGCTGCGAGGTCTTATTCGACTCTTCCTTGGTCTACCTGCTGCTCTCTTCAGAACTGGAGCGCAAAGCTTGAATCCAGGGTCCACCATGTCCCATTGTTGTTTTCCCTCCATAGCAGGCAAGGCATAAGCATATGTGGCTTTGAACCTTGCAACAGAGTAGTAATCATGCACATACTGCTGTATGTTCCCTGCTGGACCTGGGAGAGAAGTGATGAAAAACAAGGCATGAATGCATGGTAACCCAGTTATCTGCCATTGCCTACAACTGCAAGTTCTAGCTTCTAAATCCACTAGATATCTCCATTCCCTCTTCTCTTTATCCAAATATGATATCTCTGCTGTGGTACCCGAGCAAAGCGTCATGTTCATTTCCAAGCCTATTGTCTTCTGCTTCAGTTCATTCATCACGACAGGGATGATAATGTGGCCCATGAATTTTGCCTCGGCTATTCCTGCACGATAATGAAATTTCTGCATGTATTCTATCCTTATCCTGTCAAGCAAATCCACCACATAATGACCCTTTAGTTTCCGAATCGTTGAGTTGAAAGACTCTGCTAGATTATTGTGCACATAGTCAACTTTGCTCACTTCACTGAATTGGCTTCTGGCCCATAACTTGGAGTGATGTGTTTCCAAGTATTCTTTCACTTTGGGATTCATGTATAACTGCCTCAAGTGGTAGTTGTGCTTCTTCACACTGCATGTCAAAGATGCTGGCCATAAATTGTCGGTATACACCTTTCCTTTGAATTTCTTCATGAAATTTGCAGCAAGGTGACGCATGCATTCCCTATGCTCTACTCCAGGGAACACATTGTCCACGACCACTTCTAAACCTTTGCAGGCATCTGTATGAATGACCAACCCATTGGGATGTGCAATAGCCCGGCGGAGATTATGCAAAAACCAAGTCCAGCTCTCCTCAGACTCTGTCTCCAGCACACCATAGGCAACTGGAAATACAAAACTATGTGCATCAACTGCACAAGCTGCTACTAACTGTCCTTTAAACCTTGCTGTGAGAAAAGTGGCATCAATAGCCAAATAAGGCCTGCAGCCTGCCAAAAAACCCCGGCGACAAGCCTCAAAGCAGACAAAAACCCTTCTAAAGCATTCCTTGGTCTTTGTCACTCTCCTGAATGTGTACTCCACGGTGTGGTGATCAATATCTACAATACTACCTGGGCTTGTCCTCTCCACTTCACCTTTGAATGAATATAACAATTGAAAACTTTCCTGCCAGTTACCATAAATAGAATCCATAGCATGTTGTTTACCATTGAACAACCTCATGTATGGTAAATCTATCTTGAACTTATCTTTGATGTTCTTCTGCAATTCCTTTGAACCCACTTGCTGGTTTTCTTTCACCCACTTTTTTACTTCTTCTGCCACCCATCTTGACTTGGCTCTACTGATTGTATCCTTCCTAAGGGTTGATTCCTGGCATGTGTGCTTAAAAGGATTCACTTTGACCTGAACATTAGTGCTATTCCGCATTTTAGCTGCAAGCAGCCTCCATGGACAACCCTCAGTCGGACAGTGCACTCTGTAACGTACCTGATCGCTCTTGTCAACTTTGAAAGTACGTTCTACCTTGATGCAGTATGTCACAAGTGCATTTCTACACTCATTCATGGATGCAAAAACTGTACCTTCTTCCATTTGAGGGTTCAAAGGGTCCCATTCAACAGCTGCAAGGTCTTCGTCCTCACCCATCGCGTCATCATCCACACGGACTACATTGTGAGCCTCATCTTGGTTTTCAGCCCGAGGTGCCCGTCGTAAATTCTGAATAACATCAGAATATAACTTCTCTTCATCAACCCCAGAATTGTAGCCATCAGGCTCCACTTCAAGGGGGACCCTACTGCTGTTGCCCACACTTGTCGAGCCACCACGTCGCCGTGCACCAACTGAACTATTCTGGCTAGAGATGCCATTACGACGACTTGATTCTCCCCGAGATGTTGCACCCGCCATCCTAGGTCCAAATGCCTGCTCAAGCACATCAACTTGCAGCCTCACATGAAAATTATCTTTCTCTTTATGCCTAACAAACATGGTAGCTAGATCTTCATCATTACTAACTGTCACCCAATTCTTTTCCCCATCATAGTATTTGTATACCACTTCATCAAGCAAACCCCAAGGATATTGGCTACAAATTACCTCCCCAAATTGTCTGAAACTCCAATTACTAGCCATTGGCAACCGATAATCAAAACCTCCTTGGTATTTCTTCTTATCCTTTGCATCGAACATGTACCGGTCCCTTCTAATGTGCACCATGAAAGCAAACCGCAACTCCATCCTAACCGGCGAAAAACAGAGACGCAATCAGCACACTAATTGGGCAAACCTACTCGAATCGAGTGTTCAAATGCACAACTAAGCTCAATCTAAACAAGAGGCGAGACTTACCCCTCGGGAACCCAGTCGTGGACGCGGCGGATCCGGCCCGATGCCTGCCTCGCCAAATACTCCGGGGTCGCCGCTGCTCACCATTTCTCCCTAGGGTTCTTCCTCCTAGTTCAAATAGCTCCAGCAGCCCCCCACCTTTGAGCGCTCCGGCCGGGCGCACGGAAGGAGGCCGCGCCGCGAATCGAGCAGGTGGCGGGCGCCCCACCCGTGGCGTCGCAGGAAGGTGGTGGGCGTCACAATGAGCCGTGGAGCGTAGGCGCAGGGAGGTAGCGGCGGAGCAGGCCGTGCAACTGGTGGCGGGGCAGGTGCTGGCCGCGGCGCAGGTGGCGGCGGCGGCGGCGCAGGACAGCCAGCCGGGCGAATGGGTGTGAGCTAGAATGATTTGGGGATTTAGTTGCAGGGGCCTACATGTCAGCTCCGGACCCACGTCCACGCGGTCCCACGTGTAAGCTCCGGACCCACAACTACTAACGCCGGCGGACGGAATGGACTCAAATATGGCCGTTTGGCCTCGTCGTAGTTGCTGTGCTCGGACTAGGGGCAAAACTGAGGACAATTTGCATCTGAGGGCAAAACTGAGTACATGAACACCACTGAGGGCAAAAGGATAATTAACCCATCTAAAAAACAATAATCAAGGCAAACATGAGGCACCTTAAGAAAAGAAACAACTTTTCAAAATTAACATGAGCACCCATATCCGAACGTATTCATCGAGTCGGTATAATGCCGATCGTTTTTTCTTTCGAGTAATGCAAAATGACCACGAAAAGATGGTGATACTTGATTACTTACCGGCTTTGGAAGGTAATAAGCAACACCATCCCGGCTTGAGATCGAGTAGGGAGCGTGTGCATGCCCTTGCAGCAGCGTCAAGCAAGCAGATATCTTGTATTTGAACAGCAAAAACATCTTATATTAAGGTACAGAGATAGTACTTTGGATGTTTAGATGTGCATACTATATATGTAGTGCGTCAGTACATACATATGTTTGATGCAATGCCTCCACGTGCACTGTCAATCCCTGTTATAGTACATGTGGCCACCAGTCCACCACATATTGTCATGAATCTAACATGCATCAAGAAACACTAATAGTCACTAGTAGAAAACAGGGCTTTCGTCCAGGCCAGTTTAGCCCATTAGTCCCGGTTCAATTCAGAACCGGGACCAATGGAGCTATTTGCCCCGGTTCGTTAGCCCAGGGGGCCGGCCGGGCCACGTGGGCCATTGGTCCCGGTTCGTCCGGACCTTTTGGTCCCGGTTTGTGGGACGAACCGGGACCAATGGTCCTGGCTCCTGGCCCACCACTATTGGTCCCGGTTGGTGGCATGAACCGGGACCAAAGGCTTCCCTTTAGTCCCGGTTCAAGCCACCAACCGGGGCTAATGGTGCTGCCTATATATAGCCCCTCGCGCAAGAGCAGAGCACACTGCTCTGTTTTTTTTGGCCGAGGGGGAGAGGGCTTAGTGGTGCTCTAGCTCACCTCCTATGCACACAAGGTGTTCGATGGAATGCCCGAGCCGCACTACTTAAGGTTTCTCCTCTCCAAGCTCGACCGCCAAGCTCCATTTTCCTCAATATTTATCTAGGTTTAGCGGTCCGTCACGCCCTGTCCCCGTCTTCATCGCCATCGATCACCCGCGCCGATCTCATCGCCGGCACCACCGTGGTGAACCTCTTGTTCTTATCTTCTTTCTGAAAGGAAAAATATTATTACTTGTTTGTTTAGATAGATACTTGTATTATTTTCTTACTTTTATTATTGCATCTTATATAGTGCGATGGTTTTGGTATCCGCCCCCGTCGGCCCTCGTCCTGTCTATGATTCGGATGTGGTATATATTATCTTTTCATAACTATTGGTTCATTTATTGTTTATGAAAATTATGCCGACCAACGTGACATAGATTTTATTTATCTAGGAGGTTGTTGAACCGGAAATTCCAACCGACCCTATTGTCGAGAGGTTAAATTTAGTTGAAGAAGAAAACAATTTCTTGAAGGAAAAAATAAAAAAACTTGAGGAGGAGAAGATGATATTGAAGTTGCATGTTGCGGATGTCGTCGATGATCACAAGATCAAGATGGATGCAATGCGCTTGAAGATGAGAAAGATTAGAAAATATGCCATTCATACCAAGGCTTGGTATCATTATGCCGTTGGATCAATTGTTACCTTGGTTGCGATTATGATCGTATTTGTTTTCGCATTGAAATGTTTTACATAGTTTCAATGTATAGTTTAATTAATTTAGATGCTCTGCAGAGCTTTATGTTGTTAGATGAGAACTATGTATGTACTTTGGTTTTTATGTGATGATGAACTTCTATTAATTTGGTCACTTAATTATCTATTCATGATGTTCTGTAATGATTTTTGACATACTTAATTATATATAATGCACGCAGATGAACCGGCAATGGATGTACGGTGACAGACACACCTCCGAGTACATTAAGGGCGTGCATGATTTTCTCGAAGTGGCTGAGGCAAACAAGCAGAATGGTTTTATGTGTTGTCCATGCCCTATATGTGGGAATACGAAGTCTTACTCTGACCGGAAAATCCTTCACACCCACCTGCTTTACAAGGGTTTCATGCCACACTATAATGTTTGGACGAGGCACGGAGAAATAGGGGTTATGCTGGAAGACGGCGAGGAAGAAGAGTACGATGACAACTATGTGCCCCCTGAATACGGTGATGCTACTGAACATCAAGATGCACCAGACGATGTGCACGATGGTGCTGGAACGGGCGAAGCTGCTGAAGATCAAGAGGAACCAGACGATGTGCCCGATGATGATGATCTTCGCCGGATCATTGTCGATGCAAGGACACAATGCGAAAGTCAAAAGGAGAAGCTGAAGTTCGATCGCATGTTAGAGGATCACAAAAAAGGGTTGTACCCCAATTGCGAAGATGGCAACACAAAGCTCGGTACCGTACTCGAATTGCTGCAGTGGAAGGCAGAGAATGCTGTGCCTGATAAAGGATTTGAGAAGCTACTGAAAATAATGAAGAAGAAGCTTCCAAAGGATAACGAATTGCCCGACAGTACATACGCAACAAAGAAGGTCGTATGCCCTCTAGGATTGGAGGTGGAGAAGATACATGCATGCCCTAATGACTGCATCCTCTACCGTGGTGCCTACAAAGATCTGAACGCATGCCCGGTATGCGGTGCATTGCGGTATAAGATCAGACGAGATGACCCTGGTGATGTTGTCGGCGAGCCTCCCAGGAAGAGGGTTCCTGCGAAGGTGATGTGGTATGCTCCTATAATACCACGGTTGAAACGTCTGTTCAGAAACGGAGAGCATGCCAAGTTGATGCGATGGCACAGTGAGGACCGTAAGAAAGACGGGAAGTTGAGAGCATCCGCTGACGGGTCGCAGTGGAGAAAAATCGAGAGAAAGTACTGGGATGAGTTTGCAAAGGACCCAAGGAACGTATGGTTTGCTTTAAGCGCGGATGGCATTAATCCTTTCGGGGAGCAGAGCAGCAATCACAGCACCTAGCCCGTGACTCTATGTATGTATAACTTTCCTCCTTGGATGTGCATGAAGCGGAAGTTCATTATGATGCCAGTTCTCATCCAAGGCCCTAAGCAACCCGACAATGATATTGATGTGTACCTAAGGCCATTAGTTGAAGAACTTTTACAGCTGTGGAATGGAAACGGTGTACGTACGTGGGATGAGCACAAAAAGGAGGAATTTGACCTAAAGGCGTTGCTGTTCGTGACCATCAACGATTGGCCCGCTCTCAGTAACCTTTCAGGACAGACAAACAAGGGATACCATGCATGCACGCACTGTTTACTTGACACCGATAGTATATACCTAGGAAGCTGCAGGAAGAATGTGTACCTGGGCCATCGTCGATTTCTTCCGACCAACCATCAATGTCGAAAGAAAGGCAAGCATTTCAAAGGCGAGGCAGATCACCGGAAGAAGCCCGCCATGCGTACCGGTGATCATGTACTTGCTATGGTCAATGATTTACACGTAATCTTTGGAAAGGGTCCCGGCAGACTAGCTGTTCCGAATGACGCTGAGAATCACGCACCCATGTGGAAGAAGAAATCTATATTTTGGGACCTACCCTACTGGAAAGACCTAGAGGTCCGCTCTTCGATCAACGTGATGCACGTGACGAAGAACCTTTGCGTGAACCTGCTAGGCTTCTTGGACGTGTATGGGAAGACAAAAGATACACCTGAGGCACGAGAGGACCTGCAACGCTTGCACGAAAAAGAGGGCATGCCTCCGAATTAGTATGAACGTCCTGCCAGCTACGCTCTTACGAAAGAAGAGAAAGAAATATTCTTTCAATGCCTACTCAGTATGAAGGTCCCGACTGGCTTCTCATCGAATGTAAAGGGAATAATAAACATGCCAGAGAAAAAGTTCCAGAACCTAAAGTCTCATGACTGCCACGTGATTATGACGCAACTGCTTCCGGTTGCATTGAGGGGGCTTCTACCGGAAAACGTCCGATTAGCCATTGTGAAGCTATGTGCATTCCTCAATGCAATATCTCAGAAGGTTATCGATCCAGAAATCGTATCAACGCTAAGGAGTGATGTGGCGCAATGTCTTGTCAGTTTCGAGCTGGTGTTCCCACCATCCTTCTTCAATATCATGACGCACGTCCTAGTTCATCTAGTCGACGAGATTGTCATTCTAGGGCCCGTATTTCTACACAATATGTACCCCTTTGTGAGGTTCATGGGAGTCCTAAAGAAATATGTTTGTAACCGCGCTAGGCCAGAAGGAAGCATCTCCATGGGCCATCAAACAGAGGATGTCATCGGGTTTTGTGTTGACTTCATTCCTGGCCTTAAGAAGATAGGTCTCCCTAAATCGCGGTATGAGGGGAGACTGACTGGAAAAGGCACGCTTGGAAGAGACTCAATAATATGCAGGGACGGATATTCTTGGTCTCAAGCACACTACACAGTTCTACAGAACTCTACCTTGGTGACCCCGTATGTCGATGAACACAAGAACAGTCTGCGCTCCAAACACCCGGAGCAGTGCGACGACTGGATTACATGTGAACACATCAGGACTTTCGGCAGTTGGTTGGAAACACGTCTCAGAGGTGACAACACTGTTTGTGATGAGCTGTACTTGTTGTCCAGGGGACCATCTTCGACTGTAATGATTTGGAAAGGATATGAGATAAATGGGAATACATTTTACACGATTGACCAAGATGAAAAGAGCACCAACCAAAACAGCGGTGTCCGCTTTGATGCAGCAACCGACAAGGGAAATGACACATATTATGGTTACATAGTAGACATATGGGAACTTGACTACGAGTAGATTTTAAGGTCCCTTTGTTTAAGTGCGTGTGGGTCAATCTGTCAGGAGGCGGGGTACAGGTAGACCCACAGTACAGAATGACAACAGTGGATCTGAAAAATCTTGGGTACACTGACGAACCGTTCGTCCTAGCCAATGATGTGGCATAGGTTATCTATATGAAGGACATGTCTACCAGACTGAGGAAAAGAAAAGATAAGGAAGCGAATACATCATACAATGAGCCAAAGCGCCACATAGTTCTTTCAGGAAAAAGGGAAATCCTGGGAGTGAAGGGCAAGACAGACATGTTTGAAGAGTATGAAAAGTTTCATGAAATTCCCTCCTTCAAAGTCAAGGCTGACCCAAGCATCCTGATAAACGATGAAGATTATCCATGGTTACGGCGCAATAAGCAAACGACACAAGCGAACAAAAAGTGAAGACTTTCTCCCGCAACTATTATGATGATACCATGCCAACTTTGTAACAGACGAGTATGATACCATTGTCCGTTTTGTACATGCACATGCTATTCCAACTTTTTCAGAGTTCATTTGAATACTATGAATTTGAAAACCTCGCCAACCGAAGGGCGCTCACACCGGTTTATAAGCCCGTCCCTCTACACACGTTTTGTTGTAAGCAGAAACAAAATAAAATAAATAAAGCAACAAAGAAAACAAAAAAAGTGTTTTCAAATTTGAAAACTAATGGCACTAACAGAAAGTTTATAATTTTTCTAAAACTAAAAGCAAAAAGAATTTAAAAACAAAGAAAAAAACAACAAAAAATAAATAATGCAGAAAACAGAACAAAAAACTGGAAAAAAATAAAAATAGCAACAATAAGTATTTTGTTGTAAGTAGAAACAAAATAAAATAAATAAAGCAACAAAGAAAACAAAAAAAGAGTTTCCAAATTTGAAAACTAATGGCACTAACAGAAAGTTTATAATTTTTCTAAAACTAAAAGCAAAAAGAATTAAAAAATAAAGCAAAAAACAACAAAAACTAAATAATGCAGAAAACAGAACAAAAAACTGAAAAAAATAAAAATAGCAACAATAAGTATTTTGTTGTAAGTAGAAACAAAATAAAATAAATAAAGCAACAAAGAAAACAAAAAAAGAGTTTTCAAATTTGAAAACTAATGGCACTAACAGAAAGTTTATAATTTTTCTAAAACTAAAAGCAAAAAGAATTAAAAAATAAAGCAAAAGACCAAAAGAAAAATAAACCAAAACCAAAATAAACTAAATAAAGCAACAAATAAAACAAAAAAACAAAAAAAAGTGCCACCTACTGGGCACCCACGGCCTGAATACGACTAGAAACCCTACCATGGGCCAGGATTCAGGCCCGCGGGAGGCCCAGTAGGCCCATAGGCACATATTGCACGTTTAGGCCCGAAAGCCTGCTTTAGAGAGGAGCTCGAGAGGGAAGGCGCACCACACCTTATAAACTGGTGCGGCTCCCTCTCAACTAGCAAGGTGGGACTAAACATTTTGGCGCGGGGCAGCACAAGGCCTTTGGTCCCGGTTGGTGGCACCAACCGGGACTAAAGGGGGCACCCCCTTTAGTCCCGGTTGGTGCCACCAACCGGG
>NC_041391.1:16522205-16523220 GCF_002162155.2 Triticum dicoccoides | reverse complement strand
CGGTACACCCGGCCACGTACCTACCGCATCACAGCCCACCCCTACGGTCAGCGCTGTCCACGGCCTCCAGTAGGCTACAAACACCAGAAACTACTTGCAACTCCTGGACGGAGAACTAGGGTGAATAAGAAGCCGAGAGGGTCCATTGGTTTCGGGCCCAATGCATGGTAGTAGCTGATTCTTAAATCACACATACAGATCTCAGTGCTTAAGGTCGGCTTCAATGAAACAACCCACCATGTACTCCTACATGGCCTCTCATCGATACCTTTACCAAATCGTGTTCACCACACCACTCTCATTACCGACATAATCATTTCACCCCAGCCCATCACCCCGATGAACCAGACCTGACACGACTCTAAGCATAGCAGGCATAGCAAGGTAGGAACAACACATACATATGGCTCAAGCAACTCCTACACATGCTAGTGGGTTTCATCTAGCTACTGTGGCAATGACAGGTCATGCAGAGGAAATGGGTTCAACTACCGTAGCACACAGCAGTTTGAATCGCGTTGTCTTAATGCAGTAAAAGAGAGCAGGAGCGAGAACATGGGATTGTATCGATATGATCAAATGGTTGGTTGCTTGCCTGATGGTTCGATGCACGGATACGGTTCTTCGTTAGGGTAATCACGGTACTCCTCGGGGACAGAACCTGTCGCAAAGGGCATCGGTACACAAGCATCACCAAACAATGTGCAACAATATGATGCATGCATGAAACATGGCAATATGAGTGTATTGGGCTAATGCAACTAAAGCCAGAAGGGTTTGAACAAATTTGAATCAAAGATTCAAATTTCAAATTCAAATATGGCCTTTTAAAGTGCTTTTCCTTGTTCTGCTTAAAACATCAATTTAACTTGTTTGATCATGCATGAAAATAGTACAGATGGATAGATTGGATTTTTCTGATCATTTTTCATATATAATTTGTCCAATTTGGAGTTACAGAATAAAAGTTATGAATTTTTGAAGTTTAAATAATATTCTGGAATTTCCTGATTTA
>NC_041391.1:16505188-16521248 GCF_002162155.2 Triticum dicoccoides | reverse complement strand
GAGCGAGGGGTGGCCGGAGATGGCTGCTGTGGCGAACGGCGGCGAGTGTGGTGTTCGGCCGTGTGAGAGAGAGAGCAAGGGAGAGGAGAGGAGAGCCGGGGGAGAGTGAGAGAGAGCAGGGGGGAGGGCGTGGCGTCGTCCAGGGCGTCGAGCGAGGAGGGGAGGCCAGGCAAGCAGGCGAGCAGGTGGCGTGGCGCGGTGGCGCGCGCGCGCGCCGGCCACACTCCCCTCCCTCTGTCGGGACGAAGACGACAGTGGAGGGAGGTGGGCTGGGCCGGCTGCTGGCTGGGCCAGCCAGCTGGCTGGGCCGCACAGTGGAGGAGCCCAGGTAAGCTCCTCCTGATATATATTTTCTGTTTTTTTTAATTTCTGACATTTGTTTTGATTTAAATAATATATTAAATCATTTATTTAACTTATGCCAATTTTTGCAGGAGCTATTTATATTATTCCAGAGCTCTTTTATAATTGGCATAATATTTGGGCATATATTAATATATATAATTAATATATTTCCAATGCAAATATTTATGCATTTATTCCAAATGCCCAAAATAAATGTCCATGAGCCACTAAAAATATTGGTTTGATTTTTATCTCTGTCCAATATTTTCAGAGATCAACATGAGCATTTTCTTGGACCCTTTTGGAGAAATTTTTATTTGGGTCATTTTCAAAATGATTCTGAGAGTTTCACAAATCCCCATTTCAAATTTAATGGAATTTTAAACATGATGCACACACTCTAATGCATGACTAGCTAGGGTGTGACAACTCACCCCCACTCAAAAGAATCTCGTCCCGAGATTTGGGTTCCTCCGGGAAGAAGGCGGGATACTCGAGTCGAAGACGATCCTCCCTTTCCCAAGTTGCTTCATCCTCGGAATGGTGCGACCATTGAACCTTGAGAAACTTGATATTATGACGTCGCGTGGTACGTTCGGCTTGATCGAGGATACGAATGGGGTACTCTCGATATGTAAGATCATCTTGGAGATCAAGCTTTTCGTGGTCCACTTCACGGATAGGATCCGAGAAGCAACGCCTGAGTTGAGAAACGTGGAAGACATCGTGAACTCTGAGAGGTGCGGAGGTAGTTCCAACTGGTAGGCAACTTCTCCTCGTTTGGCAAGAATGCGAAAAGGTCCAATGTAACGAGGAGCCAATTTGCCTTTGATACCGAAACGATGGGTTCTCTTCAGAGGGGTGACCCGAAGATAAGCCTTCTCGTCAACCTCGAAGGTCATAGCCTTATGTTTTCGGTCATATTGACTCTTTTGACGAGATTGGGCTGTTTTCAACTTTTCACGAACGATACGAACTTGTTCTTCTGCTTCCTGAATCATATCCGGGCCAAAGAATTGTCTTTCCCCGGTCTCTGACCAGTTAAGGGGTGTTCGACATCGTCGTCCATAGAGAACTTCAAAAGGGGCTTTACCCAAGCTAGATTGATAGCTGTTGTTGTAAGCGAATTCGGCAAATGGAAGGCACTTCTCCCAGTCCATTCCGAATGAGATAACAGAGGCTCGAAGCATGTCTTCTAGAATTTGGTTGACGCGTTCCACTTGACCACTCGGCTGAGGGTGGAAAGCGGTGCTAAAGGAAAGACGGGTTCCCATAGCATTTTGGAAACTTTCCCAAAATCGAGAGGTGAAAAGACTTCCTCGATCCGAGTTAATTTCCAAAGGAACACCATGGAGAGACACTATTCGGGAGATGTACAAATCTGCCAGCTGACTAGCGGTTATACTCTCACGAACAGGTAAGAAGTGGGCTACTTTGGAAAGACGATCGACCACGACGAAAATAGCATTATTCCCTCTCTTGGTCCTGGGAAACCCGGTAATGAAATCCATACCAATTTTATCCCATTTCCATTCAGGAATAGCTAAGGGTTGAAGGGTGCCAGCAGGCCGTTGATGCTCTGCTTTTACACGACGACAGACGTCGCAATTTGCAATATACTGAGCAATTTCTCTCTTCATCCTAGTCCACCAGAACCTCTGGTGTAGGTCCTGATACATTTTAGTACTACCGGGATGAATAGTGAGAGGAGAATCATGAGCTTCCTTAAGGATTAATCGCCTTAGGTTGCGCACTTTGGGAACTACTAATCGATTCCCGAAGTATACGACTCCTTGATCATTAATGGAGAAACAATTCGCAATTCCTTTCTGAATGTTCCTCTTGATGCGGGAGATTCCCGGATCTACCTTCTGTGCTTTGATAATTTGATCCATAAGGGTAGGTTTTGCCACCATGGTGGAGAGAAAACCTTGAGGAACAATATGAAGGTTAAGCTTCCGAAATTGCTCATGGAGAAGCGGTTGACTTTGTTGTAACATCAGGTTGTTACAATAAGATTTACGACTTAGCGCATCAGCCATGACGTTGGCTTTCCCTGGGGTGTAGGTTATTCCTAAGTCGAAGTCGGTGATCAATTCAACCCAACGTCTCTGCCTGAGATTCAAATCCGGTTGGGTGAAAATATATTTCAGACTTTGGTGATCAGTGAATATTTCGCAACGATTACCGAGGAGGTAATGTCGCCAGGTCTTAAGTGCATAGACTACGGCTGCAAGCTCTAGATCATGAGTGGGATAATTCTCCTCATGTGGGTGCAATTGCCGTGAAGCGTAGGCAATTACGTGTCGATCTTGCATGAGAATGCAACCTAGTCCTTGTCGCGAAGCGTCGCAGTAGATAACAAAGTCCTTGGAGAAGTCTGGCGGTACCAGTACGGGAGCAGAAGTCAGGCGTCTTTTCAGTTCCTGAAAGCTGTGCTCACATTGTGGAGTCCATTCGAACTTCTTATCTTTCTTGAGGAGTTCGGTTAGAGGTTTGGCAACTTTGGAGAAGTTCTCGACAAAGCGACGACAATAGCTCGCTAAGCCCAGAAAACTCCGAACTTGCTTGACCGATTCAGGTGGAGTCCAGTTAAGGACGGCTTGAACTCGCTCAGGGTTAACAGCAATACCTTTACCGGATATTACATGACCCAGATAGGTCACTTCTGACAACCAGAATTCACATTTAGAAAATTTGGCATAAAGGCGATGCTCTCGAAGTTTCTGCAACACTAGCCTTAGATGTTCGGCATGTTCTTCCTCGTTCTTGGAGTAGATGAGTATATCATCGAGGTAAACCACGACGAATTTATCCAAATACTCCATGAAGATTGAGTTCATTAACCGAGAAAAGGTGGCTGGAGCGTTGGTTAAACCGAAGGACATGACGGTGTACTCGTATTGGCCATAACGAGTAACAAAGGCCGTTTTAGGAATGTCCCCGTTTCTGATTTTGATTTGATGGTAGCCCAACCTCAAATCCATTTTGGAGAAGACTGAGGATCCAGCGAGCTGATCATACAGGTCGTTGATCCTGGGAAGTGGATAATTGTTCTTGATTGTGACCAAATTGACAGGTCGGTAATCTACAACCATCCGGTCCGTACCATCCTTCTTCTTGACGAATAGGACGGGGCAAGCCCACAGAGATGAACTAGGTCGGATGAAACCCTTTTTCAAGGACTCATCGAGTTGTTTCTTAAGCTCGGCTAGTTCTGGGGGTGCCATCTTATAAGGTCTTCTAGCAATCGGAACGGTTCCTGGAATGAGGTCTATTACAAACTCAACATCCCTGTCAGGTGGAACACCTGGCAATTCCTCTGGAAAGACATCCGGGAAGTCACGGACTACCGGAACGTCCTCAAGGTCTGGCAAGGGGCTGGCGTTAAGAGAATATAATTGTCGCTTGGCTATTCGGGTCAAGACATTAACTATCTTTCCCGAAGGATGGGTGAGTTGAACAGTCCTAGAGAAGCAATCAATTTGGGCATGATGAGCCGACATCCAGTCCATACCCAGAATGATATTAATATCTGAAGATTTAAGGGCTATCAAAGACGCGAGGAAAACAAGTCTGTCGACTTGGATCTCATTTCCATAACTTACCCTAGAGGTCTGCCATCTAGACCCAGGGGTAGAGATTTCCATAGTGGATGGCAAGTCACAGAATGCAACGTTATGCAAACGAGCATAATTTTCAGATATAAAGGAATGAGAGGCTCCTGTATCGAAAAGAACAGATGCCGGGTGGCAATTAACAAGAAGCGTACCGAGAACGACGTTGGGATCCTCTTGAGCTTCTTCGGCAGAGACACAGTTGACATGGCCACGTGAAGCGGTGACCGGTTTAGCATGAAACACTTTCCCTGTCGGCTTGCCACAGCCAACAGCTTTAGCAGATTGATTTGGTTGGGTCTGGGGGCATTCACGCATATAGTGGCCAGATTCCCCACACTTGAAACAAGTCACGGAACTGGTACGTGGAGGAGCATTGTTAGTTGGACCCCCATAGGGCTTGGCTGGAGCAGACTGTTGAACGGGGCGAGGCGCCTGGAAAGATGGCCTCGGTGTGAACCTGGGTGGCAGGGCGGTATTGGGTACCCACACGCGGCGCTTCTGAGGACCAGCACCGGATGAGGAACCCGTGTCACGTCCATGCTTGCGTGTTGCGTCATAGTCAGTCTGACCAGTTTCAGCACTGATGGCTTTGTTGACAAGTTTCGAGAAAGATGTGCACTCATGCAGACGGAGGTCGCGGCGAAGCTCAGGACTAAGGCCCTTACGGAACCTTGCTTGCTTCTTGGCGTCAGTAGACACTTCCTCAGTTGCATATCGGGCGAGATTACCAAACTCCCTGCTATAGGTATCCACAGAAAGTCAGCCTTGGGTGAAACTGCAAAATTCTTCACGTTTACGGTCCATGAGACCCTCCGGAATGTGATGTTCACGGAAAGCCTCGCTGAACTCAGCCCAAGTTGTGACATGGCCCGCTGGGCGCATAGCTCCATAATTCTCCCACCATAGACTGGCGGGGCCTTCAAGATGATATGCAGCAAAGGTGACCTTGTCAGCCTCCGCTACCAGCGCGGAACGCAGTTTGTGAGAGATACTGCGAAGCCAGTCATCAGCGTCGAGGGGCTCGACGGAGTGGTGGAACGTGGGTGGATGCAATTTGGTAAAATCACTGAGTGACACCACGTTAGCCCTCTGATGGTGTGCTGTATTCTGTTCAATACGCTCCAACAAACGGTTTGTCTCCCGCTTGTTTCTCTCAGCTTCCATCATCACCTCGGCTAGTGAAGGAGGATGAGGCAGATTTTCATTCCTGGCTTCACTGCCTTCGGCCTGCTCTTGAGAAGCAGGGTTAGCGCGCGTGTTGACCATCCTAGGTAAACAAGACAATGATTTAGTCAGGATGGTAAAATGCCGACATAGGATAAAAATGCAAGGAATAACTCGAAATGCAGGATGATCATCCGTATGACATGGTAAAAACAGAACTGCTTCTTTTATTCCATCGTCATACACACCATACAGAGTTTAGTACAAGACCAAACAAAGTACTATTACGGTGAAAAGGGGATTACATCTCATCGGAGGCATTCCCAGTTCCTATACATTATTTTTCTACACCTCCGGAAGGAGTACAAACTAGGTCATATCCCACGAGTCACGCGGGACGATAGACGACACAGCTAGTGCGAACTAGTGATACTACCACTAACTCAGACCGATCCGTAGTAGTCCTCGTAGAAGTCACCTCCATAGCCTGGGAGCTCAACATGATCATCTGGAAACAGACGGTCTCGCGGAGCTTGTGGACCATAGGGGCTAGGATGAGGCCTTGGACCAATAAACGGTGGCCTGCGGGGACCGCGAGGTGGGGTGATGCCTCCTACATCACGCCAAACCATCACGTCTGGTAGAGCAGATCTCACAGGATAGAGATCGCGCATATCTGAATATCCAGCTTGCACCGCCGGTGCGAACCGAGTCAAAGTGGCCCAGTGGTCAGCACGGGTGTTGAAGAGCTCTAGCCTTAAGGCCCGATTTTCACGGTCCTTATCCTCGAGCATCTCAGCAGTGGTGCGAGTCCGTGAATCCTCCTGAGTGGGATCAGCATAGATAGCCTGGAGATACCCTTGTGCTCCCGGAAGTGATCCTGGCATATACCGGAAATCAGAGTCCCGAAATAACCCAGATCTGACTCGCATAATGGTCATCATAGAGTAGGCGGCGTCCTGCACAGCCATCTCAATAGTAACCCCGAGTCCATAGGAGCAGTGAAGAGGCTCGGTGGATCCAGGATAAGATGGAAATATCCTGACAGTGCAGAGATACTGGCTTTGATTAAAGTCTCGGAATTGCTCTTCGACCGTGTACTCGGGATACCAGCGATATCCAGCCTTAGTCATTACCCTGACCAACTTAGCAGTATGGCCGGGTACATCTAGGCATCGAGTCAGGCGAACCACTTGATTGAGGTCGCGAGTGGCCATCTGAAAGCACAATCATAATGCAAAGGCATTAGAATTTCTAGCAAAATTTCGGCAGCATAACAGCTGTAAATGCTCAAAAAGGATTTGAGACATTTGACAAAGGATTTCGTACACACTCAACATCACCATATCAAAGTTCTGAAACCATTCTGGCAACATAATGTGGTAGTAGAACTGAACTAGGCTGGTAACCATCAAACTTATAAGGTACTACTGATTAGTAACTCGTGATCCTGATAGAGAGAACAGATCCTAATTCCTTAACCCCCGGTGGAAGAATGGACTGACTCAGATCAGAAAGTCATAAGGTATAAGGAGTAAAAAGAGCCTTACGTTCCAAGCCACAAACAATTCCCCTACATATAACTAAAGAATTTCTAGACTCAACATCGACCAGTTTGGCTTGGAGAACCTACAGGCAGTCCGGCTCTGATGCCAACGCTGTCAGGACCCCGACTCGATGTCACATCGATCTAGCTGGTAACACCTCATATCACTTTGCGGCCTCACGCACGGTATCCCCACGGGTGTCGTCTTACCTTTTCCCGGGACCGTTTGCGCCTTTTGGCTCACGTATATGATAGTGTCGCTAGCATCCATATGATAAAGAGCCCGGGCTGACATGACTAGTCGTAAACCCAAAGTGGCACAGACTTACAGGGACAGGCATCCATGACCCAGCTTCGAACGTGTCGGTCATCAGCAAGTGGGTCCGGGCTGTAGCACTGGGCTAGCAGGACTCCGGTAAACCGGGCTGTAGCGGGCTAACAGGACTCCGATACTCAAAGCGTGACATTTCCCCGAAGGGACAGACACAGGAACGGAGAAGGACACATGCCGGCCAGCCTAAGTGTTCCAGAGCAGTAGCAAGCTACCATGGCTCAGCGGTAACACTAGGAGACATTTCCCGGTAAGAGAGGCTACTAAAGATAAACAACTAGATAGTCAGATCCCACACATACCAAGCATTTCAGTCATACACACAATATGCTCGATATGTGCAAATACAACGAAGCATCACAACATGACTCTACGACACAAGTACTTTATTTAAGGCTCAGTGAGCCATACATAACATACACAAAGGTACGGGTCTCACGACCCAACATACAAGTCATACAGTCATACAAACCAGCAGCGGAATAACTTGTCTGGGTACAGACAACTAGTAAAATAAAAGAGGCTTGGAAAGCCTAGCTATACTACGTGGTCCTTCACAAGCTCAGGGTTACCACCTGGGTCTTTAGCCTATTCGTTGATGTCAACGTCTACATAGAACCCATCAGAAGGGGTTGCAGCGTCTTCTGTAAAAAGGTAGATTATAGCAACATGAGTACAAAGGTACTCAGCAAGACTTACATCAGATCCTACATACATGCATAGTATCAAGAAGGGTTGGTGGAGTTATTGCAGCAAGCCAGCTTTGACTCTTGGCTAGGCTATCCTACGATACTCCAACTTGAAATGGTTTTGCGCACACGAGTCCACTACTCACCAATTCAATACACTACCGAGGATCCGCCTCCGTCTTCCTACGGAAGAGCCATCCTCGGCACTCACACTTATCTTGAGGCTTTTAGTAGTTTCCATTTACTTGTCTATGAACTGTATAGGCAACCAAGTAGTCCTTTACCGCGGACGCGGCTATTCGAATAGATCATGTTAACCCTGCAGGGGGTACTTCTTCATACACGCTCTCACCACTTACCGTCGTTTACACGACATGTACTCGGCAACCTTCAAGCGGAAGCCCAACGTGGGTGTCGGCCACGACCTACCTAATCACCTAAGCCTCCAGTCCAGGTTTATCGCCTATTCAGGTTCTATCCGCAGGGAGTCCGGCCGAGGTTTCCCATACGGCCCCGAACGATGTGAACAGGGTTCCCGAGATACCTAACGGGTATTCGGTACACCCGGCCACGTACCTACCGCATCACAGCCCACCCCTACGGTCAGCGCTGTCCACGGCCTCCAGTAGGCTACAAACACCAGAAACTACTTGCAACTCCTGGACGGAGAACTAGGGTGAATAAGAAGCCGAGAGGGTCCATTGGTTTCGGGCCCAATGCATGGTAGTAGCTGATTCTTAAATCACACATACAGATCTCAGTGCTTAAGGTCGGCTTCAATGAAACAACCCACCATGTACTCCTACATGGCCTCTCATCGATACCTTTACCAAATCGTGTTCACCACACCACTCTCATTACCGACATAATCATTTCACCCCAGCCCATCACCCCGATGAACCAGACCTGACACGACTCTAAGCATAGCAGGCATAGCAAGGTAGGAACAACACATACATATGGCTCAAGCAACTCCTACACATGCTAGTGGGTTTCATCTAGCTACTGTGGCAATGACAGGTCATGCAGAGGAAATGGGTTCAACTACCGTAGCACACAGCAGTTTGAATCGCGTTGTCTTAATGCAGTAAAAGAGAGCAGGAGCGAGAACATGGGATTGTATCGATATGATCAAATGGTTGGTTGCTTGCCTGATGGTTCGATGCACGGATACGGTTCTTCGTTAGGGTAATCACGGTACTCCTCGGGGACAGAACCTGTCGCAAAGGGCATCGGTACACAAGCATCACCAAACAATGTGCAACAATATGATGCATGCATGAAACATGGCAATATGAGTGTATTGGGCTAATGCAACTAAAGCCAGAAGGGTTTGAACAAATTTGAATCAAAGATTCAAATTTCAAATTCAAATATGGCCTTTTAAAGTGCTTTTCCTTGTTCTGCTTAAAACATCAATTTAACTTGTTTGATCATGCATGAAAATAGTACAGATGGATAGATTGGATTTTTCTGATCATTTTTCATATATAATTTGTCCAATTTGGAGTTACAGAATAAAAGTTATGAATTTTTGAAGTTTAAATAATATTCTGGAATTTCCTGATTTAATTTAAATCCAGAAAATCAATTACTGCGTCAGCCTGACGTCAGTGTGATGTCAGCAGGTCAACGGAACTGGTCCAGGTCAAACCTGACAGTGGGTCCCGCATGTCAGGGTGATTATTTTAATTAAAACTTAATTAAAACTAATCCTGTTTAAATAACAGGGCTGGGCCCCACCTGTCATTGACTCAGGGGAGTCAACCAGGGCCCACCCGTGGTCAAAGTTAATGTCGGCTGCCGGCGTTTAGTCGCCGGCGAGCCCGACGCGGCGGCGGAAGTGGTTTTGGTCATTTCGGCCACCAAACGGACCGCGGAGACCACCGGAGTGGAGCTGAGGCCAACCCGCAGCTCTTGGCGGAGCCCGTTGGGGTCGGGGTGGCCGGAGTCGACGGCGGCGAGCTCGGCTGCGGCCGCCGGGGTTCGGTCGTGCACGGGAACGGTGCTGGAGCTCGAAGTCGAGCAAAGCGAGGCGCTAGGGATGCTCTACGGGGTCTTGCGAACTCGTTGGACTCGCCGGGGTGACCAAATGGTCACCGGAGCTGCGTCGACGGCGAGCTCGGCGATGGCGGAGGTTCGGCCGTGGTGGGGAGGTGGCTACGGTGAGGGAACGAGGGGAAGGAGAGGGGGAAACGGTGGCGTAGCTCACCGCGGTTGCAGTGGGCGTCGAAGCGGGCTCGGGGACGCACCGGAGACGACGAATTCGACGGCGACGATGATCGGAGCCCGAAGAGGGGAACGGCGACGTGGCGGCGATGCAGGGCTTCCGGGGAACTGTGGAGCGGTGGGGAGGAAGAGGGGGTCGTGGCGGAGCTTCTGAGCTGGTCGGGGGAGCGAGGGGTGGCCGGAGATGGCTGCTGTGGCGAACGGCGGCGAGTGTGGTGTTCGGCCGTGTGAGAGAGAGAGCAAGGGAGAGGAGAGGAGAGCCGGGGGAGAGTGAGAGAGAGCAGGGGGGAGGGCGTGGCGTCGTCCAGGGCGTCGAGCGAGGAGGGGAGGCCATGCAAGCAGGCGAGCAGGTGGCGTGGCGCGGTGGCGCGCGCGCGCGCCGACCACACTCCCCTCCCTCTGTCGGGACGAAGACGACAGAGGAGGGAGGTGGGCTGGGCCGGCTGCTGGCTGGGCCAGCCAGCTGGCTGGGCCGCACAGTGGAGGAGCCCAGGTAAGCTCCTCCTGATATATATTTTCTGTTTTTTTAATTTCTGACATTTGTTTTGATTTAAATAATATATTAAATCATTTATTTAACTTATGCCAATTTTTGCAGGAGCTATTTATATTATTCCAGAGCTCTTTTATAATTGGCATAATATTTGGGCATATATTAATATATATAATTAATATATTTCCAATGCAAATATTTATGCATTTATTCCAAATGCCCAAAATAAATGTCCATGAGCCACTAAAAATATTGGTTTGATTTTTATCTCTGTCCAATATTTTCAGAGATCAACATGAGCATTTTCTTGGACCCTTTTGGAGAAATTTTTATTTGGGTCATTTTCAAAATGATTCTGAGGGTTTCACAAATCCCCATTTCAAATTTAATGGAATTTTAAACATGATGCACACACTCTAATGCATGACTAGCTAGGGTGTGACAAAAAGTTACATTTTTAGAAAAGTTTTATATATCTAGCTAGAAAGAAGGAAGAAGAAGAAAAAGAAGGAGAGGAAAAAGGAAAATAAGAAGAGGAAGAAAGGAGTAGAAGAGGAGAGGAAGAAGAGGAGAAATAAATAAGAAGAGGAAAAAAGAAGAAAAAGAAGAGGAGAAGAAGAAAGAAATAGAGGAGAAGAAGAAAAAATAGAAAATATTTTATTTTTTCTTCTTCTCCTCTTTTTTTTCTTCTTTTTTTTTCTTCGATCTTCTCCTCTGTCATCGTCGATATACCCCTCCCGATAACTTCAACATGAGGGGGGGGGGTCCATATACCCCCTCCCGATAACTTCAATACATGGGGGGGGGGTCGTCGATATACCCCCTCCCCGATAACATTAATTTCCCGTGTATGTATCTCGTCGTTGTCGATATTACCCCCTTGAAGCGTTGTCGAGGGATAGAGGGTTCTAGGGTCGAGGGATCGAGGGTTCCAGGGTCGTCTAGGGGTCGAGGGTTCCAGGGTCGTCGAGGGTTCAAGGGGTCGAGGATTGCCGAGGGGTCGAGAGGGTTCCTAGTGTCAAAGTATTGAAGAAATCCATGGCTTCATCATTAGCCGGAAGTAACCATGGCATGATGGTACGAAGTCCTCCAAAGTTATTCTGGAATGGAGTCCTGGATAGGATAATTTGCCTTTTTGTACGAATTTCAGCAAAGGCCTTTCAAATAACGATATTCGGAAGGTTCTTGCTGAACTTTGTACTAGAAAGTGAATTATCCTATCTGGGACTCCGTTCCAAAATAACTTTGGAGAGCTTCGTACCATCATGCACCTGTTACTTTCGCCTAATGATGAAGACATGGTTTTTATTGAATCCTTTGACACTAGGCAACCTCCCGACCCCTCGGCGATCCTCGACCCCTTGACCCTCGATCGCTCAGCAATCCACGACCCTCTACCCTACCGCGGGCGTCGATGCCCACGTCACTTGTGAGACATAGATGTAGTGTACAACGCCGACCCCCTCCCGATAGCTTCAACACGTGGGGGGGGGGTCGATATTACCCCCTCCTTGAAGCGTTCTCGAGGCCACCCCCTAACCCTTGAAGCATTGTCGAGGCCACCCCAAACCCTAGAGAAGCAGCGTCGAGGCCACTAATATGATTCCTTATTGTGATTAGCTAGCTAGTTCTACGTTTGGCACTAATATATCCATATCTATCATGTTTGAATAATAATTGCCATGTTGTAAATATTTGTAGAAACTATGGACACCCCCCGAGACGAAGCACAAGAAGCGTTGTTGAGGGACATAATCGCACAAGGAAGTGATGCCGTCTGCTCGTTGATGTTTCTCAACGACAACGATGGTCTGGAAGGAGAGGGTGAAGAAGCAGCTGGCTATGATTTACATGGCTCCGATGACCCAATGCCGGTGCAAGAAGGAGAGGGTGAAGAAGTAGACCGTGAGGACGGCTCCGGTGATCACCAAACCGAGTCGGGCCAGGTATATATATTAGTTAAGCCTGTGCTGACTAGCTCTCGTCTTTGTTTTGGTATGTACACATATTAATTAACTCTCGTCTTTGTTCTTTTTTCTAGCCCTCCGGATCGAGCACAACTTCGGTAAAGAGACGAGGCCCGAAGAAAAAGTTGAGCTCGGATGAAAAGTTTGAGATCATACAAATCGCGCGCGACGGCCAACCGATTGAACCCTACCGGACAAAGAAGGCATTTGTTGCTCAGTGCGGGGTTCTGGTTAGGGACAAGATCCCGATCAGCATCCACCAATGGTATAAGCCTAAGAACGAAGACCCTGAGGTGTCTTGTGTCAACGATATGCAGAAAAATGATCTTTGGACTGAGCTGAAGTCAAATTTTGCCCTACCGCTAGAGGATGATCTGGAGAAGCCAGTAATAGAGCCATTAATCAAGTCTTTTGCTCTTAAGAAGATGGCAGAACTATTCAGGAATTGGAAGAAAGAACTCAATATGTATGTCGAAAAAAATGAGACACCAGAATTCAAGGGCAAATATGAGAAGATCAGAGATGACTGGCCCGCATTTGTGGCCTACAAGACATCGGAAAAGAGTAAAAAGATGTCAGCGACAAACAAGAGAAATGCTGCGAAGAAGAAGCTTCACCATCGCACGGGGTCAGGTGGCTACCTCGTAGCCCGGCCTAAGTGGGCCAAGGCTGAGAATGATCTGCTTGATAAAGGGATCGAACCAGAGACAATGAACTGGCCAGACCGTTGCCGGACTTGGTTCTTCGGGGCCGGCGGATCCTTGGACCCTATAACAGGGAAGTGCATTTGGACGGACGAACAATTGGACATACCAGTCAAGAGGCTTCAGCAATATATCGAAGCAGCGCAGCAAGGGAAGTTCGTTCCAGACAGGGAGAAGGACGAGCTCACAATGGCCCTCGGGAATCCTGAGCACCCTAGACGGACACGAGGCATGCCAGGCTCCGTTTCGTGGAAGGCTGGATTTCTGGACACAGGGGGTTACAAAACCCATGAGAGGAGGAAGAAACTAGAGCAGAGCCAAATGCAGGCGCTGCACGAAAGGGTAATGGGGCTAGAGGAACGAGAAGAGGAACGAGAAGCAGCAGATCACAACAAACGACCTGCCGAAGCTTCCCCCGAAGCTACCCCGCCATCTCAGCGGAGAAGCAGCGTGGCTTCCACCGAGCTGCTTCAGCCAGAGCAGCATGCCTTGACGGCTCCTGCCAGCTATCCCGTGGATGCTATCACGGATGCTGAACATTGCCACCTTATGGCGCAATGGAGCAATTTGAAGGTCAAGGCGGTTGTTGGCTCTGTTTATCCTACTAAACCCGACTTAACTTTTCACTGCCGGCCGATTGGATATGCTAAGGTGATGGTCGATGAAACAACGGAGGGATTTGAGGACCTCCGGCTTGACCACCCTACCGGTGAAGGGGAGTATCGGCTGGGTTCTGCTCTGAAGACTCCATGCCTATGGCGGAAGGATCTCATCAACCTTCCGAACTGGACGCCTTCGCCTCCTCCTCCTCCTCCGACGAGTCAGGGCACTCCGCCTCCTCCACCGCCTCCTCCTCCGGCGAGTGACGATCAGGGCACTCGGCCGGCTCCTTCTCCGGTGCGTGGTGGCACTCCGTCTCCTTCTCCGCCTGCACCGGCACGCCCGAGCAGCCAGCCTCCTCCTTCTCCGCCTCGTCAGCAAGGGCGGAAGAGACCCGCCGCCGCTCCGGCTGCTCCGGCGCGTCGTAGTCCTTCTCCTCTGCCTCGTAAGCAAGGAAAGAAGACATCCGCTCCATCTGCTCTGCCGGCGTCTAGCAGTACAGCCAAAGGCGGGAGGAGATACAGATTCGGTCCTTCTCTGAAGACTCCAGAGAAGTTACCGTACGAGAGGAGCGAGGAGGAAAACGCGAAGATCGCACAGACCGAAGTGGATGACTGGTTTCAAGGGTTGAAAGCAAAGAGACATCCACCTCTGGAGGAGAAGGTAGATCCGGTCAAAGCGAAGCGCACTCTGGCTGCCCTGACAAAACCACCCAAGTCTCCGCCGAAAGGCAACTATGAGCGCATTATTGGAAAGGCATTTGCCGAAGCGGAGAGATCGGGAAGTACTGTCAGTGATCAAAGGATGAAAGAACGACGAGCTGGGAAACAAATTGCCCAGGTCGGCGAACAAGCGAAGCAATCGTGCCCCCCGCTCAAGGTGCCTGCTAGCGACATCGTCGATCCGAGGATGGTTCCCGGTTATGGCAATCCTGCAGATTACCTGCCCGACGATGTACATTATGATTTCTTGGAGGTGCAGATACAAAGATACGAGTACGGGAAGCCTCTCGTCAAAGATGAAAGCTCTCTATCAACGATGATGCAAAGATTGCATGATTGGTACATGAAAACCTGCAAAGAGTCTGAGGGGAGGAGTACTTTGTATGTGAGAGTTAAAAAGGAGCATGACCTCCTTGGAATTGAACAGTTGCCTATTCCATTTGAGGAGTTCTATCAGTTTTTCAATCAATTGGCCCTCGATAAAGCAACGGTCACCTGCTACTGTCTGTAAGTAGTACTACTTCTGTCATTAAGTATCTCTATATAACCCAGCTCTTTCATTGCATGTATTTAAAAATGTCCTCACTATATTATGCAGATTGAAGATCGCCGAAATGAAGAAAAGACAAGTGGGTGATATTGGGTTCATTAACACATATCTCATAGATGCAAATGAGGTTAAATATCGTGCCGACGAAACCGAGGCCAACTTGCTATGATCGTTGGAAATAAATGAACACAAAAATATAATACTCTTTCCTTACAACTACGCGTGAGTGTTACTGTCTTGTGGCATATTCGGTTTCCCTTATTAGTCCAGGTTATAGTAATGTAATATTGATGAGTTATGCATGCGTGCGCAGGTACCACTATATTCTCCTAGAGATCAAGCTTGAGCAGGGAGTAGTAACTGTCTTAGACTCGAGACGAAAAGATCCCAAGGAGTATGCGGACATGACTGAAATGCTCGAGAAGTAAGTTAAATCGATCATTATCCACCATATCAGCAACTTTATTCATTTCTGATATCAAGTAATTATTTTCTTTGTATGGCAGGGCTTGGAGAAAATTCACCAAAAAAGCTCCGGGACTACCGAAGAAGCTGCAATTTAGACACCCGAAAGTAAGTACTATATAGTAGCATATTCCACGTGCATCTCCTAGTGATTCAAGCGCTAGTTTCATCAATACCATTTAGCATGCTTGCTAATTATCAGTTTGATTGACCTCTGTTTCTTGTAAAGTAGTTGTGGCAGGAACAAGGGAATGATTTCTGTGAATACTACGTTTGCGAGTCCATCCGCCACACGACCTGTGAGAGGAGCTACTCCGACAAACAATATGAAGTGCGTAAATAAAAATATTCACAATTTTATTTTATTACCATCATTTGTGTTGAGTTTCATTCATTCATATATATATATATATATATATATATATATATATATATATATATATATATATATATATATATGTATTGACCCCTTTCTTAAAATTAGATGTTTCGGAAGCGGGATGAACTCCTAGCACCAGATCGCATGCGAGCAATTCAAGAGGAATTGGCGGCATTCTTTCTTGACCACGTGATCGCTGAAGACGGAGAATACTATGTGGACCACGCGTCTGTATTGTAAAAGATAATTATTGTAT
>NC_041391.1:16501739-16504650 GCF_002162155.2 Triticum dicoccoides | reverse complement strand
TGCTGACGCGTGGATGCCTATTGGTCCCGGTTGGTGCCACCAACCGGGACCAAAGGCCCTCCTGTCTGGGCTCAGCGGACAGGCCACGTGGAGACCCATCAGTCCCGGTTCTGGATAGAACCGGGACTAAAGGGCCAGGGTATTAGTACCGACCCTTTAGTCCCGTGAACCGGGACTAAAGGCCCTCACCAACCGGGTTAATAGGCCCCTTTTCTACTAGTGAGTAGATCCCATCTTTGGCGCTACTCACACACGGAGCCAGTCAGAGTTCGCTTATTGGATAGTTGGCATTATATATTGTAATGAGTGTCAGATTTGGAATCAGACAGTCAAGATCCACGCACCCACCCGAGAAAGAAGGTGATGATCTAGACATAGATCGGGCATGTGGCCTCACTCTTGCACGGCCAGTTTGCTCCGGATCCAAGGTTAGTAGTTGAATGAACGGCTCCAGTGTACTCTTGCACTAGGTGTAGCAAGCGATTGGCATCTGGAAATGGAAACCCATCTGGTCGAGAAACAAGCTAAAATTAGCACCAACAGTGAGGTTCACTAGCTAAGTTTAGAAAGCTAGAGTCAAAAAAGGTCTTACATTATGAGACGGAGGGAGTACTACCTAGCTAAGCATTTGCGGCCATTCGTTGGTGACTCCAACATACGGCTAACCGGTTCATGTGGCATGTGTCACCTACGCGCGCTCGCCCGCTCGCGCGCTCGCACATACTTACAAATCGATGGAATAGCTAGTTACCTCCAATAAACCAAATCATCTTACATTCACCTAGCCCCGAACTGTTTGACCAACTACAATCTTCTTCCTCATCGTGAGGCTTCTTAGTGTGGTCGATGACTAGGAGAACCTGAGAGTGACTAAGAAGGAGCATGTGGAGGGGAACTGAGGCAGGTTTCACAGTTGGCAGTCTGTGCAAAGTTCAATGCCATCACCAAGGGCTATGACCTTGAGATGATCATCGTTCTTCTATCCATGATCGTCAACCGTGACATGGAATAAGCTGCCCAATAGACGCACATTACATGCTCAATAGCGGCTTATTTGGTGGCATGGTCGGTGATCACAAAATAGAACAGTGATGATATTCTCAAGGTAGTTGCCCTTGAAGATCACATTGACTTTCTTTTTGAACCCGCTGTGACACTTGTCACAATTCCACTGGACGTGCTTCTTCTTGGTCGCGGCCAGGAAAGATGCACATATGAGCGAGCATGGCAACATAGTTTGAACACTTGTTGTTTGTGGTGCTCAAAATCTCAACGACGACGCCATTAACCCTTCTTTGCATGTGGTGATGCATACCTCCTTTTTGATGAATAATGCCCGCATGTCTAGTTTACTCTTAATAATTATTTATACTAACATGATTTCCATTGTTCTTTTCTGGATTAATCGAAGTTAAAAATTGCTATTTGTTTCAACACAATGGGGTTTTGGGCAGGAAAAGGAGGGTTAGATGGTGCTTCCACGTCGGGAGAGGAAACTACGACCGGCCATTTTGTGGAAGATTTGAGCGAGGCTATTGGGCAAAAATTAGAGTACAATGATCCATATAAATACATTTTTTTAAGGAAGGCCATCATGGCTAGCTTTATTAAAACTTAAATAATGTTTACATCGTCTATGACTTATTGATAATAAAGTCGGGGGACTCGTCCAACCAACTAAATGAAGTCTTATTACAGTAACTAAAATGAGCTAGCATATGATCCACTTGATTACAAGATCTATACCAATGCTTATAAAAGACCTTCCCTATTGAAGTACTAGTGTCCAAACTAATTGATTACTTGCAAAGAATCTAATTCAGCTTCTACCGGTTACACCCAAAGGAGTTAGCAAAAATCAGCCCGTCTCGCATGGCCAACGCTTCTGTTGTTATTGCATCCACCGCAACAGGTATAAACTTGCATTGGGCTCCCAAGGAATTACCTTTGTCATCACGCAGGATAGCCGCCGTAGCACCTACCCCTTCGTCCGAGTAGTACGCCGCATCAACATTTAACTTAACGAGACGAGGGTCCGGCTTACACCACTTTGCTTCAGGGGAAATTCTCACCAGCGATGTAGCCCTCTGATGGTTGCTTGAGATTGATAACACAGAGAGTGCCCACCTCCAAGGGGGAGGAATTGATTCATTGTGCGTCACTTTTCTACAGATCCACCAAAGGTACCAGCCCCCAACGGCTATTACTTGTTTGAAGTTAATTATTGGGTGCATCTCAAGCTGCTATTCCGGCAATGATAAGATAAATTCTAAGATCGCAGACCCCAATCTATCAACCTGGATCGCTTGGTCGATGATATTTGTGATGCCCAGCTTCGTCCACAAGTGTCGTGCATTCGAGCATAAAAACATTAAATGATCCATGTAAATACATTGATTTTGAAAAAAAATGAGATTGTCCTCATATGCTTATATATTGGCAGCGGCTTTAACAATTTAGATAGAAGAATAATCAATCTTATTTACATACTAGGTAGTGTACATGGGAAAGTGCTATTCTGAGCTCGAGCTCAGATGCACCCCATATCTCAGCCGTCTGGTTGCGCTAAGATTGGCAATGCTCACTAGTGCAGAACCGGACAATAGCACCGGTTCGTAAGGCCCTTTAGAGCCGGTTCCATAACCGGCACTAAAGTGGTCACTAAAGGCCCCCCCCTTTAGTACCGGTTCTGCACGAACCGGTGCTAAAGGGAAACCACGTGGCACGAGCCAGCTCCGGGGGCCTGGAGCCCTTTAGTACCGGTTGGTAACACCAACCGGTACTATAAGGTTTGGGGGTTTTTAGTTTTATGATTTCTTTTTCATTTAATTTTGTGTTTCCATTTTAATTCTTTTTTGTTTGCTGGTATTTTACGATACTACACATTGTAAACGTTATGCACACACACACA
>NC_041391.1:16488507-16501729 GCF_002162155.2 Triticum dicoccoides | reverse complement strand
GAATTTCTAGTAGAACCAATCATCGAGTTCAACATGATTGTCATGATATTATAAGCGTTCATATATAACACCACAAAAGCAAATCACTTAAGTTCATAACGAAGAACACGGACATGAAAGGCCAAGTACTAATTAAGAGCAGCATGAAGAACTAGCTAAATCACTCCTGCTAGCTACTCTCTCTATGGTAAAATAGCATAGAACATGTATAGCTCTCCTGATTGATCATACTGGAGCATGCCGATGAACCCGTCTCCTAATCGTGGGCTGCGCTTCTCATTGCTGCCCCCTAGTACTTCTCTGCGATCATTAACAATTTTCCTCCAATCTTTCACTATTAAGCATTCATCGCTTCTACAAATCCTGAATGCATTCATGTGCAATGCAGGATATCTTGGCCTTAAGCTAACAATTGACATCTGACCTTTAGTCTCGATCCCCTGAGGCACAACTGTCATCGGGAGTCCCTGTTGAAGAACATCGTATAGTACTTAATTAATATACTCAGCAATGAAAGTTAAAAAAAAATATGTATGCAAAATATGCACTGAGGACAAATAGTAAATATCTTACCATCATTCCTAAATAGATGTGACCGTAGTTCAATACCATCACTATTGGTCGCACGTTTTGAGTACTAACATTTCCATGTGCAGGAAAAAAATTTGTCTTGATAGTATGAAGATCCTCAAGCCATGAAACATAATGACTTATCTCCTCGCAGTTTAGTTCAGCTCCGGGACAGTAGAAGGTCCTGTCTACCAAGCGCCGGACATGTTTGGTTGAATGAAGATAAGCTGTCAATAGAAATTAGTTGTCAGTTATTTTTGAAATAAGCAATATCAAAGACAAAAATACATTTGAGAAGAACTCACATAATGGTAGAACTGGAGGCGTCTGCACATCGACCCATATGTCTCTATTACCTTCAATATCATCTTCCGGATGAACATAAAAGGTGATAACCATACCAGGCTCAAATGCATAAGCCTTGCATAGTGCTTGCCAAGTTTTACATTCAAAATAGGTGTACGTGTGTGCATTGTATACTTTAACGTTGAAAGTATAACCATCATGCTCAGTTTTCAGGTAAGCTCTCTTTACCTCCATAGTTTCCATATCTTTGAAACCTATCTTATCCAAGACAAAAATTCTTGCATGGCATGGGATGCGCTAGTAGAATAGTGAAAATTAAAAATTATAAGTCAGGCAAATGAAGCATATATAAGTCATGCTTAATTACGAAAACAGACTTGTCGTTGTGACTTACTGTATCGAATTCGAAAGTCTCATCCAGCTTGATGCTGAATCGCCTACCATCAACAAGGAAATTTCTGTCGCACTGGCCGCGCTCGTCTTCACAGTATGTGCACATACCGAAATTTTTTCCGTCGTCAGACGACATTTCCTATGTTCATATTAGGCAAAACATTAAACACTTACTAATTCAATTAATTCAACTACTTCTATTAATTCAACTAAGCATTTACTAAAAATAAACTAGTTATATTAATTCAGTTAGTTCAACAAAGCATTTACTAAAAATAACTAGTTATATTAATTCAATTAGTTCAACTAAGCATTTACTAAAAATAAACTAGTTCTATATATTAATTCAACTAGTTCAACTAAGCATTTACTAAAAATAAACTAGTTCTATATATTAATTTAACTAGTTCAACTAAGCATTTACTAAAAATAAACTAGTTCAAATATATATCTAACTATAATATTTTAATTAGATAATCAAATCTCAGATACGACAATTTTCTTACTAAAAATAAACTAGTTATATTAATTATTCAACTAGTTCAAATCTCATATACCTAAATAAACTAGTTCGACAATTTTCTTACTAAAAATAAACTAGTTATATTAATTATTCAACTAGTTCAAATCTCACATACCTAGCTAATTAATATCTAATTAAATTTTCTAAAAAACAAAAAACAGAAAACAGAAAATAAGTAAAAGATGTATGTGTGTGTGTATATATGTGTGTAGTGTGTGTATATGTGTGTATGTGTGTGTGCGCTGCCCCGTACGCCGCCGCCCCGTACGTACGAGCGGGGGCGCCGGCGTACGGGGCGGGGGCGCCGGCGCGCGGGTGCGAGAGACGACGTACGGGACCGCGGCGGCGTTCGGGGCGGCGGTGCGAGACGACGACGACGACGGGCGGCGGCGGGGACAGCGACGACGACGAAGGACGACGGGCGACGGGCGGCGACGATGGGATCGAGCGGCGCGCGGCGATGTCGAGAGGTTGGAGACAAAAGTGGGGAGATGTAACTGAAATTTTCGTAAGTGATATATATATAGGATGGGCCTTTAGTACCGGTTGGAGCCACCAACCGGTACTAAAGGCCAACTTTGGCCAGGCCAAGAGGCGGGAAGAGCAGGCCTTTAGTACCGGTTGGTGGCTCCAACCGGTACTAAAGGGTGATCTGTAGTACCGGTTGGAGCCACCAACCGGTACTAAAGGCCTCGCGCTGCCACCCCAAAGTTTAGTCCCACCTCGCCGGGCGAAAGGCAGCCGCACTGGTTTATAAACCCAGCCGCGGCTACCTCTTTGAACTCCTCTATATAGCAGGCTTGTGGGCCTAAATTCTGCGCGCTGCCCTGTGAGTCTGCTGGGCCTTTAAGGCCTGTAATTGCACACCCGTGGCCTAGCAGGCCCACAGGACAGCGCCCCAATTTTTTATAGTTTTTTTCTTTTCTGCTTTATTTTCTTCTATTTATTTCTGCATAGTTTTTTGTATAGTTTTTTCTTTTCTGTTATATTTATTTTCTTCTATTTATTTCTGAGTAGTTTTTCATCTAGTTTGCCAAAATTCAACATTTTCAGAGTTCATTTTGTAGTGATTTTCAGTTTCACGGTCATTTTATATAGTTTTTTTCTTTTCAGCTATAATTTTTTTCCTGCTATTTTTTCTTTTCTGCAAAACTTGATGGTCAAAGTCTGGAGTTATAACCAAAGTTTAAAAAAAAGAAATGCCGACGTGCAATTAGTTTTTGCCATAACAGAAGAAGTCCGGAGTTGTAATAAGTTATTAAAAATAAAAAAGAGGTGCAATGCTCGTTAATTTGCTTCAAGCCTTTCGGAATAGTGTAAACTGCACTGCGCATAGCTCCGTGCAGTCTACCATATTCCTGAAGGCTTGAAGCTAAGCAACGTGAGCATTGAGCCTCTTCTTCATCGTCTCTGCACTCAGGGCTTATAAACCGCTCCTAGTCCCTCTCTCTTCGCGAGGTGGGACTAAAAAACAACTTACTAAGAAACTGTAGTACTGGTTCATCCATGAACCGGTACTAAAGGTGCTCGTGCGGCCCCAGCCTTACCTGACACAATCTCATTAGTACCAGTTCGTGGCACGAACCGATGCTAAAGGTTCGCCACGAACCGGTACAAAACAGCTCCTCCCGCATAGCAGTTGGTGCATACTGAACGCAAAAAATATAAGAGCATTTAGATCATGATCTTATATTTCTTTACAGTCTAAATTGTCAATATGATCTTATAACATCAAAAATACTTTGATCATTAATGATCTTTTTGTGTACAATCTGAATTGTCAATATGAGTCATCAACGATTTATAAACCGATGAAGACTCATATTGTGGCCACAAATTCTACACATAGAGTTCAATGAAGACCAAGTGCTTGTGATAGTTTGAGAAATAACATATTTAAGGTGGTAAAAGGCTTGTTAGGGAAGCGAGGTGGGACTAAAAACAGCTTGCTATAACCTCATTAGTACCGGTTCGTGGTACGAACCGGCACTAAATGGTGATGGTGGGGCCATATCCTGACCGCAGGCTGACACAACCTCTTTAGTACCGGTTCGTGGCATGAACCGGTACTAAAGGTTCGCCACGAACCGGTGCTATTGATCGCCGCCACGAACCGGCACTAATGTACACATTAGTGCCGGCTGAAATTCAAACCGGCACTATTGTGCTTCACATTTGACCCTTTTTCTACTAGTAGCTCTGTGTATATTCCTATGTATTTTGATTTGTATATTTGAGCTGTGTCTAGGCTAGGGTCCACCTACCTGTCACATTTAATGCCACTGTCGACGTTCCGCCCCCCACGGCTCAGACGGTTGTCCAAGTTATGAGCCACGGCTCAAGCCTTACCCCACTAACAACCACTGTCCACAGCAGCAACTCTATTTGACTACGTCTCATCAGCAGCCCGTCCCCACCCGATGTACAGTGCACATCGATCACTCTATCCATTCACTACCTTCTCAGACCTTCAGCATCTCCGCTGACTTGAAGATCCACACACCAGCTGCTGCCAGGCCGGGAAGAACACCTCCAGGCTGCTCGTCGGAATCACTGCTGATTCTTGATTCAGTTGACTACATCGGCTAACCAGGAACACCGTCCCCACCTGATCTACATCCATGATCTATACTCTTATGGTTTTGTTCTGGTTATATTGGTTTGGTGGGACAAGGTTCTTTCTACTCAAATCATCTGTTCATTGCCGTCGCTCTGCTTCCAGTATGCAAAACTGTATTCTATCAGATCTACTAATTAGAGTTCTCATCAAAAGTAAGATCTCATGCTCTACCATCTATTTAGCACCGCCAGATATAATTAATTATTTAACCATTTATCCTCTTGCTGGGTGTACACTGGCGGGTCTAACTAATTAATTCACAAATATCAACCCATGCGGAAACGTCGATCATGTATTCTGGTCAATCAACGATCTTCCCCTGCATTCAAAAATTCGGTGAACAATTTTTCTGCAACCTTCTAAGCTAGACGCACAGCTATCTTTTCAATCCATGCTTTACATATTGTTCAATCTAATTGTGTAATTTCTTACAGGAATCATATGTCTGACAAAGGCAGCTGTGAGGGGGAGACGGCGGCTGACGTATCGCTGTTAAGCATGCCGTAGAAGTTATTCAGTCCTTTGATGAATTTAAGCGATGGCTTGTCACGAGCATCAGTTTTGGTGGAATGCTACAACTTCCAATGCACAAACTGAATTTGAAATTCAGTGCCTGGACAATGAGCAAGGTTTATGTCATGAGTTTGGACCATATCCCGTGAACAATGACCTCACATTTATTTGTTATGTCGTTGTGTGGCCATACGTCAATTTAAGACAGGGACAAGCCTTACAAATTTACTTACTTGTCAAGGTCCGATCTTTTTGCAGCCCAGCATCTTGTTTTAGAAATGAAGCACATTCCTAACATTAGGTTCATCGTGTTGAAGCCCAACCTTTTTGGAAACTTATCACCCATCTCCCCTTTCACTTCAACCCTCAACCCAATTCCTAGCCATCCGGCTAGATACCCTGCATGTGCCTGTGAGAGCACCAACAGGAGATGGCAGCGGTAAAAGATGGTCAGCATACGTCCATACTTATGTGGAGTGTCTGTCTCATTACAAATGTGAAAACTTGACTTACTCCTCGCCCTTTAATCCCCAACATTTTCTGTCTGGGAATGCTCACTTCCGCGTGGCAAATGTGGAGTCCTGGGACGTTTGGGTGCACTGCCGAGACACAAAACTGAGTCAGCACAAGTTTAGCAGTACATCCAAGAAGCAATACTATTTGAAAATGTACTCTTCTGCCGATAGAACTATAAAGAATCATCATAACCCTAATCAGGATTTCCCCACATTTATGACTGAGGTGCTTATCAAATATTGCTATTAGAATGTGCCGCTTAATAACAAGATATGCCACAGAGGCTTACCCAGCGCTTTACCATGCATGCGAAAAAACACCCACCCAGCCACCCGTTACCCCATGCTGAATTATTAAACTTTACGAAAAATATGTGCACCTTCCACATTTCCACCAATACCTCGCCCTTCTTGGCTTGAGCCCCCTCCAACCTCTGCCCATGTCAGTGACACAACATTGTTAGTATGGCATGCTTTCATACAAATGCACAACTATCGACCAGAGCCTCATATTTTTTTTCTTTTGAACTAACCTGATGAAGCTCTAAATGTGTGTCCAGGCTCGCACCTGCGACGCTCAGTTCTCCCGCATGGCCTACTGCTGATATCGTCTGCTCCTTGAGCTATGTCAGTTCCATATCTGTGCGGAGCAGCACCCACAATTCAAAACATTAATATAGAAAATCCAATTGTAAAGTATTCATTAGGAAAACATGGTCATCACGACCATCATGAAGGCACGTACCATCTGATCCGCTTGCTGCACTTCATGTCATAGCTACCCGTGGCTCTTCCACCCTGCTTGGCCTTGCCGAGACGATGTCATTTGCCACCAATGTATCGAAACCATCTCGTTGCTACCATTAAAATGTGCGGGCTCAGCGTCATCCTCGGTGTGTAATATCCGGCATTATGCTCTCGATCGCCAGTTCCATAGCTCGGTTTCTGGTCTGTCGAATCACAAAAAATCAGCATCCATCAGTCACCCCGGCAATTATATTATATAAGGACATCAATACTACCCTGCCAACAACAGCAACATAATGACTATCTTACATGTAAGTATATTTTGCACGCAGAGCCACCCGTCATTCTCTGCAGTTTCATCATGGACAAGCGTTCCAGCAAGTATCAAACTCTGGAAATGATTATTCACACCAATAAATAAGCCAAAAGGCATGGCATACAAATTGGTCATGCATGCAGGGTCAAATGTTATCACGTCGCCGGAAAATGTTTTCTTGAGCCTACCAAAAAAAATCAATGCTTCAATGATGAAATGACTGCATAACTGTCGCACAAGATAACACTTGAAAAGATTGTTGTGCACTTGAACTAAATATGACACTTTGTTACGGCATGCCATGTCTTCAGTGTGTGACCTTGCAGTTTCAGCATTTTTTTTACTGGACACTTTCTTATCATATCTTAAACAGAGCAAGATCGATCATTATCAAGCAAGAACAGGACACTTTATGAAAACATTGTTGTAGACTCATAGTCTATATGACACTTCATGGCCACAGTTCATGTATTTGATGTGTAACCTTGCACTTTCAACATCTTGAACAGAGAAAGAGCGATAGTTATGAAGCATGTAAACTCCTCAAGAATTCCTCTCTGAACTACATGCCGTTCATGAAATTTACAGCCCAGATATTGGTTAAACTTACTTTTAGAGTTTTAGCCGACTAGTTTAGTCAAAGGCCTTGGCCCAACATTATTAGAAAACAAATTAAGAGCGCAATGGGGGTAGAAAGCACACTAGTTTCAACAGAAATCCAAGGATAACCAAGTTAATTCCACCATTTAACTTGGAAAAAGAGCTAGGAGGCTTGCCTCCATGCATATTATCAAAAGAAGCCCAAGGATGAATTTGTCGCATGAGTTGTAGGAAATACGAGGTTTTGAGATGAAATTTTGTACACAGTATGACGGTTATTATCTTCTTAACTCTTGGATAGTCACATGTCCGTTCCTATGTTTTTTCACCATTTAGACTTATGAGTAGAACTCAGGGACAACATATATTCAATTATTATCTTGACATGTAGCCAGTAACTTGGATGGTTATCACTTAGTAGATTGATAAGATCACCCTCTACATGTGTGAATGTACTGAACTTTGTTTCCTATGCAGCTAAGAATAGGAATTGCTTACCTGAACAAGTAATAATTTGTACCGCAGTTTGAGCCGATGAAAAGCATGCCGGCTTAACGGTGGCAAAATCTGGACGAGTATATCAGAGAAGTGACGGTCTCTCCTGAGCCATTCAGCGTACGCCTTTGTATCTTTGCGTGGACCATTGTACTGCGACAAGAGAAGAACTATTTGGAAGGATAATAATCATGCTATGGAAATAATCTCCTTGCGCATACATGGGAGGGACCTTGGACATTAGCATGCACCAATCTAGCCGCTCTATTGTGAGTCCTGGAGCAGCGGCACCAATCCTCAACTTGAAAGGATTTCAAATGATTGTGTCATCCAAGTTAATTCACTGACCATCAAATTGCATTCCAAACTACTAATTCATATACATCTTAATCACACTATATTAAATGTTTCACACATCAAGCTTTCACCGTACTTCATATCACACCACGCCTAACTGCCATCAAAAATTCAATTAGTATTGTATGGCCTCAATTGATTCACTGGCAATCAAATTACCATTCAAACTAATAATTCATATCAAGCTTAACTAGATTATATTAAATGTTTCAAGCACCAACCTGTTCACACTAAGTCATTTCACACCATGCCTACCAGCTGTCAAAAAATCAACCAACACTTCACGGCCTAGATTGATTCATTGCCCATCAAATTACAGTTAAAACTACAAATTCAGAGCTTAATTAGATTATATTATGTTTCAGACATCAAGTTTCCACACTAATTCATATGACACCATGCCTAACTGACGTCAAAATTTTGATCAAGACTACACGCCCATACACAAGACTGCAACCGCATTGTACTGAAATTATTCAAAGAACTGCTCAAATTAAATTCAGTTCCCCTAACCTCTGAATCCAACCAGGAGCCTACAAATCCGCCCTTCTCTACTGTCAGCAGCTGCTCCAGACACGCCGCAGATACGCCCTTCGCCGCTCACCCCGTCCCCTCCGGCAGCACCACCTCAACCAACGGTCGCCTGGCTCCATCCGCCGGCCAACCTTTGGGCACCAGGCTCTCTCTGAACTCCCCAATCAGGTCGATCTATGGCAGAGAAAGCAAATGAGCTCCAATCTTCAAATCGCACGCCCAAATGAGCTCCAATCTTCAAATCGCACGCTAAGTTGAAAGATATCGCATCGGACGACATACCTTCTCATCGGCTGCAAGAGAAAATCCATTGCGCGTCCCGCCTCAACTCCCTCCCTGCCTCATCATGTATAGAACTGGCGGCCGTGGTGGGGAAAGTGTCTGGGCAGGCATTCTGTTCGAGGCTGCCACCGCTTGACGAAAAGCGACTTTTCCGAGCCAGAGATGACAGATCAGACAGACGTACGCGAATCTGGGCCACGGCTCAGCCCGTCACGTGCGGACGGCCGCCCCTGAGCTGGCCCAATACCCAGGCCTGACACATACGTATTCCTGCACAGTATGCATTTTCCTGCACTCCTGAACACACCGTATAAATAACTGGCCCAGATCCCCACGCACTAGTGAACGCCCATGATATCGTGAGCATATGTGCTCGAGACTAGTTACTCCGCGTCCGTGTACATGAAGGAATAAACAGACCCTCAACCGAAGCCGCCTAAACCTAGGAAACAAGTGTATGTACCTACATACAACCTCCAGAGTATAATTCATGCAATCACGCATGCACGTACATACGGTTCTCTAATGAACAAATACGATCAGCTCCTTGTCGGCATCGTCATCTATATCGTCGATGTCTTCGGAGCCATAATCAAGTATGTCTGTTAAGTCCTCGACAGTGGCTGTGAAGTGGGTGGCGGGTGGGAAGCGAAATTCTCCATTATCAGCCTCCAGCTCGAACCGGATATAGTTCGGCTGTGAGTTCCCTGCCAAGGACAGGTTCTTTAATGAGTTTAGAACGTCGCCCAAGGGTGAGTGTTGGAAGACGTCTGCGGCGCTGAACTCGAGGATCGATGACCGATCCAGCTCTGCGCCCGCAAGCGTGCGTAGTTCGGAACTTATAGCCGGAAACAAGTCCGGAATTCCGTTGACGTAGATATTCCCAGGTGTTGAGTCTGTGTGCGGCTCTAACGCCGCGGACTCCGTGGCTTCGGATGGCGCGATCTGCTCCGGACTAAGGTTGTAGCAGTTATAGGAACCATCTCCTGAATATGGTTCGATGACAGATTTAAGTCATGTTCATCGGAGCGAGGGATCGCCGCAGTCTCGAATCCGGTGAAGACCAAGTCTCCACGGATGTCCGCAACGTAATTCAGGCTTCCGAATCTGACCTCATGGCCAGGGGCGTAGCTATCGATCTGCTCCAAATGGCCAAGCGAGTTAGCCCATAGTACGAAGCCGCCGAACACGAGGATCTGTCCGGGAAGGAAGGTTTCCTCTTGGACAGCGTCGTTGTGGACGATTGAAGGAGCCATCAAACCTATTGAGGACGACACAGTGGAACTCTCAATGAAAGCACAAATGTCGGTGTCAAAACCGGCGGATCTGGGGTAGGGGGTCCCGAACTGTGTGTCTAAGGTCGATGGTAACAGGAGACAGGGGACACGATGTATACCCTGGTTCAGGCCCTCTCTATGGAGGTAATACCCTACTTCCTGCTTGATTTATCTTGATGAATATGAATATTACAAGAGTTGATCTACCACGAGATCGTAATGGCTAAACCCTAGAAGTCTAGCCTGTATGACTATGGTAACGTATCTCCCTATTCGGACTAAGTCCCCAGGTTTATATAGACACTGGGGAGATCTAGGGTTAAATAGAGTCGGTTACATAGGAGGGAATCTTCATAATTAATCGCCAAGCTTGTCTTCCACGCTAAGGAGAGTCCAATCCGGACACGGATAACAGTCTTCAGCCTTCATGTCTTCACAACCCATCAGTCTGGCCCATGGATAACAGGCCAGACGCCCGAGGACCCCTTAGTCCGGGACTCCCTCACCCGCCATCTCAGCGGAGAAGCAGCGTGGCTTCCACCGAGCTCGTTCAGCAGCCTGACTTCACGGGTCCTAGCTACCCCGTGGATTTATCATGGATTCACACCAGTGCCAGCTTATGACGCAATGGCATCAGCTCAAAGTCAAGGCGGCTGTCGGCTCTGTGTTTCCTCCTTCACCCGAAGAAACTTTTCACTGTCGTCTGATTCCACAAGGCTATGTTGTTGTGATGGTGGATGAAATAACGGAGGGATTTGAAGAGCTCCAGCTTGACCACTGATACGTCTCCAACGTATCTATAATTTTTGATTGTTCCATGCTATTATATTATCTGTTTTGGATGTTTAATGGGCTTTATTATACACTTTTATACTATTTTTGGGACTAACCTATTAACCGGAAGCCCAGTCCAAATTGCTGTTTTTTTGCCTATTTCAATGGTTCGCAGAAAAGGAATATCAAACGGAGTCCAAACGGAATAAAAACCTTCGGGAGAGTCGTTTTTGGAACAAACGCAATCCAGGAGACTTGGAGTGGACGTCAAGGAAGCAACGAGGCGGCCACGAGGCAGGGAGGCACGCCCAGGGGGGGTAGGGGCGCCCCCACCCTCGTGGGCCCCTCGTGACTCCCCTGACCGACTTCTTTCGCCTATATATACTCATATACCCCGAAAACATCAGAGAGCACACGAAACCCTATTTCCACCGCCGCAACCTTCTATACCCGTGAGATCCCGTCTTGGGGCCTTTTCTGGCGCTCCGCCGGAGGGAGAATTGATCACGGAGGGCTTCTACATCAACAACACCATAGCCTCTCCTATGATGTGTGAGTAGTTTACCTCAGACCTTCGAGTCCATAGTTATTAGCTAGATGGCTTCTTCTCTCTCTTTGGATCTCAATACAATGTTCTCCTCGATCTTCTTGGAGATCTATTCGATGTAATTCTTTTTTCGGTGTGTTTGTCGAGATCCGATGAATAGTGGGTTTATGATCAAGATTATCTATGAACAATATTTGAATCTCCTCTGAATTCTTTTATGTATGATTTGTTATCTTTGCAAGTCTCTTCGAATTATCAGTTTGGTTTGGCCTACTAGATTGATCTTTCTTGCAATGGGAGAAGTGCTTAGCTTTGGGTTCAATCTTGCGGTGTCCTTTCCCAGTGACAGCAGGGGCAGGAAGGCACGTATTGTATTGTTGCCATCAAGGATAAAAAGATGGGGTTTATACCATATTGCTTGAGTTTATCCCTCTACATCATGTCATCTTGCCTAATGTGTTACTCTGTTCTTATGAACTTAATACTCAAGATGCATGTTGGATAGCGGTTGATGTGTGGAGTAATAGTAGTAGATGCAGAATCATTTCGATCTACTTGTCGCGGACGTGATGCCTATATACATGATCATGCCTAGATATTTTCTCATAACTATGCACTTTTCTATCAATTGCTCGACAGTAATTTGTTCACCCACCGTAATACTTATGCTATCTTGAGAGAAGCCACTAGTGAAACCTATGGCTCCCGGGTCTATTTTCCATCATATAAGTTTCCGATCTATTTTATTTTGCAATCTTTATTTTCCAATCCATATCATAAAAATACCAAAAATATTTATCTTATTATCTTTATCAGATCTCACTTTTGCAAGTGGCCGTGAAGGGATTGACAACCCCTTTATCGCGTTGGTTGCAAGGTTCTTATTTGTTTGTGCAGGTACGAGGGATTTGAGTGTAGCCTCCTACTAGATTGATACCTTCGTTCTCAAAAAATGAGGGAAATACTTACGCTACTTTGCTGCATCACCCTTTCCTCTTCAAGGGAAACCAAGGCATGCTCAAGAGGTAGCAAGAAGGATTTCTGGCACCGTTGCCGGGGAGTCTACGCACAAGTCAAGACATACCAAGTACCTATCACAAACTCTTATCCCTCGCATTACATTATTTGCCATTTGCCTCTCGTTTTCCACTCCCCCACTTCACCCTTGCCGTTTTATTCGCCCTCTTTTTCTCGTTCGCCTCTTTTTCGCTTGCTTCTTGTGTCGTTGTTTGTCGTCATGGCTAGTCCTTCTATCATTGTTAGTACTCCCGACCATGAAGTTCTTAATTTTAAACAAAGGGAGGGAGAAAATCTAAAAGATGCTTGGTATACACTACAAAAAAAGACACATCCGTGACGTTTTGGGCCGAACAAAAAAAATATCTGTCATACTTATGACACTTCTATGACTATAATTGTGACAAAACCCGGTATCATCATAGATGTGATGGGCTCCTACTTCTACGACAAAAAATCATGACAGAAAATGGGCTTTTCATCCTGGGCGGGCCGTAGACGCAGCTGCATGACATTCTTTGGGCCGTCCATGACGGAAAAAACCATGGTAGAAGCGAGGGCAAGGAAAATTTCAAGGAGTTCCTGGTTATGGTGGGTGGTCGGGGACCGAGCGATGCGCGTCTCTCATACACGTACGCGCGTGTGTGCGAGGTGTTGGGCTCTAAGTGAACCCAAGCGAGGCATCGCCTAACTGAACCTGAGCGATTGCACTGCAGGCTACGTGTTACTGAACCCGGGCGATCGAGCGATTCCTTCGCCACTGCTGCTAACTGAAGCCGATTGATGCTGCCTCTGGATGAACAGTGAGTGTTGCAGGGGGGTTTGGATGAACAGTG
>NC_041391.1:16480658-16488049 GCF_002162155.2 Triticum dicoccoides | reverse complement strand
GGATGAACAGGACCCCGTGGCATTGCCTCTGGATGAATAGGACCCCGATCGATCGAGCCGGTTGGGGCTGGATGAACAGTAGCTCGTGGAGGGGTGGTTGAACAGGCGCCCTTGGAGAGGGGTGGTTGAATAGTAGCCGGTGGAGTAGCGCACGGTGGAGGCTGGATGAACAGGAGCCCGTGGATGAACAGTCACAGGTGGAGGCTGGAGGAGGTCGACGGTGTATGAACAGTAGCCCGTGAGGGCTGGACGAGGTCGACGGTGGAGATGAACAGTATCCCGTGGAGTCCCGTTTTGCGGTACGCCACACCGCTCCCGATGAACAGGACCCCCGTTTTGACCGGAGCACTCCAACACAAGTCCGTTTCGTCCGTTTTGCGGTACGCCTCACCCCTCCCGATCAACATGACCCCCGTTTCGACCGTAGGAGGTCTGTTTCCTCCGTTTTGCGGTACGCCAGACCACTCCCGATGAACAGGATCCCGTTTCGAACGTTGCTGGTCGAACACAAGGCCGTTTCCTCCGTTCTGCGGTACGCCAGGCCTCGTTTCCATCGGCTGTTCCGTGCAAACCCTCCCGATGAACACGACGACGCATTCCGTTCCGACCGAGCCGGTTGACTCCCCATGAACACGACAACGACGTTGTTTCTCCATTCCAACCCAGCCATGTACATGAGCCCAGGGCCGTACGTATGCGCGAGTAGGCGTTCGAGAGCCCGCCCGTATGTACGTACGTGGCCGTATTTTCTTTCTTTCACACTGGCCACTGTACATACGTGTACGTGCTACGTGCGCCCCTCTACATCCACCAGTATGTACGTACACGTTCGCGACCAGAATGACAACGCTACGTGCGCTTCGACCAGGTGGGTCCCGACTGTCAGGCACTTCCTTGCGTGCGAAGATATAGCTGCTGGGTCCCAGCAGTCAGGGGGGCGAATCGTTTTTTTGTTGCCCGGGCGCACTTTCTTGCATGCGAAGATGTAGCTGGTGGGTCCCAGCAGTCAGGGGGCGAATCATTTTTTCATGAAATACGGTGGCTCGTTCGGTGGGTCCCTGCTGTCAGGTGGAGGAATAATTATTTTGCGCATAATAAGGAGGCTTTTCTTTGCGGCCTCCATGGACCCAACTGGCCTCTCGACGTACAGTACTCCGATGGAAGTCGTTCCTTGACCACGTTGACCACGCCGCACGGAGAGCACCAGGGCGGTGGACGACGGCGATGCCTAGGAAGGGGACGACGTGAAGCCGAGGAAGACACGGCAGTGGAAGCCCACGCGGAGAGGAGTACGAGGGTTCACTGGTTCGGCTGCGGTGTGAGGCTGCCGTCGCCGCAGAATAACAGGGGGTGTGGGTGAGTAGAGGGATGGCCTGTCCAGCGGTGGGAGTAGTAGGGGGCGGTGAGGCCTCCGTGGCATCACAGCCGTCCATGGGATGCATGAGCACGCGACACGACCGGCGCTGGTTTGGGCGGCTGGAGCAAGAAGACCAGAGGTTGAAGAAGCACTACGGCCATTGGATGAACATCGTACGGTAACAGGAGCTAGAATCATTCAGATTGACTAAGTTGACAAAGCCCTCCGTCCCCGTCAACTTGGTAGGCCCACAAGTCAGCCTCCCACTATGCTGGGTTCCAGCTGGCAGGGGGAGTATTCATTTTTTTATGCGTAATAAGGAGGCACATCCTTGCGTGTGAAGATAGCTGGTGGGTCCGACCTGTCAGTAGGGGGCACATTTTTTTCATGAAATACAGAGGCCCTTCCGGTGGGTCCTAGATGTCAGGTGGAGGAATCATTATTTTGCGCGTAATAAGGAGGCATTTCCTTGTGTGCGGCCGTGGACCCAGCTGTCAGCCTCTCCACGCACAGTCTACTTCCGATGGTGTCGTTCGTTGACGACGTTGACCACGCCGCGCCGAGCGCATCCAAGGTGGTGGACGACGGCGAGGCCCCGGACAGCAATGAGCCGGAGATGGGAAGACGCAGGAGTAGAGTCGTAGACAAAGAGGTGTACGAGGGTTAACTGGTTTTAGTGCGGTGTGGTTCGGCGGTCGGTGGAGAAGAACAGGAGGTGTGGAGGGGTGGAGGGATGGCCTAGCGAACGGTGGAGTAGCGCTTCATAGCGAAACATGCTAAGAAGTGCTGCTAGCAGCAGGAGGCGGGAGGTGGTCCCGGCGGCGCTGGAGGAAGAAGACGAGAGATTGAAGATGGATGCCGGTCATTGGATGTAAATCCAACGGCTAACATGTCAGAATCATTTGTTGACTAAATTGACAACGACTTGCATTGGCTTCGACCTATTGGCCCACATTTCAGCCTCCAAAAATGTGGCACGTATTCAACCCATTTTTTCAGAATTTACAGTCTTTTTTTGCGCGATAGAATTTACAGTCAATTTGATCTTTTTATTGAATTACAGTCCATTAGCTGGGCTGGGTGAACAAATAATGTAGCGTCCATGCGGTCCATTTATTTTATTTCCTAAAAAATTACACGCCATTTGCACTTTCTCGAAATACACGATTTTGTTGGGCTGATTCTAATTATAATGTTGGGTTGGGCCAGCAATGTTATCAAAAAATAAAAAGGGGCTGAGAATTTTGTTATAAATATATTTAAATAATAAGTGATATTATTACATTCTTCCTTAAATCTTACCAAGATTTTGTACACAATCACTAGGATTTTCGTGCCAAAACAATCAAGGATTTTATTGTTAAAAAATTATTTTTATAAGTTAATAAGATGTGGGATATTGTTTTTTTACATACGTAAGTATCTGTTAAATATATAATGACAATAAAAATAATATATAATAACATATAAAATAATTTAAATATATATAATATAGTTAGAAGGGAAACATAAGTTGGACCTGGCGTTCCTATTCTTATATAGAAAAATAGAACAGACCTCTGCGTTTTCTTCAAAAAAATACATAAATTGGGCTGCCGGTGTTTCAGGAAAAATAAAACCTCGGATGGGAAGGTCCATAGGCCGGTCGATACATGACGGCCCTCAAAAAAATACAAACATGCCTATGGACCTCCCATCCGAGGTCGTGGGCTGTGCATGTTAAAAATGAAAGCCTAGATGGGGCAGCCCAAAACCAAGCTGATAGTTGCTGCCCAAGTGATAATAAATGATACCTACCAGCTCCCCTGCTTCATTGTGAGTTTATCTCCTATATTAACTACGTTGAAGCACCTAAAAAATGTAACTATGTTGACAAACCCATGGGCCCCAATGTCAGTATAGCATTAGGAGGAAGTATTTTTTCGATGAGGCACTTGCTTGCGTACGGCCATAGACCTGGTGGGTCCCGACTGTCCGCCTCTCCACGTACAGTCCTCTCCAGGTTCCTCTCGTTTGTTCAGCATGTTCACAACGGCAGACAGCAGCGTCGCGGCGAGCGCACTAAGGCGCATGAGGGGACCCGACCACCTGAGGAAGTGTCTTATTATTAACGAAACTACTGAACTAGCCTAGTGGCCAAGTGACACTACCCGACAGCTGTTCCGCCCGGGTTCGATTCCACCTGTGCAGGGAAAATATCTCCAAATTTTTTGCCTCTGCCTTTATTGACATGTGGGTCCCTATTGTCATCTACGCACACCACGTCCAACACTTGCCAAAACTTCGTCCCTCGTTTTCTCTGTGTTTCGCACACTCCACATTGTGTGGGCATTTTGACTGTGCATCATATGAAGATGCCCTATGCATGAATGTTGATCAGCATGATGTTAACTGGCTGGTAGTTCCATTTTTGACCATGAATAAAACTTCCAACATATGATGTTAACCCTGTTTGAAAAGGCCATGTTAATATAAATGCTCTGCCTCTGAAAGTTGTAGTTTCTTATCCGAAACTGAACTTGCAGTTTCTTATCTGAAACTGAAACTTGCAGTTTCTTCCCTGAGAATCACATTGTCTGCACTTTTATACTCCTATGAAACTACATTTTTTAAGTGATAAAAATAGATCTCTAGAATTCATAAAATACTTCATATGCTCAATACTACAAATCTGAAATTCAAAAGACATTCATATCTGAAAATACTCACAAAATACACAACACAAAACACAATTCACAACCTGCAAATACTGACAACCCTAAGCTCCTCTTGACAATTCACAACCTTCCCGACTATTGGGCTGGGGGGCAGTCCCCTCCTATTCCTCGGCGGCAGACAACCGCCCCATGAGACAATGTGAACGGCGAGGAAGAGGATGGCCGGGAAGTGTCATTGGGCCAACTGCTTTTCTCCTCTTGCAGTTGGGTTCGGTCGATGAAGACTCCACCGGCTCGCTCTGGCAGGACACCCTCACAAACGGCACCCTATAGATGCTCGATCTTTCAATCTCTGGTGGATGCTCCATCTGGGATCGATACTCCCACCACCGCTCCCTCACGATCGGATTCGGTGAATCTGTTTGCTCCATGGCCCAGAGGAGCAGCTCTATGTACTCCCGCGCGACTCCCTCCGGGAGTATCGCCGCCTTTTCGCTCTGTTGCAGATATTTGGCCATGGATGTCACCGTCGCCGCTAGTTGGTCCTTGTTGTCAAACCAAGACTGTATCTCCAACATCCTATTTAGCTTCACAGGGTCGCCGTCTGCGATCCTCACATATCGGTTGTACTCCTCCATCGATCTACTTCTCCACAAAACCTTCACTCGCCGACGGTGGTTTTTGAATGGAAGAGGAGAGGAGCAGCGCTGGTTTTGGATTAGAACGGGAGAGGAGCGACGCTGGTTTTGGACTGGAACAGGAGAGGAGGGGCGGTGGTTTTGAAATGGAAGAGGAGAGGAGCGGCGCTGGATTTAGATTGGAACAGGAGAGGAGCGGCGGTGGTTTAAGAGGAGAAGAGCGGAAGAGCGACGCTGGTCTTGGAAGTATTTTTTTCGTTGTTTTGCGTATTTTGGGTCAAAGTTTGACCACGTACTGTATTTGACAAGCAAAATGTGAATGCATGTCACAAAAAATTGTATCGTTTGGTTTGTATCTAAATGTAATTTCAAATAATTTTATTTTTGCAACATATAATATATATTTTATGTGCGAAAATCATGGTCAATTATGACCCAGAATAAAAGGGAGACTAGTTAATGTGGGGTCGCTTTCTTAATTGAAGGGTAAATTGATTTTGATTTTGATCCAGTCACAGCGCGCCGGCCCTTTCGTCTAATCCTAAATCGCTGCCGCATGATCCTCTCCTTCTTCTCCATTGCAAAACCACCTCCTCTCCTCTCCATCATCTCCATTCCAAAACCACCGTCTCGCCTCTCCCTCTTCTGTTCTTCTCCATTGCAAAACCACCTTCTCCTCTACATCATCTCCATTCCAAGACCATCGTCTTGCCTCTCCCTCTTCTCTATTGCAAGACCACCGTCTCTCCTCCCATCTTCCAAAGCTAGCACTGGACCACTCAGAAGGACATCTATGGAGAGGATGCAGCAGCGAATTAGACAGATCGCCGGCGGTGACCAGGCAAAGTTAGCCAGGTTGAAGGAGATCCTTACTTGGTTTGACAATGAGTGGGAGATTACGAGGACGGTGTGGGCCACGTGGCAATGCCGAGACTGCCGTTGAATGTTTGATTTGGTGGTAGTCTTAGAGTAGCTATCATTGTGATGCCTTTTTATCTCTGTTGACTGATATGGCTTTAACTGCAGAAATCTTGTGATCGTGGGGCTCAACTTTCTACAATGAACAAACAACAAATCAGCCTCAAACTTGATCTGGAATTGGCCAAGAAGAATCTGAAGACCGCTCGTGACGAAGTAGCTGCCATGGGAGGTAACCAATCGCCAACTATATATCCTGCTGCTGGCACTTTTCCTTCCCATTTTTTGAACCGAGTGACTCCACTCGAGCAGATGTATGTAGTGAAAACCGCCAACTCCAAGCCCATCTGAAGAATGTTATTTCTTTAGAGAAAATGAAGCAGGCTTTGGAGAAGAAGGATCTGGATCTTGCTGCAGCACAGAAGGAGGCGCGCGAGAAAACATCGCTTGCTGACAAGAAGCTTGCTTCAGTCGACAAGTTAGAAGAAGAAGACTCCAAGCTGAAGACTGTTGTTTCTGACAAGGAGAAACTGACCGACGAGCTTGGGATTCTCAAGGCCAAGAATGGTGAGCCGGAGTCTTATCTGGCCAGCTTGCTGCAAAGCTGGTCTTAAAACTTGAAGGTACTGATTAATCTGTCTTATTTCTGTCAACTGCCAAGTCTAATTATACCGTCGACTCACCATTCACTCGACTGTGCAGAACTTTGTCAAGACTTTGAAGTAGAAGCTGGGCGGGTCGAGACGGGTCTTGATTCCATAAACTGTCCAGTCAAGGATGATGTTGGAATGAACATGCTGCGGTTGGAATCTCGTATGGACAACGCGGTTGCTTATCTTGCCTGCCTGAAAGCTGCGATGACTCGGGTTGATGCTGAACTCTGGCCTAAGGCGGTACTGTCTCAAGATCTTGAGTCCCTGATGGCTCGACTGAATCAAATCCCCGAGCGAGTGCAAGAATGGAAGAAGTCATCCACTCGCTGTGGCGCTGATGTCGCATTGTCCTTGGTCCGAGTGCACTGCAAAGACGTCAGAGAGGACAAGCTGGCGGAACTCAAGGTTGCTAACACAAAGAAGCACACTTCCCAGTCTTTCATGGACACCTTCCTTGATGCCGCCTCTCGTATTGCAGACAACATTGACCTTGAAAGTTTCTGTGACCCAGCCAGTCCTTCTCCTGATGCGTGACCGAAAAACATTATGCTTCACCTTTATTTGCCTCGGAATGCTGAGTGATTGTGTAACCGTTAAACTTCTTCGGGCTTGATGCTCGAATACTTTTGATCCGTCGTCCGGAACTTTAGGATTTATCCGACCTTGGTTTATTTCTGAATATGCTGGCCCTTGCCTTCGAGTGGGCTTTGTTTTTCACTCTAAATAATCTTTGTGCTTGAGGTGCAGCTCTGAGGTGGTGACTCCAGTCGACCTGTACTTCATCGTCCTTGCTGATAGGGACGGAGCAAGCAGTGCAGTCGACCTGCATCTCGTCTTCCTTGCGGATAGGGACGTGTTTCGAACTTAGGCGAGTACTGGACTACAGCTAAGCCTCCGAGTGGGAGGGTTGCTCTCCACTCGGTAGGATTTTTGAAACTTAGGCGACTACTGGACTGCAGCTAAGCCCCCGAGTGGGAGGGTTGCTTTCCACTCGGTAGGAATTTTCAAACTTAGGCGAGTACTGGACTGCAGCTAAGCCCCCGAGTGGGAGGGTTACTTTCCACTCGGTAGGATTTTTCAAACTTAGGCGAGTACTGGACTGCAGCTAAGCCCCCGAGTGGGAGGGCTGCTCTCCACTCGGTAGGATTTTTCAAACTTAGGCGAGTAC
>NC_041391.1:16468372-16480275 GCF_002162155.2 Triticum dicoccoides | reverse complement strand
TAACCTTAGGCGAGTACTGGCCTGCAGCTAAGCCCCCGAGTGAGAAGCTTGCTCATCACTCGGTAGGATTTTTTAACCTTAGGCGAGTACTGGACTGCAGCTAAGCCCCCGAGTGAGAGACTTGCTCATCACTCGGTAGGATTTTTTAACCTTAGGCGAGTACTGGACTGCACCTAAGCCACCGAGTGAGAGACTTGCTCATCACTCGGTAGGATTTTTTTTAAACTTAGGCGAGTTCTTGGACTGCAGCTAAGCCCCCGAGTGAGAGGCTTGCTCATGACTCGGTAGGATTTTTTTAAAACTTAGGCGAAACGGATTCGCAGCTAAGCTCCCGAGTGAGAGGCTTTCTCACCACTCGGTAGGATTTTTTGAACTTAGGCGAAACGAATTCGCAGCAAAGTCACCCGCTGGGGGATTTCAAATGTAAGCAGAGGCAACAACCGATTGTTCAGAAATATTATAAAGCTCTTGTCTTTGATAAACAAACTACAAAGGTATTTCTTATTACATCTCATCCGAGTGAGTACTTAAGTATAAAAGGGGCGGAGCAGCTCCGCGTTCCAAGCCCGTGGCTCGTCTTTCTGATGCTCGACATTATAAAGGTGGTATGCTCCATTGTGGAGAACTCTGGTGACAATGAAGGGGCCTTCCCAAGCAGGGGCGAGCTTGTGTGGTTTCTGTTGATCCACTCGAAGAACCAAGTCTCCCTCCTAAAAGGCTCGACCTCTCACGTTTCTGGCGTGGAATCGACGCAAGTCTTGTTGGTAAATAGTCGATCGAATCAGGGCCATCTCTCTTTCCTCCTCTAAAAGGTCGACTTCGTCTTGCCGAGCCTGTTTTGCTTCAACTTCAGAGAAGAGCTCGACTCGTGGTGCATTGTGAAGTAAGTCACTCGGCAGAATGGCTTCAGCTCCATAAACCAAGAAGAATGGAGTTCGGCCAATCGACCAATTGGGAGTTGTCCTTGGACCCCAAAGAACTGACGAAAGTTCATCAACACAGGCGCCTGCTACGTGTTTGAGATCACGCATCAGTCGAGGTTTTAGTCCTTTAAGAATTAGGCCATTTGCTCTTCCTGCTTGTCCATTCCACTGGGGGTGAGCGACTGAAGCATAGTCGACTCGTGTGCCTTGAGAAGCGCAGAAGGCTCTAAACTCATCAGAATCGAAGTTCGACCCGTTGTCAGTGATGATGCTGTGCGGAACCCCGTATCTGAATGTCAATTCTCTGATGAAACTGACAGCAGTGCTAGCTTCAAGATTCTTGATAGGCTTAGCTTCAATCCACTTGGTAAACTTGTCGACTGCTACAAGCACGTGGGTGAAGCCACTCCTACCGATTCTCAGTGGTCCGACCATATCCAATCTCCAAACAGCAAAGGGCCAGATGAGTGGAATGGTCTTCCGGGCTGACGTGGGTTTGTGCGACATGTTGGAGTAAAACTGGCAACCCTCACATTTGTCGACTATATCTTTCACCATTTCATTTGCTCGAGGCCAGTAAAATCCAGCTCGGTATGCTTTAGCCACAATGGTCCAAGAGGACGCATGGTGACCACAGGTCCCCGAGTGGATGTCATTGAGGATCATTCGACCTTCTTCTGGCGTTATGCATTTCTGACTGACTCCTATCACTCCTTCCCTGAACAATTGCCCTCCTATCACAGTAAAGGCTTTGGATCGACGGACGATCTGTCGAGCCTCTTCTTCATCTTCTAGGAGTTCCTTCCTAAGAATATATGCAATGTACGACACTGTCCAGTTGGGAGCAATGACCAAAACCTCCATGATCAGGTCGACCACGACTGGGACCTCGACTTTAGTCGGATCTGTGGCGCTCTTAGGCTGCGGGGGCTCTTCAGTGAAAGGATCTTCTTGAACTGACGGTGTGTGAATGTGTTCCAAAAACACATTGCTGGGAATGGCTTCTCTCTTGGAACCTATCTTTGCCAAATCGTCGGCAACTTGATTTTTCAGTCGGGGTATATGATGGAGCTCTAACCCCTCAAATTTCTTTTCCAATTTCCTCACTGTATTGCAGTAACCAGTCATGGCTGGACTTCTGACGTCCCACTCCTTCATCACTTGATTGACTACCAAATCTGAGTCGCCATAGACCATAAGGTGACGGACGCCGAGTGAAATGGCCATACGTAATCCATACAGGAGTGCCTCATATTCTGCTTCATTGTTGGAGGAGTCAAAGTGAATCTGAAGGACATATCTGAGCTTGTCTCCTCGGGGGGATACCAGTACCACCCCAGCACCAGAACCGTTCAGCATCTTGGAGCCGTCAAAAAACATGGTCCACTGCTCCGAGTGAACTTGAGTCAGCAGTTGCTGTTCAATCCACTCAGCGAGGAAATCTGCTATTGCTTGGAACTTGATAGCTTTCTTTGCCTCAAACTTGATATCTAAGGGAAGGAGTTCAATCGCCCACTTTGCCACTCGACCAGTTGCGTCCCTGTTGTGGAGAATCTCTGACAATGGAGCGTCGCTGACGACTGTAATTAAATGATCAGAGAAGTAATGTGCAACCTTCTTCATGGTCATATAAATCCCATAAACTAGTTTCTGATAATGCGGATATCTTTGCTTTGATGGAGTCAAAACTTCAGAAACCTAATATACTGGACGCTGAACTTTATAGGCTTTTCCTTCTTCTTCCCGCTCGACCGTAAGTACAGTACTGACGACTTGTCCAGTGGCTGCAATGTAAAGCAGCAAAGGTTCTTTGCTGATTGGGGCAGCAAGCACCGACTGGGTGGAAAGCAGGGCTTTTAGCCCTGCGAATGTTGCGTCAGCTTCAGGGGTCCACTCGAACTTATCTGACTTCTTCATCAGTCGGTAAAGAGGCAATGCCTTTTCACCGAGGCGAGAAATGAATTGACTTAGGGCGGCCAAGCAACCAGTAAGCTTCTAGACATGATGTACACGCACGGGGCGTTTCATTCGGAGTATGGCCCCCACTTTCTCTGGGTTAGCGTCGATCGCTCATTCTGAAACGAAAAAACCGAGCAATTTCCCGCCTGGGACTCCGAATGTGCTCTTTGATGGATTAAGCTTGATATCATACCTTTGAAGGTTGGCAAAGGTTTCAGCAAGGTCAGCTAGTAGGTCGGAACCTTTACGTGACTTAACCACAATATCATCCATGTATGCTTCCACATTCTGACTGATTTGAGTGAGTAAACACTTCTGAATCATCCGCATGAATGTGGCTCCAGCGTTCTTCAAGCCGAATGGCATGGTGACATAACAGAAGCACCCAAATGGAGTAATGAAAGCTGTTTTTATCTCGTCGGGTCCATACAGACGGATCTGATGATACCCCGAATAAGCGTCCAAAAAGGACAAACGCTCACACCCCGCAGTTGAGTCGACGATTTGGTCGATGCGAGGGAGGGGAAAGTGATCTTTCGGGCAGGCCCGATTGATATGCTTAAACTCAATGCACATGCGAAGTGAGTCGTCCTTCTTAGGGACCATGACAACATTGGCTAGCCACTCGGAGTGGTAAATCTCTCGGACAAACTCAGCTGCCAGGAGCCGAGCCACTTCTTCCCCAATTGCCTTCCTCTTCTGCATGGCAGACCGTCGAAGGTGTTCTTTGACTGGTTTCACTTTTGGGTCGACTCGCAGACGATGCTCAGCCATCTCCCTGGGAACACCAGGCATGTCGGAAGGTTTCCATGCAAAGATGCCTCAGTTCTCACAGAGGAACTGGATGAGCGCTTCTTCCTATTTGGAGTCGAGTGTTGTTGAAATGTGAGTCGGAGCAGCATTGGGATCCGTCGGGTGGATATGAATCGGCTTCGTTTCGCCAGACGACTAAAATGCTGAATCCATGGAGAACTTCATAGCTCGTAACAAATCACTCGGATTTGCATTTTTCTGATACTCCTGCAATTACACTACTGCAATATGTGCATCAGTGATCTTCGAGCCTTTCTGGAAGCACTCTTCTGCCTTCGTCCGATTGTCCGTGATAGTGATCACACCTTTAGGGCCATGCATCTTCAACTTGAGATACACGTAGCATGGTGGAGCCATAAAACACGCGTAAGCCGACCTCCCCAGAATAGCGTGATAAGCACTCTAGAAATCCACGACTTCGAATGTCAACTTTTCTTTGCGGTAATTCTTGTAATCGCTGAAAACTACATCAAGGGCGATATGGCCGAGTGACTCAGCCTTCTTGCCAGGGATGACCCCATGGAAACTCATGTTGCTTTCGCTGAGTCTGGACATCAGAATACAGAATATTCAGGCCACTGCCTCCATCCATTATAACTCTAGTCAATCGAGTGCCTTCGACGACTGGGTTGACTACCAATGCTTGACTCCCAGCGGTGGCTATATGCGTCGGGTGATCATACTGGTCGAATGTAATGGTAGTCTGAGACCATTTCAAATAACTGGGCGTCACCGGAGCGACAGGTTTACTTATCTGTTGATGACTTTTAGTCGACTTTTGCTCTCAACATCAGCAAAAATTATCAGAGTGGAGTTGACGTGAGGGTAACCATCATCACTTTCCTCTTTGTCCTCAACCTTGTCCGACTCTTTTTCCTTCTCCTTGGGTTGTTTCTCTCGGAACTGCTGGATTAGGAGCCGACACTGTCGAGTGGTATGCTTTGGGTAAATTAGATTACCCTCCTCGTCTTTCTTTGTGTGGATGTGGCATGGCAGATCCAACACATCGTTCCCATCTTGATCTTTTACTTTCTTAGGGTTCCACGACCCCTTGGGTTTCCCCTTAAACTTTCCTTGAGTCATGGCTAAGGCTTCTCCAGGAGCAGCTGGCTCGGCTTTGCGCTTCTGCTTCCGACTGGAATTCCGTCCCCGGTTTCGTGGACGACTGTTTTGCGTTTGCCACTCCGGAGCCGATCCTCCTCCTCACCATTGGCGTACTTGGTGGCAATCTCCATCATCCGACTCAGAGGCATATCTCCGGTCCGACCGAACTTCAAATTTAGCTCTCGATATTTGATGCCTTCCTTGAAGGCACAAACTGCTTGGTGATCAGACGAATCTTCCACCGTGTGATGCAACGTGATCCATCTCTGGATATAATCCCTCAAAGTCTCATTGGGCTTCTGCACACAAGATTGCAGCTCTGTCAACCCTACTGGCCGTTTGCATGCTCCTTCAAATGTTCTGACAAACACTCGGGCAAGATCTTCCCAATTGTAAATACTGTCGGGTGCTAACTGGTTTAACCATGCTCTGGCCGAGCCCTCCAACATCAGAGGAAGGTGCTTCATAGCCACTTCATCACTGCCGCCGCCAATCTGAACAGCTACTCTGTAGTCCTGAAGCCAAGTGTCAGGCTTGGACTCGCCAGTGAACTTACTGACTCCAGTCGCCAACCTGAAGTTGGGAGGAATCACCGCGGCCCTGATAGCTTTGCTGAAGGACTCGAGACCTGAGACATGCACTCTGCTGCTGGTTGGTAAATCTCTGTCATGGACTTCTCTGTGAGCTCTGCTTCTGTCGACCAGACCTTGTATGAGAATTGATCTCGCATCAAAGCCTGGTTCCCTGTGGTCGACTGTAATTCTTCACCCACCGCTGTGAGGGCGTATGTCATCATGCTATCGAGGCGCATATGACCCACTCCTTGCGGGAGGCGTGGGCACTCGACGACGATCATCATAATCGAGTCGGTGATCATACTGCTCGCAGTTTCTGTACTGATCTCGCCGGTTACCACGTCCCTCACGCCTCGGGGGCGATCTTGGGCTGTGGGCCGACTGGACTGTATCTGCTACGACGGATCTGCCGTGGATCCTATTCCGTGACTGAGACACAACTGTATTCTGTTCTCCCGCTGCCCGGAGTAAATCCCTGATCTGCATCAAACCTCTGCCAGCTTCTGGCTGGGACGGCTGGATTGATTCTGCTATTCGGGCTGCGGCTGCGAGATTTTGGATTGGAGTTCGATATACCTGAGTTGGAGGCGGAAAAAGTTATCGTCGACTGGATGCTGGAACCCGTTGCCGAGCACGCTCGTCGAGTGCGTGCTGGAGGTTCTCCAGTCGAGTGCGCTCGGCCAAGTTGGCTAGTCGCGCCTCCTCCAAGGCCCGAGCCTCAGGAGTTTCTCCGATGATTGGAGTATGAAGGGCATCCATGTTCCAGCGGCGAAGTTCTTCCCTCTGCTGCGAATAGAGGGGCTCGGGGAGGTACTCCTCATGGACACGCGACGGATTGCCTCCGCCATCTCCACCATCAATGCAAGGGAAGCCAGGAGGACTGCGAGGCCCATCGACCATCAAGACTTCCGCCGCGGGATCACTGCTGTCGCATTCGGATGCAGTCTCTGCGGAGCCAGTCGACAGGTCGAACAGGCGGTAGAGAGTTTCGTCGGGCTCGATCGCCGCGACTTGAGGGGTGGCCGACTGGCGAACCACCACATACCTCACCCACCGCTGAAGCCTTGATCGACCGGAACGCTTGCGCCGGCTGGCGACAGGGAGGGAGGAAGCTACATGAGCCGACTGATACTGGGTCGACGGCTGCCGCAGGAGGACGTCGCGGACACACGCGCGAAAGTGCGTTGCCCCGTGGACAGGGAGTGCGTCGACGTCGAGCGGAGCCTCCTGAAGCCAAGCGGAGTCGTCGGTGACAAACATGAGCATGCCGAGACGGATCTCGCGGCCCTCAGCCAAACCTCCGCCTGGAACCATGATGAAGGGGATCGAAAAAATTGCAACTTCTCCAACAAGTCGCTAAGACACCTGCCCCACAGTGGGCGCCAACTGTCGTGGTTCTAAACCTGACAGTAGAATAGGGGGTAGGTAGTGTAGAGGCAAGATCTCAGCTATGGAGGAGTTGTACATGCAAGTTTTGCGAGTTCAGGCCCTTCTCATAGGAAGTAACAGCCCTACGTCTCGGAGCCCGGAGGCGGTCGACTGGATTATATGCGTGTGAGTTATAGAGGGTGCGAACCCTTGTCCCAGAGGAGGGGGGTGGCTTATATAGAGTGCGCCAGGACCCCAGCTCCCCTCCGTTACATAGGATTCAATGTACATAAAGAGGTGGCGTTACAGGTAACGCCTATATTGAAGTGCTACAAATGATCATTAAATATATGAATAAATGCCCGATTGTTGCTGCGTAGAGCGGCTTTAGGTCTTCTGATATGTCGAGTGGTTTTATGGTCGAGTGCCCTGGATAGAGAGAGGTCTCCGAGTAGATAGTTGGTCGAGTGGACTTTACTCGACACCATTGCTGGATCCCTTCTTCTGATTCTTGAACTTGTTTGTTCTTAGGACAAGGACCTTAGGTAGGACGTATAGGTCAGGCCTATTACCCTACCCCAGGTTTATGTCCTCATCAGAATGCACATAGCTTCAAAATGGCTAATCAAACGTTTTCCGGTAGAAGCCCCCTCAATGCAACCGGAAGCAGTTGCGTCATAATCACGTGGCAGTCATCAGACTTTAGGTTCTGGAACTTTTTCTCTGCCATATTTATTATTCCCTTTATATTCGACGAGAAGCTAGACGGTACCTTCATGCTGAGCAGGCATTCAAAGAATATTTTCTTCTCTTCTTTGGTAAGATCATAGCTGGCCTGACCTTGATGTATGCCGTCTTTTCCGTGCATACGTTGCTGGTCCTCCCGTGCCTCTGGTGTATCTTTTGTCTTCCCATACACGCCCAAGAAGCCAAGCAGGGTCACGCAAAGATTCTTCGTCACGTGCATCACGTGATTGCGGAGCGGACCTCTAGGTCTTTCCGATATGGCAGGTCCCAAAATATAGATTTCTTCTTCCACATGGGTGTGCGTCCGTCAGCGTCCTTCGGAACAGGTTGTCCGCCAGGACCCTTTCCAAAGATTACCTTCAAATCCTTCACCATATCATGTACATCAGCACCAGTACGGTGGCGAGGCTTCGTCCGGTGATCCGCCTCACCTTTGAAATGCTTGCCTTTCTTTCTTACGGGATGCCTGCTCGGAAGAAATCGACGATGTCCCAGGTACATAATCTTCCTACAACTATCCAAATATATACTGTCGGTATCATCCAAATAGTTGTGCATCCGCGGTATCCCTTGTTTGTCTATCCTGAAAGGTTACTAAGAGCAGGCCAATTATTGATGGTCACGAACAGCAACGCCTTTAGGTCAAATTCTTCCTGTCCGTGCTCATCCCACGCAAGTACACCTGTTCCATTCCACAACTATAATAGTTCTTCAACTAATGGCCTTAGGTACACATCAATGTCGTTGCCGGGTTGCTTAGGGCCTTGGATGAGCACATGCATCATAATGAACTTCCGCTTCATGCACAACCAAGGAGGAAGGTTATACAAACATAGAGTCATAGGCCAGGTGCTATGGTTGCTGCTCTGCTCCCCAAAAGGATTAATGCCTTCTACGCTTAGACCAAACCATATGTTCCTTGGGTCACCTGCAAACTCCTCCCTATACTTTCTCTTGATTTTTCTCCACTGCGAACTGTCAGCGGGTACTCTTAACTTTCCGTCTTTCTTACGGAATTCTCCGTGCCACCGCATCGCCTTTGCATGCTCTTTGTTTTGGAACAAACGTTTCAACCGTGGTATTATAGGAGCATACCACATCACCTTGGCAGGAATCTTCTTCCTGGGGCACTCGCCCACGACATCACAAGGGTCATCACGACTGATCTTATAACGCAATGCACCGCATACCGGGCAAGCGTTCAAATCCTCGTACTCACCGCGGTAGAGGATGCAGTCATTAGGGCATGCATCTATCTTCTGCACCTCTAACCCTAGAGGACAGACAACCTTCTTTGCTTCATACGTACTCTCGGGAAATTCGTTGTCCTTTGGAAGCATATTCTTTATCATTACCAGCAACTTTCCAAATCCCTTGTCAGATACACCATTCTTTGCGTTCCATTGCAGCAATTCCAGTGTGGTGCCCAACTTTTTTTTGTCAGCTTCGCAATTTGGGTACAACAATTTCTTGTTATCCTCTAACATGCGCTGCAACTTCTTCTTCTCCAAATCACTTGCGCACTTTCTCTTTGCATCGGCAATGGCCCGACCTAGATCATCAGCGGGCTCATCTGATGCCTCTTCTTCAGCTTCTTCCCGCATTGCCGGCTCAGCTTCTTTCCCCATTGTTGTATCATCGTATTCAGTGAACCCATGGCCAGGATAGCTGTTGTCGTCCTCTTCTTCTTCATTGTCTTCCATCATAACCCCTCTTTCTCCGTGCTTGGTCCAAACATTATAGTGGGGCATGAAACCGGACTAAAATAGGTGGACGTGAATGGTTCTTGACATAGAGTAATTGTGACCATTCTTATAGCCAGCACATGGACAAGGCATAAAACCATCCGCCTGCTTGTTTGCCTCAGCGGCAAGCAGAAAAGTATGCACGCCATTAATGAACTCGGGAGAGCATCGGTCATCATACATCCATTGTCGGCTCATCTTCATTACACAGCACCGAATAGACTAAACTAATACAAGTTCATACATAAAGTTCATATACAACACTTAATTAAATGCAACATACAAATAACTCTCTAGCTAAATAATTTAAATGCAACAACAAATGCAATCAAGATCACAACCAAGGTAACAATTGATCCAACAGCATAATGATACCAAGCCACACTATCAATGGCATATTTTCTAATCTTTCTTATCTTCAACCGCATTTTCTCCATCTTGATCTTGTGATCATCGACGACATCGGCAACATGCAACTCCAATTCCATCTTCTCCCCCTCAATTCTTTTCAATTTTTCTTTCAAATACTTGTTTTCTCTTTCAACTAAATTTAACCTCTCAACAATAGGGTCGGTTGGAATTTCCGGTTCACATACCTCCTAGATAAAAATATCTATGTCAACTTGGGCATAATTTGTCATAAACACGAAATGCAACAACTAGTTTTAAAAGAGAATATACCACATCGGAATCATAACAAGGACAATGGCCGACAGGGACGGATATCAAAACCATGGCACTATGTATAACAAACAACGTATGGGTAAGATAATTATACGAGTAACTATATATCCAAATCACACAAACATCAATTTGGTAATGTAAAACATTCATGAACAAGAGCCTCACCACAAGGTGGTGCCGACGACGGGACGGTGCGGGCGATCGACGGTGGTTATGATGGAGATTTAGAAGGCACTAAGTAAACCACACCTACATATGCAAACTAAGTGTTATTTTTGACCTCAAATTGCATATAAATCAAATACTAGCACATATAATTCCTCCCAAATTACTAAACTCACAAATTAATCACTATACAAAGCATTGCAAGAGATAATCTAGCAATGAGAGATGAAAGAACAAAGTTGCTAATCTTTGTGATCATTTGAATGGATGGGGCCTTCAAATCTTGACAAATTTTGGGCAAAATGTGTGATGAGCTCGAGGAAGAGAGGGGAAGAACAGAGGAGGAGAGGGGAAAGGGGAAGAACAGAGCGAGCTCAGGTGGACAAAGGGTTTATGTACGTCGACCTTTAGTACCGGTTCGTGGCACGAACCGGTACTAAAGGTGCTGGAGGGGCCCCAGACTGACAACATCCTGCCACCGCTCTCTTTAGTACATGCTCGTGGTATGAACCGGTGCTAAAGGTTCTCCATGAACTGGTACTAATGAGAGCGACCGGCTAGCCGTTGGAACCGGCACTAATGGACACATTAGTGCTGGCTCAAAATCAAACCAACACTAATGTGCTTCACATTTGACCCTTTTTCTACTAGTGATGGCATGCCAACCCATTTTCTAAAGACATAATATAGTTATATCATATCATCCTGTTTACATAGTCATCATATTTTAAATTATGTCATTCTATCCGTGAATTATATCATGCCATCATATTTCCATCGACGGAATGTTTGTGATTTATGGCATGCCAACCACTTTAATAGACACACCATATAGTTATATCATGTCATCCTGTTTACATAGTCATCATATTTTGAAGTATGTTATTCTATCCTGTTTAGTTAGCCATCATACATGTGAAATTGTGTCATGATATCCTGTTTAATTAGCCATCATATATGTGAAATTATGTCCTGCTATTCTGTTTGGTTTGACAACATAAATATGAATTATTTCATGCCCTGTTTTCTTCCCTACTATCCATTGCACCTGTCTATCTTACAATGTTTGTATATTCAATTACTTTTCTTGTTTATCAGCCATTTCAATTGGAGGGAGTGATGGCAGTTTCTGTGGGAGTAAAAACACGGTCTTCAGAAAAGATCGTGCTACCTGTCAATGCAGATAGAACCACGGTTGTACTTTCCCAAGAACCAGACCCACCACACATAACCCACACTCATGCAGATTGTACCCCTACCCAGTTGGACAGATAACCAGCTAGACCCCTTCTAACCCCAACCCCAACAGATAGTAACCCAGTTCCCGTTGACACAGCACCGTTTCCACCACAAAGCACCCAAACACGAGCAGTTAGTAAGGCAACTGCAGTGCCCAAAGCACGAGGACCACCACTCCGAACCCCAAGTCAACGCTTAAAGCAGGCACTACTAGGAAAAGGGCTATAGATAGGATTGACACTAATGGCGCACCAGGGATGCAGTGCGCCACTACTATATATTAATGGCGCACTAGTTTGTGATGCGCCATTAGTGTGGAAGACACTAATGGCGCACCAGAAAAATGGTGCACCACTAGTAATAAAGTTTTTTTTTTCATTTTTACATACATACTAATGGCGCATCTGACCGAAGTGCGCCATTACTAGTTCTAACTAGTAATGGCGCACCGTGCAAACAGTGCGCCATTAGTATATTTTTTTTTACTTTTTTGCAAAACTACTAATGGCGCACCGTGTCGCAGTGCGCCATTACTAGTTTAAACTACTTATGGCGCACTTTTCCATAGTGCGCCATTAGTA
>NC_041391.1:16463721-16468129 GCF_002162155.2 Triticum dicoccoides | reverse complement strand
ATATTTTTTTACTTTTCTGCAAAACTACTAATGGCGCACCACCTGCAGGTGCGCCATTAGTAACCAGGGTTACTAATGGCGCATTTGCTGGTGGTGCGCCATTAGTAACCTGGGACCAACAAGATATTTTGGACAGCCCACCTACCCACTCACTTTCCCCACTTCATTCTCTCCACCTCCTCCTCCAAGCTTGTCTCGGCTGCCTCCTCCTCCTCACCTCATTTGCCCCATAGATTCATCAAAATTAAGTGGTGACATTACCTTTTTTTGATAGGTAAGTAAGGGGAAAGCTATCTTCATGATGTAGATCTACTTTTTTTCTCCCTAGCTCGCTCCAACAACGTGCACATGCACTTTTTGTGGCCTAGCTAGATCTATGTATGTTTGTGGTGTTGCATGTGTTTGTGGTGTTGCATATATGTTTGTGTTTGCAGGTACCGGTATTTGAAATGCGATAGTTGCCACTATTTTGCCGGAATGTTGATTCATTTCCGTTTCGGCGAGAATTTTGGCACTATGCATTCTTTTTGGTCCTATTTTTAGGGAAGGTCATGCCAAATTTTTTCTTGGTTCTAAAATATCGTTTTGCTCTACCCCGCAGGCCACCATGGTCCGCACGATGACCGAAGGCATCGTGAATAGGTTTTTGAGCTCCGCGAAGGCCGAGATGCTTCAAAAGAATGAGACGGAGATAAGATGTCCGTGTCAAAGATGCAAGCTGAAGAGCCTTATTGCAGACCCGGATTCCGGGCAGGTGCATGACCACCTGCTCTTGCGTGGTTTCATGGATGGCTATCGGTGGCAAGGTGATGAAGATGACTATGAAGTCGTCCATGGGGGCCGGGCAGGAAATGAGGAAGGGCAACAAGACAAGTAGCACCGCGGCGAGGACGGGCGAGAAGACGAAGAATCTCCAGGACATGATCACGGCGGTGATGCTGTACACAGTCATCATGTAGACGATGTCGTACATGATGATGAGGAAGATCAAGACGAAGGGCATGATCATGAAGATGAAGATGCCGGAGCAGACGACAATGGAGGCTGGGTGCAGGACCCTCATATTCAAGAGCTGCTTCTCAAGTAGACGGATAACGCAAGAGCTACCGCCCGAGAGAAAGCCAAGCTGGATCAACTGGAGATAGACGCGGTTACTCCATTGTATGAAGGATGCAGGCCCGAGGATACCCGCCTAAAAGTAACGCTCATGGCTCTGGAGATGAAGGTAAAACACAAAATGACCGACGCATGCTTCGACGAGAACATGTCATTCTGGCACGAACGTCTTCTCAAGGGGAACAAGTGCCCAACCAGTTTCGAGGAGGCGAAGAAAATCTTGTGTCCTCTGGATTTACCGCACGTGAAATACCATGTGTGCATGAACAATTGCATCATTTATTGGGACGAGCACGCGGAGTCTACCATATGTCCGGTGTGCGGCGTCACTCGATACAAGAAGAGGAAGAAAGCTCCTCAAAAATCGGTGTGGTACTTTCCGATCACTCCTCGTCTGCAGCCGTATTTCACGGACCCTAAGGTAGCAAAGCTCCTGCGTTGGCACGCGGATAGGGAGGAGAAGAAGCGGGAAGATGACGGAAATGATCCGGAGATAAATAAAAAAGACAAGATGCTGAGTCACCCTAAGGATGCGAGCCAGTGGCAAGCGTTGAACTTCGAATACCCAGAATTTGGGAAGGATCCAAGGAACATCGTGCTGGGCGCGAGCACCGATGGAGTCAATCCGTTTGGCAGCCAGAGAAGCACACATAGCACCTGGCCTGTGTTTGTGTGCATGTACAACCTTCCCCCCTGGTTGTGCATGAAGAGGAAATACATTCACATGAGTATGCTAATTGAAGGGCCGAAACAACTAGGGAACGACATCAATCTGTATCTGGGGCTGCTGAAGGAGGAGCTAGACATGCTGTGAAAAACGCCAGCCAATACGTGGGACGCCACAGAGAAAGAATATTTCCCTATGAGAGTTGCACTGCTCACGATGGTGCACGACTATCTCGGTTACGGATATCTCGCGGGGCAGGTAGTCCACGGATTTTCTGGATGCGTAAGGTGCATGGATGACACAACGTATCGCCAGCTAGATAGAGATCCCAGGTCTTCGAAAACCGTGTTCATGGGACATCGAAGGTGGCTTCGCGACGATGACCCGTGGAGGAAACGCAAGGATCTGTTCGATGGTGAAACCGAACCCCGAAAATGCCCGTGTACGAGGAGCGGCGAGGAAATAGACGAGCTGTTGAAAAATTGGAAAGACTACCCACTGCCGGGAAAGAAGCAAAAGGCGCCAGAGCCGGGAAAGAAGCAAAAGGCGCCAGAGCCGCTGCTGAAGGTATGGAAAGCGAGGTCTGTTTTTTTGAACTTGACGTACTGGAAGATCCACCATGTGCCTCACAGCCTTGATGTCATGCATATCACAAAGAACGTGTGCGAGAGTCTGCTTGGTACCCTACTCAACATGCCAGAGAGGACCAAAGATGGGCTGAAAGCAAGGGCAGACTTGAAATCAATGGGCATCAAGCAGGAGCTTCACGCTAATGATGATGATGATGATGAGGCGAAGCAGGACACAGAAAGTCGTCGCAAAGGCAAAAAGGCCAAGAAGACCGGAAATGACTACCCTCCCGTGTGCTTCACTCTAAATCAGGAGGAGATTGAGTAGTTTTTCACCTGCCTCCTAGGAGTAAAACTTCCTTACGGTTACGCGGGGAAGATAAGCAGATACCTAGACCCAGCGAAGCAGAAGTTCAGTGGGATGAAGTCTCACGACTGTCACGTGCTGATGACGCAGATACTTCCAGTTGCAATCCGTGGGATCATGGACGCGCACGTCTGTGAAACGCTATTTGGCCTATGCAACTTTTTCGACGTCATCTCTCGGAAGTCGATTGGCGTGAGGCAACTCAGAAGGCTACATGAAGAGATCGTGGTGATACTATGCGAGCTTGAGATGTACTTCCCGCCCGCATTCTTCGACGTTATGGTGCATCTGCTAGTCCATATCGTGGAGGATATCATCCAACTCGGGCCGACGTTCCTGCACAGCATGATGCCGTTCGAAAGGATGAATGGTGTCATCAAAGGATATGTTCGTAACATGTCACGTCCAGAGGGAAGTATAGCCAGGGGCTTTCTGACCGAAGAGTGCATCTCCTACTGCATGAATTATCTAGGCATCGAGAACCCCGTTGGTCTGCCCGTCAACAGGCACCTCGGCAGGCTCGCTTGATGGGGTCACCGTGAGGGTCGCCGCGAAATGCATGTCGACTTCGAGGGTCGACTCGCCGACTTTGAAAGAGCAAACCTAGTCGCGCTACAACACATAGACGTGGTCGATCCTTGGGTGGTAGAGCACAAAACCTTATTGAGAAGACGTACAATGACCGAGGCCAACAGAGGACGGACGGTGATATAATCAAAGAGCACAACTCATGTTTCACGCGTTGGTTCAAGCAAAATCTTCTGTCGTACCCTTTACATGAGGATTCTTCTGCGGAAGAACAACTCATATTCGCCTTGTCACAGGGCGCCGAGCACAACCTGATGACCTATGAGGCGTACGATATCAACGGCTACACATTCTACACCGAGAACAACAACATGAAGAGCGATGGTTATCAGAACTCCGGGGTAACGATGGAATCCTACACCGGCAACGACAAGGACAGATACTACGGAAGGATCTAGGAGATCTGGGAGCTGAGCTACGTTGGAGAGAAGGTCCCGATGTTCCGTGTCAGATGGGCCAAGAGCGTCCTAAAGGAAGACCGGTATTTCACCACCATGGTTATACCCGAAGCCAAATCCAAGACCGCGGACGCAAACGTCACCGCGAAAAATGATCCATGGGTACTGGCTTCCCAAGTGGACCAATGCTTCTTCATTACCGACCCGTCAAAGCCCAGACGTGTTGTCATGAGGAGAGGCAAAAGGAAGATCATCGGAATGGATGGAGTAGCCAATGAGCAAGACTTCGACAAGTACGGCGACCCGAAGATCGAACATGACGACGACGATGAAGTAGCAGCACACACCACAAGAAGAAGCAGGACCACCCTACCTAAAGGACGTCCGTTCCACAGAAGAACTCAATTTGCGAAAAAGAAGGGCAAGAAGATTGTGAACAGATAGCTAGCTAAGATCGATTGTATTTAAATCGTAGTCTTTATTTCTCGATTGTATTTCATGGGCACTTTTTGATATCATGAATATTTTTAAATTTTATGGGCACTTTTTGAATTCATGAGGACACTCGATCCCGACCCCCCTCCATCTCGATCTTGATTCCCCTCCATCTCGATCTCGATCCCCCTCCATCTCGATCCCACCCACAGCCTCCCCCGCTAGCTCCACCGCCGCCGCCGACCCACCGCAACCCTCCCCCGCTCCA
>NC_041391.1:16450978-16463287 GCF_002162155.2 Triticum dicoccoides | reverse complement strand
AAAAACATTCTAATGGCGCACCCCCTGGTGGTGCGCCATTAGTAATCTGCCCCCATCCATACACTTCGTCCCTCTCCCTCTCGCCAGATCGACACTTCCTTCCTCTCCCTCCACCGCGCCGCTCCCTCCCTCCACCGCGCCACCGCCGCTGCCCCGACCCACGGCGCCGCAGCCGCCCACGCGCCCCCGCCGCCTCCCTCTCCCCTTCCTTCCCCTCGAGCGCCGCCTCCCCCTCGAGCCCTCCGTCATCTCCGCTCCGGCCACCACCAAATCTCTCTCGTTGGAGCTGCCCCTCGACGGCGGCTAGCCTCGTCGGACGCACTCCTCGACGGCGGCGCGAGCCTCCCCGTGCGGCCTGGTTAGTCTCTCTCCCTCCCTCCCTCTCTCCCCCGCTCATCCCCATGCCCCCATGGGGCGGCGACCTAGGGTTAGGAGCAAGAGCTCGCCGCCGCCGCCCCGTCGTGCCGCTGCTCCTGCTTCTTGCGGCCGCCTTTCTCTAGCTTCCCCTCGGGATCTGCGCGCCATGCCGCGGCTGCTGCTGCTTTGTGGCCTCCACCTGTCAGGACCCCGACTCAATGCCACATCGATCTAGCATGTAACACCTCATATCACTTTGCGGCCTCACGCACGGTATTCCCACGGGTGTCGCCTTACCTTTGCCCGGGACCGTTTGCGCCTTTTGGCACACGTATATGACAGTGTCGCTAGCATCCATATGATAAGAAGCCCGGGCTGACATGGCTAGTCGTAAACCCAAAGCGGCACAGACTTACAGGGACAGGCATCCATGACCCAGCATCGAACGTGTCGGTCATCAGCGAGTGAATCCAGGCTGTAGCACTGGGCTAGCAGGACTCCGGTGAACCGGGCTGTAGCGGGCTAACAGGACTCCGGTATTCACCGCGTGACATTTCCCCAAAGGGACAGACACAGGAACGAAGAAGGACACATGCCGGCCAGCCTAAGTGTTCCGGAGCAGTAGCAAGCTACCATGGCTCGGTGGAAACACTAATAGACATTTCCCCGTAAGAGAGGCTACTAAAGATAAACAACTAGATGGTCAGATCCCACACATACCAAGCATTTCAATAACATACACACAATATGCTCGATATGTGCAAATACAACATGGCATCACAACATGACTCTATGACTCAAGTAATCTATTCAATAGGCTCCGAGGAGCGAGATATTACAAACATGGGTCTCATGACCCAACATTCAGAGCATACAAATCAAGCACAAGCGGAAGCTATCATGTCTGAGTACAGACATCTATAAATGAAAAAGGCTGAGAAGCCTGACTATCTACCAGATCCTGCCGAGGGCACAAGATCGTAGCTGAGGTAACAAGCTAAACGTCGAAGTCCACGCGAAACTACTAGTGAGACCGAAGTCTCTCTGCAAAACATAAAATAGGCAAACGTGAGTACAAATGTATCCAGCAAGACTTACATCAGAACTAACTACATATGCATCATTATCAACAAAGGGGATGGTGGGGTTTAACTGCAGCAAGCCAGCTTGACTCGGTGGCTATCCTAAACTACGACTGCAAGCGACTCTTTTGAGGTGGCGCACACGAGTCCACATATTCACCATATCAATACACCACTATGGATCCGCTCCCGTCTCCCTACGAGAACGCCATCCATAGCACTCACGCTTATCTTGCGTATTTTAGAGTATCCACTTTCACTTGTCTATGAACTGATATAAGCAACCCAGAAGTCCTTTTCCGCGGACACGGCTATTCGAATAGATCATATTAACCCTGCAGGGGTGTACTTCTTCACACACGCTCTCACCACTTACCGCCGTTTACACGACATGTACTCGGCAACCTTCAAGCGGAAGCCCAACGTGGGTGTCGGCCACGGCCTGCCTAAACACTCAAGTCTCTAGTACAGGTTTATCGCCTATTCGGGTTCCATCCATGAGGAGATCCGGCCGGAGTTTCGCTCACAGCCCCAAACGATGTGAACAGGGTTCCGTGACACCAAACGGGCGCCCGGTTTACCCGGCCACGTGCCTACCGCATCACAGCCCACCCCTACGGTCAGCGCTGTCCACGGCCTCCAGCATACTACAAACACCAGAAACTACTTGCAACTCCTGGACAGAGGACAAGGGTGATTAAGAAGCCGAGAGGGTCCATTGGTTTCGGGCCCAATGCGTGGTAGTAGCTGAATCATGGATCACAAACACAGAACTCAGTTCCTGAGGACGGCTGCAATGAGACAACCCACCATGTACTCCTACATGGCCTCTCACCGCTACCTTTACCAAATCGTGTTCACACGCTTAGCTCACACACCGTAGGACATGTTCACACACCTCTGATTCATCCCCGATGAATCAGACCCGACTCAACTCTAAGCAGTAGCAGGCATGACAAACAAGCATGAATGAGTAGGCACAACAGGGCTCAAACAAATCCTACTCATGCTAGTGGGTTTCATCTATTTACTGTGGAATGACAGGTCATGCAGAGGATAAAGGGGTTCAGCTACCGCAGCAAGTAACAGATGAATCGGTGTTGTCCTAATGCAGTAAAAGAGAGCAGGAGCGAGAGAGTAGGATTGTATCGGAATGAACAAGGGGGTTTTGCTTGCCTGGCACTTCTGAAGATAGCATTGAGTCTTCATCAGTGTCAACGATCACATCGTCGATACAACGTCTACCGAGGGGGAACAACACCGGCAAACACAGAAGAAACACAATCAATGCAATGCACAATATGATGCATGCTATGACATGGCAATATGAATGTGTTTTGGGCTAATGCACCTAAAACCAGATTAAATGAAGTTGGTTTGAATCCAAGATTCAAATTCAAACTCCATATGTGGATATTTAAATGCCATTAGTATGATTTGTGCTAAACAGCATCTATAAGTTGTTCTGACATGCATGAAAATGGTACAGATGGATTCCTTGAATTTTTTTGATAATTTTTCATATATAATTTATTTAATTTGGAGTTACGGTTGAATTTCTATGATTTATTGAAGTTTATACAATTTTCTGGATTTTCTGATTTATTTTTAAATCCAGAAAATACTTATTGCGTCAGCATTGCGTCACTATGACGTCAGCAGGTCAACAGACGCTGCTGGTGGTCAAACCTGACCAGTGGGGTCCACTGGTCAGTGACTGGGGCTGATTAGTGTCGCTGACATGTGGGCCCAGTCAACAGCCACGTCAGCTTAGTCAAAGCTGACGCGTGGGGCCACTAGGATTAGTTAAAAACTAAACAGAAACTAATCTAGGATTAATTAGCAGGTGGGGCCCTGCTGTCAGTGTCACAGGGTTAATTAGCAGGGTCAAATCCCGGGTCAGTGGGGTCAAACCCACCGGCGACATGACGCCGGCGAGGCCCGAGACGGCGGCGCGAGCCGGAAACGCGCTACAGGGCACGGGCGAGGATGTGCTTGGGCTCGTTGGAGAGCCCTTGCTGGTGCGCATCGAATGGTGGTGGTGGCCGTGCCTGTGGTGGCCGGTACCGACGACGGCGAGCTCATGAGCGGCGGCCGGAGTTCGGCCAACGGCGGGTTAGGCGATGCAGGGCGCTAGGGGAGGCGTTGGTGCGTGCTACGTGCTCCTGGTGAGGTGTGGAGCACGATGGTGTGCCCGGCTTCGAGCCACAGTGGCTCTGGCCACGACGGCGACGAGGCACGGCGGCGGCGAGCTTCGGCCGTGGTGGAAGATGGAGCTAGGGGACGAAATCAGGTGCGGGGAGTGAGGGGAAGAGAAGAGGAGCTCACGGGGAGTCGGACGAGACGCTGAGTGGGCTCGGGGACGCCTCTGCAACGGCGAATTGACGACGGCAATCTCCGGGCACCGGAGATGAAGACGACGACGCTCCGGTCGACTGCGGCCTCCTCTGGTCGCGTGCGTCGCGTGTGTAGCTCCACGGGGTCAGGGCGGAGCTCAGGGATGCATAGAGGGAGCGAGGGGGTGGCTGGTGGCCGCGGCGAACGGCGTCGGTGGCGACGGGCTCCGCTCGGGCCGAGAGGGAGAGGGAGCAGAGGGGGATAGGGACGGAGGGAGAGACGCGGGAGAGTGAGGGAGGGTCGAGGGAGCCGCGTGGCGTCTCCAGGGAGTAGCGGAGGCAAGCAGGGAGGCAGGAGGTGGCCTGGGCGTGTGCCCGCGCGCTCCGGCCACGCGCCTGCGCCTACTGGCGCGAGGAGGAAGGCGACAAGGGGGGGGGGAGAAGTGGTGGGCTGGGCCGCTGCTGGCTGCACAGTGTTGGGCCAGGTAAGTGGCGCCAGGTAAGTCCTTCTGCTCTCTTTCTTTTACTTTTTTTCTATTTTCTGTAGTTTGTTTTGATTTAGTTTAGCAACTAAATCATTTAAATAAATTCTGTAGATTTTTATGTGGCTTGCTAAAATATATACAAAGCCACTCACAAACTTCCAGAATTATTGGAGTCATATTTAATATATATTAAATATAAATCCAAAGCAAATAGTTATTGGATTAATTCAAATGGCCAAAATAATTATCTCTGTGACTCCAAAAATATTGGTTTAATTTTTACCTCTTACCAATATTTCCATGGAATAACAGGAACATTTTCTTGGACACATTTGAGAAGATTTAATTGTTGGTTATTTTTAGAGGTTTCCTGAGGCTTTTGAAAATTCCTCAATTCAAATTTCATTTGAATTTAAACATGATGCACACACCAGACAGCACCAGAAGCTAGGGATGTGACAACTCACCCCCACTAAACAAGAATCTCGTCTCGAGATTCAAGCGTAGGGTAAGGTGAAGGGGAAACGCAAACTAGTATAATCTTCACGATCCAGGGTGCACTTCAGTTGAACGTTGATTCATTCATCATTATTGTCTTGAAGTCTTGCTCTGAGAAATCCTGTCAACATGACATGGAGGGAAGAAGGAGACTCTAGAAGGGTCGATCTTCTCGAAGATCGAACAACTCAGGATTAACTCCCGGAATGTGACATAGCAACATCTCTCAAGCTGAGAGACGAAGCATACCTCTAGAGGGACGGAGTGGAGCAGGTGACGAGGTTCACTAGGTAGACAGCAATTCCAGACTTAAGAATGTGGTGATCGGTTGTCAACATAGCGAGGAGTTGAATTGCCATGACACCACGATGAAACATCCTGGAGAAGGGTGATTCGTAGATTATTACCTTAAGTGGCAAAAAGAATTACCTTTGATATAGAGATCACTGAGACTCTCTATATCAGCCGAAGGCAAATCACAGCAATCGATTGGCGGGGTCGGTAGAATGGCATACTCGGACTTGGATGATGTGGATTACCTTGTTGAAGACAACGTAATGGATGAATTTGCTTATCACCGGAGATGGAAGAGACCCGTGGTAGAATGGCACATTGGCGGTGCAAGCTGGGAACAAAATGCAAATGCTGGGAATGATTCTGGTAACTGGGGAAGAACCCAACAATAGGGAGTGAATTCACTGTTTGAAAAGATCATAGCATTGCCGAGGAAACTGAGAGCAAACCCAGTTAGTGCTGATGATAACACCTAGCGCTTGTGCGTGCTCTCAAGAACTTGAGCATTTCCATATTCATCAAGGTTTTACCAACATCCGTGTCAAGGATCCTGGCAACACAACATACCACCATGATGAACATCGATGGACGATGCAGATGCAAAGGAAGATAACACCTTCTCAGATTTCACCTTAGCGAGGCCAAGGAAATAAAAATCTGGATGATCGACCGAGAGACATTTAGCACTCCGCTTCTAATGTTCTCCTTGATGTGCTAGTGTAACCCACTCATAGAATTGGTTTGATATCTAGAACATCAAGTAAAAAGGTCGGACTTCGGGATCTCAAAATCCATAGGGGCAACTAGGGAGTAAATCCTACGAAATCCCTATGGGGAGGTGGCCAACTTCCTCAATCAAGATATTATAATAATAGGTCTTCCGGTTGGGTGTGTTGGCCACGACATCCACTTTACCGGTTATCGAGGGACCAATATTATAGTTCTTGGAAAATGTTCCAACCATCATATCTGCCTGAGATTCAGATCTGGTTGGTGTTAGGATATTCCAGACTCATCGAGTCTAGGAAGAAAAATGAAAGTTTGCAACACAATTCGACGAGATGACGTTGCGAGATTCTCGGGGAATGAACTACGATAGCAAGCTCCAGAACATGAGCTGGTTCTGCTACGCACGTGTGAACATGTTGTCTCAGACAAACATGATCACATGGTAGTCTTACAATAAAACACTACCGAGTTCTGGTTGGGAACCATCACCGTGGATATCGAAGTCCTTGCATAAGTCATATGATTAGCTCTTATGAAGGAACTTCTTCTCCTTGAACAAATCAATCAGTGGCTTGGTGTGCTCGGGACACATATGGAATGAAGGTTGCAAGTCTCCAGACCACAGAATACTTCGCACGTGTGCATGACTGATTTGGGATGATTCCAAGGAAACAAAACAATCTTCCTCAAATTCATGGCGGCAACTTGCATCATATGCACATGAATTAGGGAAAGTCACTACTTTCATCCAAACATATACTTCATGAACGAAACACGAAGAAATGCTTACACAAATTTCCAACACTAGGTTGATGTTCAACATGATTCATGGGGGGAGACAAAATGCTACTGATGGGCTCAACAGCAACTCATCGGAATTTCCATATCACTGGACTTCCACCATCATGTGAACACGGTGATAGCATTGGTCAGACCAAAGATGTAATGGTGTATGCTCGAGGGATCAACCACGAGTAGGACAACATTACGAGCATCGTTGGTACTGATTTGATTTCACGATAGCCCACACTCAAATCAAGGGATTGATAAGACAATAGGTCCAGCAACTGATCACAGGGACCAATCGATGAAGATATCATCTTTCTTCAACACACACTACACAAGATTATCCTTTTGGAACGAACTAAGTCAGGCAAGCTTTTATCCTCCAACTCTCCAAGTTGTTGTCTAGCTTAACCAACTAGCTCAGGGATATCTAACACCGATTCTTGGAGAGAAGGTGGTTCACAAGAAACCAACTTGATCTCGAGCTCAACATAACGGTCAGGTGACGACCTGGTGATACTTCCGAGAAGATATTCAGAAAATCATGAACCACCGGTATGTTACTAAGCTCGAGAACAATCTCGCTTTTGAGGGCAAGACGATATGATCAAATGAGTGAGGACTTGACAAGATCCTAACTCATCAATTAAAGGGTGCACCGAAATAAGGACTAGGTAGCACGATCAGTCTTAGAAGGATGATTCAAAAACCAACACGCTAAGAATGAAATTATTATCCTTTAGCTACCAAGCAACGAGGTTGCTGGGAGTATTGATTTCACACACCATGATTCACTTGTCGGCACTCCGGCTGCAACAACACGGAACCGAGGAATGAAAAAGGATGGCGAGAAGTATCACTATGTCAAGAATTCACAAAAGGTGGTGCAATTCTCATGAAATTCCTGTCATAAAGAAGGTAATACTTCAGGGTAGAGCAGACCAGAAGCTGAATTGTAACTTGATCTGCGGAACACTTTGACCCAATCCTAAATATGGATGAGGTACTGGAGTTTGTTTCTCCTATTCATTCTGAAATAGAATGGCCTGGCGGACCACAAGGGTAATAGGCATCGACGAACGAATGCACGCATACTCTTGACTATCAATTGATAGACGAGGGTCAGAAGACAACTAAAGAGGGACAACTCAAAGGAACATACGATTTTCTGAGTTGTGGATGCATGGTTTAGCATGTCGAACGAATTCCACATATTTCTTCCGGATAACCCATGCAGAAAGGTAAAACTGGCAGAGTCACAATGTAGAATCGAGAACCCATCGAGAGCACTCTGATTGTGATCTTTCGATCAGCGAGGAACATCTGCCATAAGCGGTTCATAGTATTTGGAGGAAAGGAATACCACGAACATCAAGGACTAATGCAAAGGTTACTAATAACCTAAAGGAACGAGCAAAACTATCAACATGAAGCAAGTAGGGTGAATCTCGGGTTCAAAACCCAGGGATAGAATACCTACTACTAAATGGCATCACGGGATGCTTTCGATAATGACGGCCAGAGTCATCACACTGGAACATAAATCATGGCTAGACTACTAGATGATCCCCTGAGACACCTAGGGTCATAATAATAACTCCAACATAAAGGTTGAGGCAGTAGAGTACCTCAGCTCAACAATTTGTGTGATTAACCTGGCCTAACAGACATTGAAACCGGAGCAAAAGGATTTGCAAATGCATCAGACTCTTTAGAAACCTGGGATGACTCGGACAGCATAACGGCTGTAAATGCTCGGAAAAGATTTGAGACATTCACAAAAATGGTGGCATAACCACTTAGAAGCACAATATCAAGGTTCCGAGATCAACAATTATCATACGGAAGTAGTAGGAACTGAACTGAGACTTAGATCCAACAATCTTATAAGTCCACTGATTAGTAACACGTGATCCTGATAGAAAGAAGAGATAGCCTAGTTTCTTAACCCCGTAGGAAAGATAAGATGACTGAGATCAGAAGGGCATGAGGTATAAGGAGTAAAAAGAGCCTTACGTTCCATCCCACAATCAATTCCCTTATATAACTAAAGAATTTCTAGACTCAACTTCGACCAGTTTGGCTTGGTAATACTACAGGCAGTCAAGCTCTGATACCAACGCTGTCAGGACCCCGACTCAATGCCACATCGATCTAGCATGTAACACCTCATATCACTTTGCGGCCTCACGCACGGTATTCCCACGGGTGTCGCCTTACCTTTGCCCGGGACCGTTTGCGCCTTTTGGCACACGTATATGACAGTGTCGCTAGCATCCATATGATAAGGAGCCCGGGCTGACATGGCTAGTCGTAAACCCAAAGCGGCACAGACTTACAGGGACAGGCATCCATGACCCAGCATCGAACGTGTCGGTCATCAGCGAGTGAATCCAGGCTGTAGCACTGGGCTAGCAGGACTCCGGTGAACCGGGCTGTAGCGGGCTAACAGGACTCCGGTATTCACCGCGTGACATTTCCCCAAAGGGACAGACACAGGAACGAAGAAGGACACATGCCGGCCAGCCTAAGTGTTCCGGAGCAGTAGCAAGCTACCATGGCTCGGTGGAAACACTAGGAGACATTTCCCCGTAAGAGAGGCTACTAAAGATAAACAACTAGATGGTCAGATCCCACACATACCAAGCATTTCAATAACATACACACAATATGCTTGATATGTGCAAATACAACATGGCATCACAACATGACTCTATGACTCAAGTAATCTATTCAATAGGCTCCAAGGAGCGAGATATTACAAACATGGGTCTCATGACCCAACATTCAGAGCATACAAATCAAGCACAAGCGGAAGCTATCATGTCTGAGTACAGACATCTATAAATGAAAAAGGCTGAGAAGCCTGACTATCTACCAGATCCTGCCGAGGGCACAAGATCGTAGCTGAGGTAACAAGCTAAACGTCGAAGTCCACGCGAAACTACTAGTGAGACCGAAGTCTCTCTGCAAAACATAAAATAGGCAAACATGAGTACAAATGTACCCAGCAAGACTTACATCAGAACTAACTACATATGCATCATTATCAACAAAGGGGATGGTGGGGTTTAACTGCAGCAAGCCAGCTTGACTCGGTGGCTATCCTAAACTACGACTGCAAGCGACTCTTTTGAGGTGGCGCACACGAGTCCACATATTCACCATATCAATACACCACTATGGATCCGCTCCCGTCTCCCTACGAGAACGCCATCCATAGCACTCACGCTTATCTTGCGTATTTTAGAGTATCCACTTTCACTTGTCTATGAACTGATATAAGCAACCCAGAAGTCCTTTTCCGCGGACACGGCTATTCGAATAGATCATATTAACCCTGCAGGGGTGTACTTCTTCACACACGCTCTCACCACTTACCGCCGTTTACACGACATGTACTCGGCAACCTTCAAGCGGAAGCCCAACGTGGGTGTCGGCCACGGCCTGCCTAAACACTCAAGTCTCTAGTCCAGGTTTATCGCCTATTCGGGTTCCATCCATGAGGAGATCCGGCCGGAGTTTCGCTCACAGCCCCAAACGATGTGAATAGGGTTCCGTGACACCAAACGGGCGCCCGGTTTACCTGGCCACGTGCCTACCGCATCACAGCCCACCCCTACGGTCAGCGCTGTCCACGGCCTCCAGCATACTACAAACACCAGAAACTACTTGCAACTCCTGGACAGAGGACAAGGGTGATTAAGAAGCCGAGAGGGTCCATTGGTTTCGGGCCCAATGCGTGGTAGTAGCTGAATCATGGATCACAAACACAGAACTCAGTTCCTGAGGACGGCTGCAATGAGACAACCCACCATGTACTCCTACATGGCCTCTCACCGCTACCTTTACCAAATCGTGTTCACACGCTTAGCTCACACACCGTAGGATATGTTCACACACCTCTGATTCATCCCCGATGAATCAGACCCGACTCAACTCTAAGCAGTAGCAGGCATGACAAACAAGCATGAATGAGTAGGCACAACAGGGCTCAAACAACTCCTACTCATGCTAGTGGGTTTCATCTATTTACTGTGGAATGACAGGTCATGCAGAGGATAAAGGGGTTCAGCTACCGCAGCAAGTAACAGATGAATCGGTGTTGTCCTAATGCAGTAAAAGAGAGCAGGAGCGAGAGAGTAGGATTGTATCGGAATGAACAAGGGGGTTTTGCTTGCCTGGCACTTCTGAAGATAGCATTGAGTCTTCATCAGTGTCAACGATCACATCGTCGATACAACGTCTACCGAGGGGGAACAACACCGGCAAACACAGAAGAAACACAATCAATGCAATGCACAATATGATGCATGCTATGACATGGCAATATGAATGTGTTTTGGGCTAATGCACCTAAAAGCAGATTAAATGAAGTTGGTTTGAATCCAAGATTCAAATTCAAACTCCATATGTGGATATTTAAATGCCATTAGTATGATTTGTGCTAAACAGCATCTATAAGTTGTTCTGACATGCATGAAAATGGTACAGATGGATTCCTTGAATTTTTCTGATAAGTTTTCATATATAAATTATTTAATTTGGAGTTACGGTTGAATTTCTATGATTTATTGAAGTTTATACAATTTTCTGGATTTTCCGATTTATTTTTAAATCTAGAAAATACTTATTGCGTCAGCATTGCGTCACTATGACGTCAGCAGGTTAACAGACGCTGCTGGTGGTCAAACCTGACCAGTGGGGTCCACTGGTCAGTGACTGGGGCTGATTAGTGTCGCTGACATGTGGGCCCAGTCAACAGCCACGTCAGCTTAGTCAAAGCTGACGCGTGGGGCCACTAGGATTAGTTAAAAACTAAACAGAAACTAATCTAGGATTAATTAGCAGGTGGGGCCCTGCTGTCAGTGTCACAGGGTTAATTAGCAGGGTCAAATCCCGGGTCAGTGGGGTCAAACCCACCGGCGACATGACGCCGGCGAGGCCCGAGACGGCGGCGCGAGCCGGAAACACGCTACAGGGCACGGGCGAGGCTGTGCTTGGGCTCGTTGGAGAGCCCTTGCTGGTGCGCATCGAATGGTGGTGGTGGCCGTGCCTGTGGTGGCCGGTACCGACGACGGCGAGCTCGTGAGCGGCGGCCGGAGTTCGGCCAACGGCGGGTTAGGCGATGCAGGGCGCTAGGGGAGGCGTTGGTGCGTGCTACGTGCTCCTGGTGAGGTGTGGAGCACGATGGTGTGCCCGACTTCGAGCCACAGTGGCTCTGGCCATGACGGCGACGAGGCACGGCGGCGGCGAGCTTCGGCCGTGGTGGAAGATGGAGCTAGGGGACGAAATCAGGTGCGGGGAGTGAGGGGAAGAGAAGAGGAGCTCACGGGGAGTCGGACGAGACGCTGAGTGGGCTCGGGGACGCCTCTGCAACGGCGAATTGACGACGGCGATCTCCGGGCACCGGAGATGAAGACGACGACGCTCCGGTCGACTGCGGCCTCCTCTGGTCGCGTGCGTCGCGTGTGTAGCTCCACGGGGTCAGGGCGGAGCTCAGGGATGCATAGAGGGAGCGAGGGGGTGGCTGGTGGCTGCGGCGAACGGCGTCGGTGGCGATGGGCTCCGCTCGGGCAGAGAGGGAGAGGGAGCAGAGGGGGATAGGGACGGAGGGAGAGACGCGGGAGAGTGAGGGAGGGTCGAGGGAGCCGCGTGGCGTCTCCAGGGAGTAGCGGAGGCAAGCAGGGAGGCAGGAGGTGGCCTGGGCGTGTGCCCGCGCGCTCCGGCCACGCGCCTGCG